>NC_140184.1:67994200-68006700 GCF_963971535.1 Notolepis coatsorum | reverse complement strand
ACCGTGTGGCGTGTTCATGTCATACCGTGTGGCGTGTTCATGTCACACCGTGTGGCGTGTTCATGTCATACTGTGTGGCGTGTTCATGTCATACTGTGTGGCGTGTTCATGTCATACCGTGTGGCGTGTTCATGTCACACCGTGTGGCGTGTTCATGTCACACCATGTGGCGTGTTCATGTCATACCGTGTGGCGTGTTCATGTCATACCGTGTGGCGTGTTCATGTCATACCGTGTGGCGTGTTCATGTCATACCGTGTGGCGTGTTCATGTCATACCGTGTGGCGTGTTCATGTCATACCGTGTGGCGTGTTCATGTCATACCGTGTGGCGTGTTCATGTCACACCGTGTGGCGTGTTCATGTCACACCATGTGGCTGATGAACGCAGAGGCTTGGAGTTGAAACAGAAACAAAGCACATTGGGCCATTTGATATGGATTATTTAAATCTAAAACATGTTCTAATCCTCCTCCTGGTGAACAGTAGGGGAGAGAAAGGCCCAGAGATACGATATTATCACAATACTTAAGTATTTTGCAATATATTGCGATATTGCTATACATATCTCCCATAAAAATATATATTATGCAACGTCTGTTTTTATTGCAGCAAAAAAAGGCAGAAAAATTGCATCTACGATACAATATATTGCCACCAAAATATTGTGATACTATGCTGCATCGATTTTTCTTCCACGCCTAGTAAACAGTGAACCTATCTCTCATTCTGGATCCATATAACTCTGTATGATAGCATGTATAATAATATATATATATATATACGGATACAGCATTATTATACATGCTATCATACTGAGTTATATATATATTTATATATATTTATTCTTACTGTATATATATCTACATCTATAAATATAGTCTGTCTGTACATACATAATACGTTTACATATCTGTACTAGATACTATATCTATTACATAACATATTCCTTACCTACTCTTACTAGTTACACTGCTGGCCAGTATGACTTACTACCACAGTGTCTTTATACCTGTATCACTACATATTAATACTACAACTTGTACATACATCAGTAGTACTAATTATATATAGTTTAATCACCTGTACATTACTATTGCACTTTACTGTTACATTTGCCTCATTTTACTGAACTTGTGCTGTATAATGACAATACATTTTAATCTAATCTAATCTGTTCAACTAGCTTTGTTAGGAAAAGGTGGTGTTTTCCCCTCTTTTTCCAGCAAACATGACTATAGCCAACCTTGTAATTTTAACAACAACATAGCGTCGCCGTGTTGATGTGAAAACACGCGCATGCGCGGCACACAAGGGCACACAGCCTGACCGTGGGCTCCGAGCCGGGCCTGGAGGTCACACTGTTTGTCTCCTTGTTCCTTGTCAGGTGCCAAATGCCAACCTGTGAACTGGAAACACTGTATTCCTCACCGCGGCCTATCCCTCCCTCAGGGCAGTGTTTAAACAGCTTTGCCTCAGAGTAGTTCTTAATCGCCTGTGGTTGGTAGAAATGTAAAAAAAAAAAAAAAAAAGCCACATCCCTTAGGCTTGCTAATTTGTGTAGCATCTCCCCTGAACCTTCGATGTGGTTTCGATAACCAAAGCGAGGTGTGCATCAGCATGTATCTGCATTAGTGTAAAGGTAGCAGTAGAAATCTGGCTGCATGTTTCTGAGTGTGCTCCGTGTCAGAGCCAGGTGTTCCCTCGTGTCGGGTCCTGTCCTGGCAGGGAACAACAGGCCACATGGCAGGTGAGAGCCCTGCTGCAGCTTCCCATCCTCCTCTGCCTCAAACGGGTTTCAGCAGACCTGTAGAGTGGTACTCTGGCTGGGGATTAACACAGGAAGGCTCTCTCTCTCTCTCTCTCTCTCTCTCTCTCTCTCTCTCTCTCTCTCTCTCTCTCTCTCTCTCTCTCTCTCTCTCTCTCTCTCTCTCTCTCTCTCTCTCTCTCTCTCTCTCTCTCTCTCTCTCTCTCTCTCTCTCTCTCTCTCTCTGTCGGTTAGCAGGGCTCTCTGGCTCTTGCCAGCAGGAGCTGGGCGGTGTGTAGGTGTCGCAGCCTTTGTTTACACTGCAGAGAAGGGAGGAGGGCACAGACACCAGTGTCATCACTTCCTTCCGTTCTATCGTTGTTGTTTTCTTTTTTCATGAATCACCATTGTCATAACAACAGTACAGACCGAAGAGGAAGTGTAAAAAGAGCCTATACTAAGTTATTACTCCAACAAGTAACAGCAATAAGTGTCCCAGAAGTGGGTGTGCTGTAATATGGCTCTTGTTGAATGCAAAGTACCTCATCTAATCTCTCTCTCTCTCTCTCTCTCTCTCTCTCTCTCTCTCTCTCTCTCTCTCTCTCTCTCTCTCTCTCTCTCTCTCTCTCTCTCTCTCTCTCTCTCTCTCTCTCTCTCTCTCTCTCTCTCTCTCTCTCTCTCTCTCTCTCTCTCTCTCTCTAAGTCAGTGCATATTAGACAAGTCCAGTGTGTTTTGACCCTGATCAGCAGAGAACACACATTTCTCACACTCTGCAGACCCCTGGCTTCCTCTGGACGATCCTGTGTGTGCGTGTGTGTTCTGTTCTCTCTTCCACAGAGCTGTGCCATGTAAAGTGAGTCCAGGCTGACGCTCAGCCTCAGTCCTGTGGTCAGGGTGAAATGTACTTTCTCGTGACAGACGGCTCTCTGGGCCTTTCGACAGGAAGCCTGGTCGCACTGTTTCACAATCTCTCCAGAAACAGGAACCGACTCACCGCGCTGTGGGGTGTCATTCACGTTTTTATGCCATGGGTGCCAGCCTGCTTGTGGATACGGGCACTAGACGGATGGAGAGGGAGGGGGTGGGGGGTGGGTGGAGTACCCCGACATAAGTGGACCCCTGGGACTCCCCAGAGGGGTAGCGGTGTGGCGAACGTCTGTTTTGGGTACGGCCTGTGTCAGGGTGTTTAGTGCTCGCCTGTGAGGGCATTTATATGCAAATACTAAACAACCTATTGGGGTGGCTAATTACAGTGTGTCCATTGTGTGTGTGCCAGGCAGTGAGAGGCAGGGAGTTTCTAAAACACCAGGCCTGGACTTCCCCTACTTGTTTACTCATTGTCTTTCCTTATTACCCCCTCATTGACACTCCCCCTTTGTGTGGATGGGCTGTTAGCTAGCATGCTGGCTCCTCCCCCGCACGGTGCTGGAGTTAATGTGGTAGATTAAAGAGGCAGTACCCCGGTCCTGTTTACTTCCCTCTTTTCATCCTACGGCTCTCCTCCCGGAGCTCCCATCCCTCCCGGAGCTCTCTCCCCCCAGTCAGGGAGGAATCGAGGCTTTTAGAGTTCTCCCTCCTACAACCAATGCTCAGCTAATTACTTGTGTGGTGTTAAAAAATGCATTTAGGTCAGCTTTTTAATGCCATGCAAATTTATGAGGAGGCAAGAAGCAAATATTAACTTGTGAATGTGAAGTCACTGACAGTCGTTGGCTGGGGACAAAGGTGCACCTTTTTAACTGACACAAGGGGCTTAAGTGTCACTAGCCTGTTCCCTCTGGTGTCTATGGCTAGCAGAGGGGGACAGCAAGGATGACTACTAGAGGCCCAGACAAAGAGAAGCCTGCTCTGCTCACAAGAGCCCCCTGATCTCAACATATTCTCTTCCTCACTCTATTATGCCATGTCAAATATTATATCTATGGCTTTTTATTATTGTTATTATCCCTATAGCAATATTCAATCAGAAATATGAACAGCATCCAATTCCATCTCCAGTAATTAATTACCATAATCGATTGAAATTATTTGTAATTATTAAACAGTATCTTAATTAGTATAATACATATCTATAGTGTAGAGGTAAAAGACTATATTACATACCGGTATCTATAGTGTAGAGGTCAAATACTAGAGGTAAAAGACTATATTACATATCTATAGTGTAGAGGTAAAATACTATATTACATATCTATAGTGTAGAGGTAAAATACTATATTACATATCTATAGTGTAGAGGTAAAATACTATATTACATATCTATAGTGTAGAGGTAAAATACTATATTACATTATCTATAGTGTAGAGGTAAAAGACTATATTACATATAGTGTAGAGGTAAAATACTATATTACATCTCTATAGTGTAGAGGTAAAATACTATATTACATCTCTATAATGTAGAGGTAAAATACTATATTACATATCAATAGTGTAGAGGTAAAATACTATATTACATATCAATAGTGTAGAGGTAAAATACTATATTGCATTATCTATAGGGGTGTAACGGTACGTGTATTCGTCCCGCGAATTTACGGTACGGCCGTCACAGTGCGGTACGCGCAGCCATACGACGAATCCGCCCCACAGCGCAAACACACGAGTCCCACATGCAGGCACTCGCGGGTTCCGTGCGAGAACAGTGTGCGGCACACTGAGTCCGACTTCAGTTCAGAGAGGGCGAAAGTGCACGGAGAAAGGCACATTTACATTGGAACAGCTGCAGGGTCATTACAATTTTACAGTTTTCTTTCGTTTTCTTGTTTGCCCAATAACGTTAACCAAATGAAACCAATGGAAAGACACACACGCGCGTCGCCGACACACACACACACGCGCCAACAAACACATCAACATTCTCCCCCGCCGGACTCACATGCACAACCAAATAAAAAAAATAAACATACTTTTCCGGACAGATCATCTGAGCTCCACTGTGTTTAAATTAGAGCTGGGCCGTTAACGGCATTAACGTGCTGCGTTAACGTGATACTAGTATCGCGCGATAATATAATTGACGCAGTTAATCTACATTTTTTTTTTTTCTTTTTTTTACATTTTCTTTTTTTACCTTTATTTACCCAGGGTAGGTTCGCTGAGTGAGCACAGATGCTCTTTTTCAGGAACGCCCTGCTTCACATTCACACAGTTCAATTCACACCTGGGAGCTGCCCAGTACAACCACAGTTGACACCATTGGCCACTGAGCAGGGCTCTACAGTGCGACCATATTGCTCGCATATGCCCCTAAAAATATGTGCGTGCGAACATGCAAAATCAAGTACTTGCACGGCGTGCGAGTGGGGCCAGCGAGTGCAGAGTACAGCCTCTCATTCGTCCTTTTTTTCTCCGCTGCGAGAATCGTTAAAAAACTACAAGTCCCACAGTTCACAGCCGCATAAACGTTCCAATCACAGTAGTTTCCTGTGGTCACGCGACTGGAAACCGAAAGTAATGATCAGCGGCTGCGTCACTGTCTGAGTCAAACAATAATACAGCCATGTCGAAGCCCATTAATTTTTATTTCGCGCGAAAGATACCGGAGAATGAGAAGTCAGGCGAGGCAGCTCATGTTACAGAGGTGATGGTTAACGTTAACGTTAACCAAGATACTGACGCTAGCCAGCATGCTAGCGAAGTTGGCCAAGCTAGCGAGGCTACACCCACTGTAGCACCCAATGTAGCCACTGTAGCTAGCGAAGCTACACCCACTGGAGCCGGAGGGAAGACATACAAATTTAACGTGAATTGGCTAAACATTTCCCCATGGCTAGAGTTCGAAAACAATGTCATGTTTTGTAAATATTGCAAAGTAGGATCGATGCATTGCGATGCATTGTTACACCCCTACAACTGGCCCACTGTGTATGTGTGTACAGCTAACTTGGCTAGCGTTATCAACCGCAGCGGTTGGCAATGGGTCCAGCTGTAGCGCCGGACGGCCAGAGTGCAAGCGGTGTGGCAATAGGGTCCAGCTGCAGCGCCGGACGGCCAGAGTGCAACGGTGTGACGTCGTAATTGGCAGAATCAACTGTCAATCAATGGTCTACCTGACACGCAAACTACTGTACTGGAGGTGTACAGTATTTCAATAGGCAACCCTGAAAGGATTATTTTTCTAAAAGAGCAACACTAGCTCCCCCCTCTACTGATGGCCCTGGTTGTAAAGCCAGTGTGAATGAATGAATGAATGAATGAATGAATGAATGAATGAATGAATGAATGAATGAATGAATGAATGAATGAATGAATGAATGGATGAATGAATGAATGAATGAATGAAAACTTTATTTAACAGATTGCAGAATGGGTACAATACAGTACGGCTCAATACATACAATTGTTAAGGGGATGCAGACCTGAGAAAGACGTTTGTCTTGTTTCCATCAGGGTCCCCCATTTTCAATTCATATAGACATTTATGACATACACAACATACATGACATTTATGGCATAGGGACATATAGGTATTTAGTACTGATACATTTGTGACATAAGCGGTATTCAAATATACAGTACTGTTACCCCTAGATCCTGACAGAGTATATACATATGATGGGGAGGGGACTGTACATTAGGATGGGGTGGGTGGGTGGGAGGGAAATATACATACGGCGGGGAGGGAATATATACATGCGGTGGGGAGGAGACTGTCTATTAGGAGGTGGTGGGGGTTTTGGGCATTTACGGTGGCCAGTTTCGAATTGCAGCCTCCCGTAGGTGCTCTTTAAGAGCGGTTTTGAATGTGGGCAGGGATTCACATTCCTTTACAGCTTTGGGTAGGGCGTTCCACATTGTTGTGGCATAATTGCGAAACGTGTTTAGCCCCTTGTTTGAGCCGAATCTGGGTTTAACATGATTTGTTGAGCTTCCTCTGGTGTAGTGGTTGTGGTATATTCACTGACCTTTGGGAAGTATTTTGACATGTACATGGGCACCCCACTGCCTTTCTTATTAGGCCTAGTTGTTGGCTACAACTTTGCCATAGTAGGCATTAATCACTTAATTAATAGTTCAAATGTCTGTCCCATTCCCGTTTGCACATGCAGATGATACACACACACGCACACAGTGGGCCAGTGACTTTGGTGGTATGTGCTATTGCACAGATGTGTCCCGTTTGCACATGCACGCACAGTACAAATATACATTTATTTTTGAAAAAAAAAAAAAACTCTGTTACTTGACATATTTTCACTGTGCTCCTAAATATTTTTGGGTGCTCCTAAATTTCTTTGTGTGCTCCTAAATTTTTTCATTTAGGAGCACCTGTGCCCCTAGTGAAAAAGGTTAGCGTAGAGCCCTGCTGAGCAACTCCACTGGAGCAGTTGATTTGCATTGGCAGGGTTTGGCCCTGTCTGGCACCCAACGGGAAAAATATTATAGGCACTATAAGTAGACACCGCTACATGAAACAAGCTGGTCTGCCTGAGTGACTGGTGGAAGAAGGAGAAATAGAGATTGGACTGATTGAGTCAAGCCATGTCACATAGTTCAAGTTTGAAATGCTTCTTTCTGTTTTGCTCCTGAGAGTGTGCTAGATACTGTACTGTACTGGTAATATTATTTATTTGTGTTAACTTTTGAATAAAACAACTTATTAAACACAAGTACATCTTATTGAACATTATTTTGATATTTCATTGCCAATTATCATAGCAAAACAGCTTTTTCAAACAGTCTGTAATGCATTTTGGAAACGGGAGATGGGCTCATGGTGTAATGGGCCACCTGGCCTGAGAAACATAAGGAGGAAAGAAAAAGAAAGGACTTACTTCTGGTCATTATTTGGGTAGAACACACATATTTTGAATGCCTTCGGCTGATTTTATTTAATTTTTTTTGAGCCATTTTAATCTAGATTAATCTAGATTAAATCCAGGATTGCAGATAGATTAATCTAGATTAAAAAAAATTATCTATGCCCACCTCTAGTTTAAATCCAAATAATCCTCTGCCATTGTTGTAACATGTCATCAGTCTCGTCGTGAAGTTAAATTCTCTCTAGAAGTGAAACTGAAACTTAGCAAGGGTACATTGTTAAAGGGGCAGTAGGCAAGTGGATGCCTGAACACAGAATGACACCAGTATCACTGACTACCACGGCAAGCCTATAGAAAATTATTCTATTTAATAATAATAATTATAATAATTATCATAAATATAATATATAAATTAAAAAAATAAAAGAATAGAAACGAGGAGAAATCATAGCATATTCATCTTGGAAAAAGAAGCAAAGAGATAGAGAAAAGATGGTACTGGAAAACAAAGTAAAAAAACTACAAGAAGAACATGAGAAAGGGAGGAACAAGGAAGTACAGATACAATTGAACGTAGCTAAAAAAGCATTGGAAACTATAGAAATACATGACATTGAAAAGAATCTCATGCTCTGTAGGCAAACATATTATGACAACAGCCCAAAAGCACTGAAAATATTAGCATTTAAACTAAAGAAACAGAAAGAAAAAACTGCAATAGCCACTATCATGGATAACAACTCTACATATAAGAGGGGGAAATCGAAAATAGCATTATGTTTTAAGGATTATTATCAAAACCTCTACACTCCAGAAGTAGGTAATAGGTGTGGACCCACAGAAAATTAAACAATACCTAGACATTTTAAACCTTCCCACAGTGTCCGTTAAACAAAATAATGAATTAGTACAACCAATAGTAGAGACAGAAATCCTAAAGGTCATCCAGAAGGGTAAACCGGGAAAAAGTCCTGGAAGTGATGGATTTACTTACGAATTCTACAGGGAGTTTAGATACCTAGTTACTCCCATTTTATGTAGAGTTTTTTATGAGATCCTACAAACAGGAAACTGGCCGGACACATGGAATTCTGCAATCATTACTGTTATACCTAAAGAAGGAAAATACCCGACAGACTGTTCATCGTATAGACCAATATCCCTCTTAAATGTAGATCAAAAATTATTCACATCAATTATAGCAACCAGACTCTCACATATACTACCTAATATAATTAACCTGGACCAAACAGGATTCGTTAAAGATCGTCTCTTAATTTTAAGTGGAAATGTGCGGCATACTCTTAATATCATTGATTATGCAGTACAAACAAAGCAACAAATGCTGACATTGACATTAGATGCTGAAAAAGCCTTTGATCAGGTGTCATGGCCCTTCATATTTGGAGTATGTGAGAATTTTGGATTCCACCAAACTTTTATTAAATTGATTAAGGGAATATATAAAGAACCTAATGCAAGAGTAAGAGTGAATGGGACACTCTCTACGAAATTTATTTTAAAAAGGGGGACAAGACAAGGGGACCCATTATCGCCCCAAATATTTGCCTTATGCATAGAACCCTTAGCCGAAAGCATAAGGAAAAATATGATGATAAAAGGTCTCACAATAAAGGAAGATGAACATAAACTAGCACTGTACGCGGACGACATCATAGTGTATCTTACAGATATATATATTTCACTACCGGATTTACTCGATGAAATTACAAACTATGGGGTTCTGTCTGGATATAAGCTTAATTTAAATAAAACTGAAGCTATGGAAGTAGGTGACCACCTGGAGAAAGACAAAACAGTTTAACTTTAAATGGGAGCGGAACAAAGTGAGATATCTGGGAATAACTATACCTAATAACCTAGACCATCTACATCAGTGTAATTATGGAAGTTTGGAGAACTCTGTAAAGGAAGATCTGAATAGGTGGAAAATTGTACCTCTCACTTTATTTGAAAAAATTTATATTATTAAAATGAACATCTTGCCACGTTTTCTATTTTTATAACAAAACATACCATTATACATAACACCTAAATGTTTCAATGGTTGGGAGGGGCTGCTGAGAAAATGTATATGAGATGAAAAGAAGCCTAGAGTCAAACTCAAAATCCTGCAACAAAAAAAAGAAGGAGGGGGACTAGCATTACCAAATTTAATTAATTATTATTACGCAGCACAGGTAAAACCGATTCTAATATGGATGAAAAACGAGATGAGACCCAAATGGAAGTCAATTGAGTTGAATCTAGTGGAATCACTCAGCACATTGATATTCTCTAGATATAAAAAAGCACAGATCAAAATACACAATTACTCTATTATAACACATTTAAAATCTGGAGGGAAATATGTAAAATAAATAAAATTAAGGAACAAGAAATTATCTGCTTAACACTTTGACGACCGTTCGGCGCCGTCTAATATGATGCTAGAGGACCAGGGTTTGTCAACAAACCGATGTACTTTCAAAGAGCTTTATATATCATTTATAGTATTGCTATCTGTCCATTCTCATTGTCACTTGAGTGCATAAACCGTGCCTTCATAATGGCTTAAAGAAAATAAAAATCCATCGGTTGGTTGTCATTTTATAGCGTCGTGAATATAAGGTATAACACACTTTTCGTCTAGGCTTTTTTCCCGGGAGCTTAGATAATAGGCTAAACGTTGGCGCCGTTATATCAAACGCCCTTTCTGCTGTATATATACGAATGAGATAAAACAAACTGCGTAGCATCCAGACTATTACAGAGCAGCTATGGATGAAATGGGGGCGGCGGGGAACGCCGATTACTATTATTGATCTGCAATACAGTGTGCGTTCAATATAGCATTTTCATTGACCAATCACGTTACGTTATAAAACAATGTCCAATCCAGCTTTAATTTGGGGTAATATTATCCTACTTTCAGGCCATGTGATCGCCGGCAGCATTTCCTCACCACTCATCGGATTCTGGTAGATCGATATGCACATTGGCTAATCATAAATCCCATTATTCCACGCTGAAAAAAACGCTCGCAAAAAACTAATCCAAGATGGAGGATGTTCGGCTGGGATCAGGGAACTATGATCCGCACACAGAATTGTACTTTAAAAAAAAAAAAATATTCACAATGATACTGCAGTGGAGCGATGGCGCCCCTAAGCGGGTTTGGCCGGTACTGCATGTCTCGAAAATCAAATATCTGAAAAGATGCTGGTAGTGGATCGGGTACCTAAGAAGCGCTATAAATATGGAATAAAACAATAACAACTCGTCACGTATATACTCGTGGCTCTGGTCCACCTCGTGCTTTTTCAAAACACGTATATACTCGTGGACGGACGCCATAGTGTTAAGACAAATAGCATGGGACCCAGATTTTTCTCCAAACAGTATTTATGGTTTTTCTAAGACATGGGAAGCTAAGGGCCTCATACGTTTCTATCAAATGTACAATGAAGGAGTGGATTCTTTTGAAAATGTAGCTAATAAATATGCCTGTCCTAGTAATCACTTTCACCGATACCTGCAAGTAAGAAGCTACTTAAGAGAAAAAGTCCAAATAAAAACTCTTGAAGATCTCCACCCCCTTCTGAAATACATGATAAAGACTCAACAAAGCCATAACCTCAAAAACACAACTGGACAAATCTACAGAATGCTTCAAGAAAACAAAATTGAAGATTTAAGCTATATTAAAAATAAATGGGAGAAGGAACTGAAAACAAACCAGATAAGGAGTGGAATCAAAGCTTTAAAGATATCTTCCATTACATAAAATCACCCTTTTGGCAGGAGTATGCTTGGAAAATAAATATGAGGTACTTTAGAACACCATCGAGTATGTCCAAATTCGCACAAAATGATCCCGGCTGCTGGAGGGAGTGTGGGGAGAAGAATGCTGACCATACACATATTTTCTTCACATTTATTTGCTATTATTATTGTTGTTGTTATTTTTCTTGTATATGTATGTGGGGATGAGTAGGGATGGATATTAGATGTATACCAGTCCAGGATCTATACTGGTGCTCACCCCTTTGTTTGTGTTTTTGTCTCTTGTTTTTTGTATGGGTGATGGGTAAAAAAAAAAAGAAAAAAAAAATCAAGATTTAAAATATGCGTATGTACATTTGTGTGTGTATGTACGTATGTAAGTATGGATGTGTGCAGTTATGTATGTGTATGTGGGTACACATACTATACCTAAATGTAAAATGACTTTCTTTGACACAATAAAGTATAAAAAAATAAAAATAAAAAATCATTTAATAAAAAAATATATATATTATATTAATAATAATAATTATGAATATATTTTTTCTGTTGTACCGAACTCGTACCGAACCGTGACCCCAATACCGAGGTACGTACCGAACCGTGGCTTCTGTGTACTGTTACACCCCTAATAGTGACTATATCACATCTCTATAGTGTAGAGGTAAAATGGGCTGTCAAAGTTAACGCGGTATTAACGCGTTATCGCCCGATTCTATTAACGCCACTATTTTTTTTAACTCACGATTAACTTTTAAGAAAAAAAAAATAATAATAATAATAATAATATATATATATATATATATTTTACTAGACTTCACTCAGGTGTATTATTGATGCTCTCATTGATACTATGTTTGTTTCTGAAGTGTGTGTGTGTGTGTGTGTGTGTGTGTGTGTGTGTGTGTGTGTGTGTGTGTGTGCGCGTGTGTGTGTGTGTGTGTGTGTGTGTGTGTGTGTGTGTGTGTGTGTGTGTGTGTGTGTGTGTGTGTGTGTGTGTGTGTGTGTGTGTGTGTGTGATATAGAGAGAGAGGGGGGTGAGAGAGATGAGGAAGGGGCAAGAGAGAAAGAGAGCTGGGAGAGTGTGTGTGTGAGGGAGAGAGGGGGGTGTGTGATTACTCAGCCCTTGTGTGGGTGAATCATGTAACAAGTTCCTAACGTTTTCTTTCCCCTATTATTTCAAGCACACTTTATTCATTGTT
>NC_140184.1:67983783-67991500 GCF_963971535.1 Notolepis coatsorum | reverse complement strand
TCTCTCTCTCTCTCTGTCTCTCTCTCTCTCTCTCTCTCTCTCTCTCTCTCTCTCTCTCTGTCCCCCCCCAGCTTCCAGCCATACAGCCCTCACCAGAGTCTATATCCCAGGAGGCCCTTGTCCACATGTCCTGGTCCGTGTTACACTGCTAGAGCAGGCATCCCTGACTGGACGTTAGCCAGACAAGACTGCTCCATGGTTTGCCGTTTAGTTTTCTGTCAGCGTTATTCTGTCTCAGTGGTGGGAGGTGTTGGTTGCTTCCACCCAGGTGAGTCAGGTCTCTGAAGAGGGTGAGGACTCGAACCTACACTATTAATACAGTAGAAGCTAACCTTTATACTATATGACTACAGCAGTAGAAGCTAACCTACATAATGTATGACTACAATAGAAGCTAACCTCCATACTGTATGACTACAATAGAAGCTAACCTACACTACATACTGTATGCTACAGTATAAGCTAACCTGCATACTGACTACTACAGGAGAAGCTAATCTACATACTGTATGACTACTACAGGAGAAGCTAACCTACATACTGTATGACTACTACAGGAGAAGCTAACCTACATACTGTATGCTACACTAGAAGCTAACCTTCATACTGACTACTACAGTAGAAGCTAATCTACCAATTGTATGACGGGATCATCCCTATGTTCCCCGGGTTCTATGTTCCCCGCTTTGATTGATTAATAGATTGAACATTCTATAAATTTTTATAATTTTATTAATTATTAATGTCCGCCTTGTTTCGAACGGTTAAGCTTAGGCCCTCTTTCGAACTGGTTAAGGTTAGAGTTTGGAATCAGGGCTGGTGGTCTAAAATGTTCAATCAATCAATCAATCAATCAAAGCGGGGAACATAGAACCCGGGGAACATAGAACCCGGGGAACATAGGACCCGGGGAACATAGACATGCTCCCTGTATGACTACTACAGTAGAATCTAACCTATACTGTATGACTACTACAGTATAACCTAATCTGCATACATACTGTATGACTACTACAGTAGAAATTAGGGGTGGGATGATACGCATTCAAACCGTGTACCGTACGGTACGACCCCCACGGTTCGGGGCGTCTGTGTATCGTACGGTTCAGATGACGGAGCCGGGAGAGGTGAGCACTGGCTGCAGGCAGCAGCAGCAGCAGCACTGCAGCCAGGTGCCAGTGAGTTTGTGTAAAAATGGCAAGCACAATATAAACACAACGCACGTTTTAACTATAGAAGCAGCCCGCCAGCTAATACAGTCAACGAAATGTTACCGTAGCTACTAGCTAGCAGAGGAGGAAATGGGAGTCTGAGAGGCAGGGTGTTTAAAGACAATGATAGGCGTTTATTCAACATCCAAGAAGGCTAACATACAACTGTGTTTTACTAAATCCAACCGGGACTATTGCCGCTTTCGTGGCGTCTCTACTTTCCGTAGCTCCATTTCTGCAGACCCATCTCTGATTGGTTGAGCCCATTTCTGCAGACCCCTCTCTGATTGGTTGAGCGAAGCCCCTCTCTGATTGGTTGAGCGAAGCCCCTCTCTGATTGGTTTAGCTCGTCACACGGTAAAAGGCGGATGTAATGTTATCATATCAAGAAGATAAAAAGAAATGTACTACTCGCGTATAACGTTATTTCACGTGACTTCACGGTTTATTCATAACGTTATGCACATTTCACAACACAGCCAGCTGTCAGAAACTGTACATTGTAACGTTATATAACATAACGTTATGTTATTTCGCGGTTTATTCACATAACGTTATTTCACGTGACAAGTTCAACACAGCCCAGCTGTCAGAAACTGTACATTGAGGGGGTTTGAATCACTGTTTAGTGTTTACACTCCCCACGTACTGTAACTGTACCATGACACACTCCCCACTTACTGTAACTGTACCATGACACACTCCCCACTTACTGTAACTGTACCATGTTCTACATATAACCTCATCTCATGCACCTTGTTGTGTATCCTGTTTATTTTTCCTCATTATTATATTCAGGGTTAATTATATTGTTTACACTGTCTTTCTTCTATTATAACCCTGCCCATTTGATGTTCCCAAATCATATTCAGAAAGTATCATAGAGACTTCTATTGACCAAGGAATTAGTTATTATTAGTAAGACACAAAATTTCCGTAGCAATCCGAAGTGACATTGAATGAATGAATGAATGAATGAAAACTTTATTTACCACTGACCACATTGACCACCAGACTCTTTCTCTTAAGGCATTCACTGGGTTAATTAATATAAATGTTATATTGTAACTGTCTAGTTACACATTGGTTCCGAAACATGTATGTTCCAGGCTGCAATTAAAACTTTGAATCTGAGAGAGCTCTGGTCAGCGAAGCCGGCGATGCGAGCGATTATTATTGGTTTTTAATGACAAACCAATTACATAATCCAACATATGTGTAAAGGCACACACAACATATTCCAGTTAACGGTATATTTTTTTAATGATTCGTTATGGCGTAATCAATACTTCCATGCTTTGGGGGTATTCATCAGAAAACTCGGATCCGGGATTCGGCTCCCATCCGTCGGGCAAGAACTGTGGGTTTTCAGCCTCTCTCTCTGGAGCTTAACGGAGTTTCGATTCCTGGCTAGAGGAGCTTGTCGCGGCTCATGCGCATGCGCTCGCTCGGCCAATCAGAGAGGGGTCTGCAGAAATGGGCTCAACCAATCAGAGAGGGGTTTGCAGAAATGGAGCTACGGAAAGTAGAGACGCGCTTTCATGCTGCTTGTTGATGTTATGAACTCCTAACGTTACCGGAGCTGAAGGTCCGTCGCGCTAAAATGTCCGTGGGGACCCGCCAACCCATAGATAGTTCCAACTCACCGAATTACGTAATCCACCACAGTTGCACTCAATATTTAAATAATGTTAGTCTAAATAAATGTAGACAGATAATGTACGTATTTTAAAAATAGAATGAACAGAGCAGTGTTGTTTTTAAACAGTACAGTGTGTGTGTGTTAGTTTGATGTATGCTGCCATTTATATCGATGGCCTTCTAATTTGTTTATTTATTTATTTTAAATAACAGTGACACTTTTCCCTTTGATAAGAAATCCAGCCATATTCCTTTTACTCTATTTCAAATACTGCACTTTAATTTCAAGCAGAAAACTAACCTTTCCATTAAGAACTGACAATCAGGGAATTTAAACATGGTTGAAATTTTTGTGTGTGTTTATATTAAAGAAAGGAAAGTCTAGTGCTGGCTGAGCATATTGTTTGTTTGCACTAAGTTAAAAACAAATGTAGCCTATATTTTTCAGTCAGTTTGGTCTTTGTGTGCCAAACATTATTTAAGGCTGTAAACACTGTAACACTGTACATTTTTTTTTAATAATAATAAATTAAGCATGTTTAGATTTGAGTGTTAAATTTTTTTTTAATAAAAAATTACGTATATATCGAACCGAACCGAAAACCGTGACCCCAAAACCGTGATATGAACCGAACCGTCCATTTTGTGAACCGTCCCACCCCTAGTAGAAACTAACCTACATACTGTATGACTAGATTCCAAGGTAAACCTGAGGAGGAGCGGTTGTGTGTTCTCTGTGATCTGGGAGTGGTGGAAGATGAATATCATTTTGTTTTTTATTTCCCTTTGTACACCGATTTGAGGAGGGCTTTATTTGAGAAAATTCTATTTGTAAATCCGGATTTGTTTTGGCAGTCTGTGAGAGTTGTATGTTGAGTTGTTTTTTTGTGGATATCTTCAGTTTTGCAGGATGTTTGGAGAAAGCATGGCACTTGAGACAAAACACACTATATCCTATATAATTGTATATGAATCCATCTTGTTTCTTTGTTTACATACATTGTTTACAGCTTGTTATATTACGTTTTATTTTTTTTTATTTTTTTGTGGCCATCTTGGTCTATATAACTTATTGTCAATGTCAAGTATACTATTATATACTTATTGTATAGCCTACACCTGTATGTAAGACACGAAAATAAAAAAAACATCAAATCAAATCAAACTACAGTATAATCTAACCTGCATACTGTATGACTACTACAGCTAATCTACAAATTGTATGAATACTACAGTAGCGGCTAACCTACATAGTAGGGCTGTCCCGACTAAGGATTTGGATAGTCGACTATGATTGGCCGAAATTAGCCGATAGTCGACTATTAGTCGCCTATGAAATATATATATTTTTTTAAAACAAAGAAGTATATATATATTTTTGTTTGTTTTGTATCATTCCATTTGGGCTGTGGGGGGTGCTTAATGTCTGAAGGAGTCGACTGAAGGCTTCTTGTCCTCTGCAAAAGCATGCAATTGGTCCACTGATGGATACATCTTGATATTTGTCTAGTCTAGTGTGTTCATTAGATGGGTGAAATCCTCTTTCAGTGCCTCTGTGCCTGTTTTCTTAGGCAGTTAGCCTCTGGTATGCGTGCCATTAGCGTTAGCCACGCTTCTAGGCCTCTTTTCTTTTGGAAATAATGATTACAAATTAAATAAAAATAATATATATATATATATATATATATAATATATTTTTTGTATTCGACTAAGAGGTTGGCAGTCGACTACGGCTCATTTCGATCGATTAGTCGACTATTCGACTAATAGGGGTCAGCCCTACTACATACTGTATGACTACTACAGTAGGAGCTAACCTACATAGTGTATGACTACTACAGTATAATATAACCTGCATACTGTATGACTACTATAGTAGAATATAACCTGCATACTGCATGACTACTATAGTAGAATATAACCTGCATACTGTATGACTACTATAGTAGAATATAACCTGCATACTGTATGACTACTATAGTAGAATATAACCTGCATACTGTATGACTACTATAGTAGAATATAACCTGCATACTGTATGACTACTATAGTAGAATATAACCTGCATACTGTATGACTACTATAGTAGAAGCTAACCTGCATACTGTATGACTACTATAGTAGAATATAACCTGCATACTGTATGACTACTATAGTAGAATATAACCTGCATACTGTATGACTACTATAGTATAAGCTAACCTGCATACTGTATGACTACTATAGTAGAATATAACCTGCATACTGTATGACTACTATAGTAGAATATAACCTGCATACTGTATGACTACTATAGTATAAGCTAACCTACATACTGTATGACTGACTACTTCAGTATAAGCTAACCTACATACTGTATGACTGACTACTTCAGTAGAAGCTAACCTACATACTGTATGACTGACTACTTCAGTAGAAGCTAACCTACATACTGTATGACTACTTCAGTAGAAGCTAACCTACATACTGTATGACTACTTCAGTACGAGCTAACCTACATACTGTATGACTACTTCAGTATAAGCTAACCTTCATACTGTATGACTACTACAGTAGAATATAACCTGTATACTGTATGACTACTACAGTATAAGCTAACCTACATGCTGTATGTCTACTACAGTAGAAGCTAACCTACATACTGTATGACTACTACAGTAGAAGCTAACCTACATACTGTATGACTACTTCAGTAGAAGCTAACCTACATACTGTATGACTGCTTCAGTAGAAGCTAACCTACATACTGTATGACTACTTCAGTAGAAGCTAACCTACATACTGTATGACTACTTCAGTATAAGCTAACCTACATACTGTATGTTACTACAGTAGTATAAGCTAACCTACATACTGTATGACTACTTCAGTAGAAGCTAACCTACAGTACATACTGTATGGCTACTACAGTAGAAGCTAACCTACATACTGTATGACTACTTCAGTAGAAGCTAACCTACATACTGTATGACTACTTCAGTAGAAGCTAACCTACATACTGTATGACTACTTCAGTAGAAGCTAACCTACAGTACATACTGTATGGCTACTACAGTAGAAGCTAACCTACATACTGTATGACTACTATAGTATAAACTAACCTACATACTGTATGACTACTACAGTAGAAGCTAACCTACATACTGTATGACTACTATAGTATAAACTAACCTGCATACTGTATGTTACTACAGTAGGAGCTAACCCACATGTATATGACTACTACAGTAGGAGCTGTTAGGAACATCTAATAGTTATGTGCAACTCCTTTGCTTTCTTGCCTCATGCAAGTGTCTCTGAACACCATGGTCTGCTCTCAGCGCTCCGACATGGATACGGAGCACAGCGTTTGATGTTCCTTTACACACTCGATCCTGATCTCAGCGCCAAGGTGTCTTTCAGCGTTGCCCTCCAGGCCACCTTGTTAGACACTTAACAACTTGTTTTCTCTTTGTGTTTTTCTTCCCTCTTCCTCTGTTGACAGTTCCTCATCACAGCTCGGCTCTGAAGGAATGCACGTCACCTCCCCAAGTTTGCCTTGGCATCTGTCCTTGTAAACCGTAGGGCAAGTTATCCTTGCTCTTCGCGAGATGATGATTGCATCAATGTCTGATTTATGACTGTTCTGTGTACACAGCATCAGAGTGCCAGGATGAGACTTACCATGGGCAGGTAAACCGGCTCTTCATGGGCCTTGGCTTCCCCGGGACACCCTGCTCCCGTAGCCCCTCATGTTGCTGTCACCAGAAGACCGTACCATAGTATATTCCTGCGATTTGCACGATTTGCAATGGAAGCTCGAAGGAATCGAGTGAGGAGAATAATTCTCCTCCTGTTGAGAATAGAAGGGATCCGGATGCGATGAGTGTAATTCCAGCTGTCAGATCCTCTTTTGTTTATGTTTCCAACTAGAATGAGCCCGGGTAGCTGCACAGCTCCCCTTGTAAAAATAGCTTGTCACTAAGTGTGAGCACGGGCACCTAATTGGAGATGTACGCCAGTGTTCTACAAGAATAGCCGGGCATTTAGGAGCTAGTGACATCCGTAGGAATCCTTCTCATCCCCCTGACAGTCCGACCTGGCTGTTCTTAAAAAAGAAGCGGCCTTCACTTTAGCCCCCCCCCCCCCCCCCCAACCCCCCAATTCATCATTCATTCATCGTCCCGACACATCTTGTTCACTTCCTCGTTTTTAAGCACAGGACACATTATTCCTGTAACTGTATTGACTCTCCATGATTCTGTGAAAGGAGGGGGGGGGGGGGGGGGGTAGAAAGGCCTTCTCCCCTGAGGTTTATTGTTTAAAACGGGTGCAGCTCTTTCCCAGGATAAGGGCTTCAACTAAGCAGAGAGGAATTTGGGCCAGGCCTCGTAAAAGGAGTATTTGTGTACCAGAAAGATTTTAGCTTTTTCTTTCCAAATCTTTGTCATTAATGACTTTAGCAAATGTGAAGTGGGGAGTGAATGGCGGGGCTGTGCAGGGTCTTCAAAGGAACCCTCTAATTATTTATCCAGGATATCCCGCTCTAGAATTAGAGGCCAGGTCACCATTGGCTTTCATGACATTTTTTTTCCTGCATAGAAATCATTTCCACAGAATGGTTTCACTGGGACACTCTCTAATCCCTGCACTGTGTGTGTGTGTATGTGTGTGTGTGTGTGATGTATGCATGTGTATGTGTGTGCGTTTGTGAGTGTCTGTGTGTGTGTACATGCCTGCGTGTACGTGCGTGCGTCCCTGTGTGTGTGTCTGTGTGTACGTACGTGCGTGTGTGTTTATGTGCATGTGTGCGTGTGTATGTAGATGTGGGTGGTTGGGTTGGTGGGGGGGGTGAGTATGTGTGTGTGTGTGTGTGTGTGTGTGTG
>NC_140184.1:67958783-67978783 GCF_963971535.1 Notolepis coatsorum | reverse complement strand
CTAGTAGCCTCCAGCTACGGCCAGGATTCTCCGGAGCTGCAGCTAGACCTATACTCGAGTAGCCTGCAGCTATGGCCAGGATTCTCCGGAGCTGCAGCTAGACCTATACTCTAGTAGCCTCCAGCTACGGCCAGGATTCTCCGGAGCTGCAGCTAGACCTATACTCGAGTAGCCTGCAGCTACGGCCAGGATTCTCCGGAGCTGCAGCTAGACCCTATACTCGAGTAGCCTGCAGCTACGGCCAGGATTCTCCGGAGGTGCAGCTGGCCCTATTGATCATATTCAACAACATGCCCTCAGCTCGAATACGCATCGAATGAGTGTTATAAAACATTGATATCAGGAGCTATCTGTGGCTACTGCTGGCCGGCTATATAACGTTGATACAGCGCCTCTGTGAACTATTTAGTTCAGTGGGACATTTCGTTTTGAACAGTGAGCTGGCGTCAGCTAACATGAGCTAACAGCTAACAGCTAACAGGTATCATACACGTCTCTACTAGAGTTTGCTGGAGCGTTTGTTGATGTCAGGAGCTATCGGTAGCTGGCCGGCTAGATACCGTTCGGTTAGACAATGCCTCATCATGTATTGGACTGGAAGTGAATGGTTGACTGGGTCATTTTGTAACGGTAGCTAAGCTAACCATCTATATGAATTGAAAATGGGGGACCCTGATGGAAACAAGACAAACGTCTTTCTCAGGTCTGCATCCCCTTAACAATTGTATGTATTGAGCCGTACTGTATTGTACCCATTCTGCAATCTGTTAAATAAAGTTTTCATTCATTCATTCATTCATTCATTTCATTCATTCAGCTCAGGGAGACGCCGTCCTCCCGTCCCACTAGACTAGACTACTAGACCCGTGTTTACATGCGCACGGGAGGGGCTGGAGGGAGGAGCAGACGCCGCACAGCTCCCGGTGTCTGAGACAGAACTCAGCGAGACGAGCGAGTGAGATCGGCTTTGACGATCGGCGAAAATAAAGCATTATCACCGATCACCGATCGCATATTTATACTGATTATCGGCCGATAGCGATCGGTGGCCGATCGATCGGGGCATCCCTACATCCCAGTATCTTTCTTTCTTATGTGTGGAATTCTACAAGGTATTTACATTCACATTTACATTTAGTCATTTAGCTGACGCTTTTATCCAAAGCGACTTACAAGTTCTGTACGACAGGTCATCAGGAAGGATACAACTCTATGAGCTGAGTAACAATATTCATAAAAGTGTTGCGTGTTACAGTGTAGGTTAATTTTAATGTAATGGCCCCATGCACACACACACACACACACACACACACACACACACGAAGTAAAAAAAGAATAATTGAAATTTTTTATTTTTTATTATTTATTTTTAATTTTTTTTAACTTCGATTTTTTTTTAATGTTCGAAGCTTGTGCCATCGAACGAAGCTTCGAAGTATTTAAGACACAGCCCTAACACACACACACACACACACGCACACACGCACGCACACGCACACACGCAGGCACACACACACACACACACAAACACACATACACACACACACACACACACACAAACACACATACACACACACACACACACTCTCAAACAACACAAACACACACACACATGCAAACACCAGTGGTGGAAGAAGTACACAGTTCCTTTACTTAAAATTAGTACTCTGGAACAAAAGAAGTCCTCCATTCAAATTCTACTTAAGTAAAAGTAGAGAAGTATTTGCTATTGAATGTACTTAAGTATCTAAAGTATACGTATACATTCTACGTGATGTTTGTATATTCCAGTGCTTGGGAGCATTCAAACCTCGATCCATTGACCTCTATTGGTTATGTTAAAGTGGTATGTGGTCCAGTTATGCTGCTCTGATTAAAGGTTATGTTAAAGTGGTATGTGGTCCAGTTATGCTGCTCTGATTAAAGGTTATGTTAAAGTGGTCTGTGGTCCAGTTATGCTGCTCTGATTAAAGGTTATGTTAAAGTGGTCTGTGGTCCAGTTATGCTGCTCTGATTAAAGGTCATGTTAAAGTGGTATGTGGTCCAGTTATGCTGCTCTGATTAAAGGTTATGTTAAAGTGGTATGTGGTCCAGTTATGCTGCTCTGATTAAAGGTTATGTTAAAGTGGTATGTGGTCCAGTTATGCTGCTCTGATTAAAGGTTATGTTAAAGTGGTCTGTGGTCCAGTTACACTGCACTGATTAAAGGTGATGTTAAAGTGGTATGTGGTCCAGTTATGCTGCTCTGATTAAAGGTGATGTTAAAGTGGTGTGTGGTCCAATTATGCTGCTCTGATTACGTCCTCTTGAAGGTGACAGGCTTCAAATGTGAAAGTATATACTATTCATACATGTTTTCTATGCTAAATTGTTTTCTTCAAAGGCTAGTAACTGATGGGTTCAGATAAATATAGTGGAGTAGTAAGTACAATAGTATGTAAAGTAGGCTACAGGTAGCTCAACATTTTACGTGAGTACAGTACTTAAATAAAAATACTTAGCTACCTTCCACCACTGGCAAACACACACACACACACACACACACACACACACACACACACACACACACACACACACACACACACACACACACACACACACACACACACACACACACACACACTTATAACACTACCTCTTGCATACTGCACCTCATGTGACACTGTGAATAATGTGAATATTCCTCAGCTAGTCAGATAGTAAATTATATTGACCATATTGATCAATTTGTTTACACTGCCTGTGTTGTCTTTTACTACCTGTATACTGTGTTGTTTTACTACCTGTACCCCTCCCCCCCTCCCCCCATGCTGCTATGATGCCTGAATTTCCCAAGGGGATCAATAAAGGAAATATCTTATCTTATCTTATCTTATCTTACACACACACACTCTCTCTCGCTCTCTCTCTCTCCTCTCTCTCTCTCTCTCTCTCTCTCTCTCTCTCTCTCTCTCTCTCTCTCTCTCTCTCTCTCTCTCTCTCTCTCTCTCAGACTCCCTGCTGTGCTCCAGCTTGCCTGGGGGTGAACACAAGTTATTTTTTGCACAATAGCCTGTCTCTGATTATACATCAGTACCTTTATTCCTTAAGTAATTTATGCATTTATAGAATACCAGGCTGTATCTAAACAAACCACCAGGGACAGCACATGGAAATCATACAGAGCAGGCTTTCACTATGGTTTGTAAATAAAGGACGCTAGCTTGCAGCAGCTATAATAAGTTATTTTTGTAGTTTATTAAAACACTGACTGCTCTGTTTCATTTTTACACATTTGCGGGAACTCACTCTTCAAGAACCAAGAGACCAAGATCACATTAAGAAATTACTCCAGAAACTCACTCAACATTAGGTTGTCGAGTAGCTTTTGGGCAAATGGATCGCTTAGCAAAAACAACACAGGGGGAAAGCAGTGTCTAACAGCATGCATATTTAATCCGAATGTATTCTGCCTGCCTGCTTTCTCTCTCTCTCTCTCTCTCTCTCTCTCTCTCTCTCTCTCTCTCTCTCTCTCTCTCTCTCTCTCTCTCTCTCTCTCTCTCTCTCTCTCTCTCTCTCTCTCTCTCTCTCTCCTCTCTGAACTGGGGTTTGAGGCCATGGTTAGACTGGTGTTTTGTGGCGTTTTTTATAAGTTTTTGAATACGTTTCATGTCCCTATTACACAGAAATGCGTTTTTTGGCGTTTTTTTTGTGGATACGGCTGAAACGCTAAATTGTGTTTGCGTTTTGGAGAACCGCTAAAAAACGCGCCGACAACAGCGTGTAGTCTGCATGAGCCGTTGTTGCGAAAACGCCCATGCGCAGTAGATACCATCTGCGTGCCCTTCCGGTGACAACAGAGTGTGTGTGTGTGTTTGGGACAGAGGCAGAGCTGTCCCAAATAGCTGCAGCTACCATGTGTTGTCAAGTTATTGTTATAAGGATCCCAGTCCAAGCTACAACAGTCTGCATTCCCTTAACAATTGTTTGTATTGAGCCGTATTGTATTGTACCCATATGCAATATGTTAAATAAAGTTTACATCCATTCATTCTGCTAGCATTACCAATTGCATGAGCAGCTGGCTAACGTGAGCTATCAGATCCTGTTAGCTCAAAGCTCCTCTTTCAACTTAACAAGCATTAAACAAAATGGCCCAGTCATATATTCACCTTTGTTTAATACACACAGCGTTGTCTCTAATGTTATCTAACTACTGATAGCTCTCGATATCATCAGTTTGGTGCTGGCTAAATAGCGTGAGCTAACGTTAGCTTCTAGTCACAATGCTATACTATTAGAATGGCATACTCCATTGACGTTAGCATGCAGCTAACAATGCTACCGATCTTTTTTTAGACTAAACTATCCGCTCTTGGTGGTCACTTGTGTTGATGTTAGTTTTGTTTCATCAACAAATGACAGGCAGAACACACAGTGAATGTATCCGTTTTGTTTATTGCACTTTTATTAGGCTTTGCTGAAAAAGAATTGCTGCATTGAGTAAATAGGCAAGATGGTGGCGCCCATAGGCGTCTGCCTTGTTGACATTTTCTTTGCTGGAGCTACCAGGAAGTGTATTGGCACATTCAAGTTCTGATTGGTTGAAATTGCCTTCATGTTCGCCACCTACTGCCACCTACTGCTTTGGCAGTGTACTACATCAGTGTGCTCAGGTGACAAAAACAAAAAAAAAACGAAAGTGTGACTCGAGGCGCAGGACGTCGCGGCGAAACGCGTATGACAATGAAACGAAAATGAAACGAAAGGTGTAACCGCAGCCTGAGTGTGATGACACGAGTCTTCTTCTCGAAATGCTCGTGTGCCACAGCAGCTCCCCCATGCTGTCTGCTAATTGGCGGGAGACTGGGAGCGTCCTGCTGTGTTTTCTCTGCGTCTCCTTGCTCTGCCACCCCACCTCCTCCTTCACTAGCACTCCCCCGAACCCAGTAATTAACCCACAGCTAATTAACTGCTTCTAATTACACCACAACGCTGCTTCTATCAAACCCTCCAAAAGTGAGAAGACTCAAGTGTTGTCGCGTGTGAATCCCCTTCTGGAAGAGCTCTGAAAGCTAGCCGAGCTCTGATTGGATCCCTCCTGGAAGAGCTCTGAAAGCTAGCCGGGCTCTGATTGGATCCTGTCTGGAAGAGCTCTGAAAGCTAGCCCAGCTCTGATTAGATCCCTCTGGAAGAGCTCTGAAAGCTAGCCGGGCTCTGATTTGATCCCTTCTGGAAGAGCTCTGAAAGCTAGCCGGGCTCTGATTTGATCCCTTCTGGAAGAGCTCTGAAAGCTAGCCGGGTTCTGATTGGATCCCTTCTGGAAGAACTCTGAAAGCTAGCCGGGCTCTGATTGGATCCCTTCTGGAAGAGCTTTGAAAGCTAGCCCAGCTCTGATTGGTTCCCTTCTGGAAGGCTCTGAAAGCTAGCCGAGCTCTTGTTGGATCCTTTGCTCTGCTCAGTATTGTGTGAACGACAGGAGGTGTACATTGTGCTGTTACTTTTGTCTCCACTCACTTCACTTCCATCAAGGTGGACAGGATGAGAAGAGGATATAATCATGTGCAAGGCTCTATCAACAAAGAAGGCAGTTGCTAGAATAAAATAAAATACATTTGGCCTCCAGTGGCCAAAGAAAAGTAATGCCGGCCAAGTGCAGAATCGTCACTTGACAGGAAACAAAACAAGTTTTAGTTCAACACTTGAGCTCATATAATAATCAAGGACATTTGGCTGTGATACATTTTTTCCAGCATTAGTCTAGAGACCATGATGGAAGTGCATCTTTGATGAATGCGGGGAGCTGCTGCATGGCCTCGTCAGGGCCTCAGCTCCTGGAGGCTTCACTGTGAAATGACTAAAGCAGCACTTATCAACTGTATCTGTTTGATACAGTCCAAGATATGGTACAGTGACCAGCCCATCCATCCACACACACACACACACACACACACACACACACACACACACACACACACACACACACACACACACACACACACACACACACACACACACACACACACACACACACACACACACACACACAGACACACACACACACACACACACACACACACACACACACACACACACACACACACACACACACACACACAGACACACACACAGACACACACACACAGACACACACTAACATAAACACACATAGACATACTCACACAGACACAAGCACACATATACAGACAGGCACGTATACACACACACACACACACACACACACACACACACACACACACACACACACACACACACACACACAGACACACACACACATACACACACACAGACACACACTAACATAAACACACATAGACATACTCACACACTCACACACAGACACAAGCACACATATACAGACAAGCACGTATACACACACACACACACACACACACACACACACACACACACACACACACACACACACACACACACACACACACACACACACACACACACACCATTCTTCCCTTGCCCCTCGCTCCGTCTCAACACAGCCACGGCTATTTCTGTTCCACAGACTGATCGCTCCTGCTGAAGATCATTGATTTTACGGGAAGCCCTGTTTACAGGCTGAGTGCCATCGACCTGAGGTGACTTTTTGCCTCCTGAAGTAGGAGCAGTGCTAGAGCACCCTTACGTCTACATTATAGACCCCAGGAGAAGGATGTTTCCTGTACCTACTCAGCCAGCACACATGCCTAATTCCACACGACTGCTATACAATGTTGGGAATCACAAATGATAAGCACTTGCTGTGAGCAGTTTATTTACCACGGTATAGATATATATATAGGGTCTATATGTTGCCTGTGGTTGGTTGGGGTGACTCTTCTTGTCACTAGGGACAAGTTACATGGAATGCTAGGGTTACGTCTTGTCAGGTATGTGTCTGCTGCAGTAGGTTTGATTGTGATGAGGGGGCAGTTTGGTCAGTGACATGGGGTATCCCAGTCCCTCCGCCCTGCAGTGAAGAGAAAATACATTTTCTGGTATCCCTTCTCACTTTATCCAATCAGGAGAGAGAACCCTATATATATATATATATATATATATATATATATATTTTTTTTTTTTTTTTTTTTTTTTTTTTAAACTTAATTCAAGAAATCTTTCCAAGCCAAATTATCTTACTACACTGGTAGATTATTTTACTTGTTTCAATGACACATTTGCCTAAAACTAGTTTTTATTTCTTATTTTTGTCAGACCATTTTTCTATCTCGGGATTGGATAAAGTGGGAACTGGATACCAGAACATTTATTTTATGTTTACTGCAGAGCGGAGGGACTGGGAGACCCATGTTACTGACCAGACACTCTATATCAGTGATGGCTGTCGGAGTGTAGAGCTATTATTTTAACATGTAGACCAGTTATTTTAACAAAAAAAAGTAAACACCACTCACAGCACCTTTTAATGTAAAAACTCCTCAGCGTGACGGCGTAGGCTTGTGTAAGAGCGAAGGACTTGACACGGCCTCTCCGGGCATCAACGTGGACTTCAGCTAAATAGTGAGCTGCATGCATGTATACATTGGTAATTAATTGGGACAAACATAGGAGATGAATCCTGGCTTGTTTTTGCCCTGAGGAGTACAATGGTTTCCCCATCAATGAGCATGTCCCCTGTGCAACATCAAAGGCCTTCCCCTGCTTTATCAATAAGAACCCTTCCTTCCCACATCTTCCTGTAACTTGCTTAGCATTTACGCCATTGATTTTCCAATAAGCGCCCCTTACCCTGCGGTGGCTGGCCTGGCTCTGTGATGGCTCAGACACCAGGCGCAGGCAGGCAGCACCACTGAGGGACAATGGAAGGAGGGACATGGAGTATTGTTGGGGGGGGGGGGGGCTCAGGGCGCTGTAATAAGGGGTTGTGGGGGGGGGGGGTGTCTTTCTATTTATTATTATTATATTTTTTTTAAAGAGGTATTCCCTCAGTGCTAACGTAGATGTGGGCGAGAGTGGGGGGTCACCCCCTGTCACGCCTGGCGTGACCCAGCAGGGTTCTCCGTTGGGGCTGGGCCACAGTTAATTCCCCTGGAGACCCAGGAGAGCCGGGTCCTCTGGAGGCAAGGCCAGGCCTCCAGGCAGGTGATTGGGCATGCTTATAATCAGATGGATCCTTAGCCTTTAATTCCTCCCTCGCTCGGCCAGCAAATCCCACCTAATGAAAGGACCCATAAATAAAAACTTATCTCATTTTCCATTCCTACCAAATGACATCCAGACCCACTCTCTGGCAGTGTTCATTAGGACCTAAGGCCTTTTTCAGAAGGCTAAACCTTATCTGCTTTGTTAGGATAGAGGGAGGAGGGACGGGGGACGGACGGACGGACGGGGGGGTTGTTCTCCTTCCTCCGTCAGAGGAGAGAGATGGCAGAGACCCTAACATGATGTCTCTTCAAATGTAGCACGGTAGGAGTGTCAGTTCTGTGGTCAGGTCCTGCACACGGCTCCTGCTCTCCCTCACAGCTGCTCAGGAATCCAGCCCTGTTCTCCCTGTGATTATCTCTTATTGTTAGTTGAGATTTGTTTTGGCTGCAGTGCAGCCTGTGTATTGTTAGAGGCGGCACACGCAGGCATGGGCAGTGGGAGGATCTCTGGGTTGTTTGCTGGCAGCATTGATGGCCAGTATGCAAAAAGAAAATTACATGGTATTTGCATTGTGTACAATATGTAACCTGGGGCATTGCTACACAGCAGTAGTTACCCAAACTACTGATTCATCATTTTGATCCGTGTTGGTTAACACAGTCAGCAGACAGAGACACTGGCCTCCTCCACCACTTCCCCTTGTGTTGGACCGAGTCTCTCCGTCTGGCTCCTTGCCTCCTCTAGTGCCTCAGAGAGATTAAAGCTTTTCCTGCTTTAAACAGGTGTCACTGAGCCAGGCAGACCTCCTAGAGACAAACAGTGTTATATCAGTCGGCCCATCTGCGACTCCCCGACTCCAGACAATCCCATTGCTCATCAGTAACCACCACAGGTTATTGAGTTAGACCATCTTGATTTAAAGAGCAATCCTGTTTTCTGTAAGCATTGGACACGCCGAGCTGGCTCAGACCTCCAGCACTGATCAGGGGTCATCCTGCTCTCCTGTCAGCTGCTAATTGCTTCAGGCATCTAACGACAATAATGGGATAGGTATAAAGAGATAGGTATAGTATAGTATAGTATAGTATAGTATAGTATAGTATAGTATAGTATAGTATAGTATAGTATAGTACAGTACAGTTCAGTATAGTGCAGTATAGCACAGTTCAGTATAGCACAGTATATCACAGTTCAGTGTAGTAGAATATAGTATAATACAGTATAGTAGTACATCACAGTTCAGTATAGTAAAGTATAGTATAGTGCAATATAGTATAGTGCAGTACATATTATGGTATAGTACAGTATATTATAATATAGTACAGTACAGTGGAGTATAGTCTAGTACATAATAGTATATTATAGTATAGTATATTATAGTACAGTATATTATAGTACAGTATGATATATTATAGTACAGTATATTATATTATAGTATATTATAGTAGAGTATATTGTATTATAGTACAATATAGTATATTATAGTTTATGATATTATAGTACAGTATATTATATTATAGTATATGATAGTACAATATAGTATAGTATAATACAGTATATTACATTATATGATATGATAGTACAGTCTATTATATTATAGTACAGTATATTATATTATAATACAGGATAATATAGTATAGTACAGTACATTTACATATAGTATAGTATAGTACAGCACATACCAGGTCAGTATAATATAGTATAGTGCAGTACAGCACAGTTCAGTGTAGTAGAATATAGTATAATACAGTATAGTAGTACATCACAGTTCAGTATAGTAAAGTATAGTATAGTGCGACATAGTATAGTGCAGTACATATTATGGTATAGTACAGTATATTATAATATAGTACAGTCCAGTGAAGTATAGTCTAGTACAGAATAGTATAGTACAGTATATTATAGTATATTATAGTAGAGTATATTATATTATAGTATAGTATAGTATATTATAGTTTAGGATATTATAGTACAGTATATTATATTATAGTATATGATAGTACAGTATAGTATAGTATAATACAGTATATTACAGTGTATGCTATTATAGTACAGCATATTATATTATAGTACAGTATATTATATTATAATATAGTATATTATAGTTTAGGATATTATAGTACATTATAGTGTATTATAGTTTAGGATATTATAGTACATTATAGTGTATTATAGTTTAGGATATTATAGTACAGTATATTATATTATAGTATATGATAGTACAGTATAGTATAGTATAATACAGTATATTACAGTATATGCTATTATAGTACAGCATATTATATTATAGTACAGCATATTATATTATAGTACAGCATATTATATTATAATATAGTATATTATAGTACAGTATGATATATTATATTATATTATAGTATAGTATATTACCTACAGTCTATTATATTATAGTTTAGTATATTATAGTATATTATAGTTTAGGATATTATAGTACAGTATAATATATTATAGTTTATGATATTATAGTACAGTATCGTATATTGTATTATATTATAGTATATTATAGTACAGTATTGTATATTATATTATAGTATGGTATATTATAGTAAAGTATAGTATATTATAGTACAGTATATTATAGTACAGTCCAGTGTAACTCCTCTGTCCCAGAAGTGAAGAGAGCAGTGTTGAGGTCATGGTGAGTGAACAGTGTTCAGTTGGAACAGATGACATGTGGGCCCAGTGTTCTCAGGCCCGGTGTTCAGTTGGAGCAGATGACATGTGGGCCCAGTGTTCTCAGGCCCGGTGTTCAGTTGGAGCAGATGACATGTGGGCCCAGTGTTCTCAGGCCTGGTGTTCAGTTGGAGCAGATGACATGTGGGCCCAGTGTTCTCAGGCCTGGTGTTCAGTTGGAGCAGATGACATGTGGGCCCAGTGTTCTCAGGCCCGGTCGGGACAGGCTTTGGAATCTGGAGGAGGGGCTGATGGAGTAGATTACAGGAACAAGGTGTGAAGCTGCTTCAGGACATGTGGAGACTTTGACTGTGAGCCCTTCTCATTAGACATATCACACTTTGTAACTCTCCATTCTCTTTTTCCATTCTGGTTTGTGTGGTTTATCCAGGTGTCTTTTGTTTAAAGAATTCCTCTCTTTGTCTCTTTGACACGAAGCGTGGGTATTTAAATTTTCTCTTCCGTTACTCCCCCTGCCCTCGGTCCATTTGTGTGAAATTGAGGTTGAGCTCCTCAGCTTATTAATGCAGAGCAGATAATAAATACAGACCATTTGGGCCGGTATCCCCTCACTCAATATGGCAGTCAGCTCTAAATCATGGCTGTCTGTATAAAGCAATCCTGTTAATAAGCCAGCCGGCCTAATATCTTTCATTTTGTATGCAGAGCAACACGGAGGTCATCAGGGTTTGTCTGTGTGGAGTGTCAACAGTAAAATCAGGTGCACCAAGCTGATGCAAAATGCCTGTGACCTTCGCTGCTCGAGGTGTGAGATGTAAATGAGAAAGCTTCAATCAAGCATGTCTGATTGTATTATAGCATACATATACATATAGTTTAAATCAAATTCCCTGTGTTAATCATTGTGGATTATAATATTCTCATAGACATAATTAGTAAATGCAGTCCAAATGCAATGGTGCATACTAAACATATGAGAACATTGGTCAGAGTAACATTAAGTGCATATGTAATGGTGGCCACTAGGTAGTGGTACTAGCAGGCACTGTGCGCTCGGCACCTGTCCTCCGACCGTGAACCCTCACCAGCGCCACCCATGTGACCCTGTTTGTTAAACACCACGTCTCTTATCCATTCCACCGCCTGAAAAGGATCAAATCAAGTGGCGAAGTGTGGGTTTTTAATTTAGAAGTGAGTTCACACCAAGGGGCTACTGCCAGGTTTCAACCTCGCTAGGAAGAAGAGGTTTGAATTATGGGATGTTTGTTGGGGTTGTGTGTGTGTGTGTGTGTGTGTGTGTGTGTGTGTGTGTGTGTGTGTGTGTGTGTGTGTGTGTGTGTGTGTGTGTGTGTGTGTGTGTGCGTGCGTGCGTGCGTGCGTGCGTGCGTGCGTGCGTGCGTGCGTGCGTGCGTGCGTGCGTGCGTGCGTGCGTGCGTGCGTGCGTGCGTGCGTGCGTGCGTGCGTGTGTGTGTGTGCGTGCGTGCGTGCGTGCGTGCGTGCGTGCGTGCGTGCGTGCGTGCGTGCGTGCGTGTGTGTGTGTGAGAGAGAGAGAGAGAGGTGGGGAGGGGCGGGGTGTCGGGTCATCAGACATTCATGAAGAGGCAGACAGACATTATCAATCTCTCCTCTCTGGCCCGGCCTTTACTACGTCAGGGAGGGGTGGGGAGGCAGAGCCTTCAGTCTGATCACAGCTGAGATTTGCATCCCTAAGTAAATAAGTAAATAAATCAAGTGCAGGCAGTGGATGTGCTAATCAAGCGGGACACGGCGGCAAGCGTGGTGCCGGGAAACTGTGCTCATGTAATATTCAGCACCAGCAGGTTAAAGGGCAGCCCAGAGTTATTGGTTTCAGCGCGGTCGCCCCCCTTTAATCAATGTGGGCTGCATCCCTTTAATAAAATTATTAGCTCAGCAGTATCTTGCACTATCATTTCATCTCCTCTTCGCTCTAAATTGCGGCCTGTGTCGGGCCTTTCAGATGCTCGGGGCATGGCCAGCTCCCGAAAGCTCAGCTCCCATTTATTATTTCAGAGGCAGAGAGGGTGGCTGGAGTGTTTGAAACCAGGCTGTGCGGAGAGGTTATTGGATGCCAGATCTAAACACAGCTGCAGTTAAGTCCCAACACAGCTGATGTATTTTGGGATCATAGAAAATACTGCCTTTTCCCCCCTCTTATAGTGTGTATGTGAGCATTCAACCAATTATTATCTCCACCAGGCAGAAGCCTGGAGGAGATCATGTAATCGGTCCGATGTGTGTGTATCTGTCCTTGTATCTGTATAACTCTCCGCAGCGAATCTTGCAAACTGCAGTGCTGATTTGGATGAAACGTCACACATATGCTGACAGCAGGCCAGGGACCTGTATTCTCTAATATCTTTCAAATAGGTCAACGACAAGTATTTTATTAGAATTAATTCCCATCGTTGACCATTGAAATAGATATTGAGTATAAAGTTACACCTTTTGAACATAAGAGGGTGATGCTACGTAGGTTCACTGCTCAGAGCCTCCGCTAGTGGAGAGAGAGTAAAACCAGAGTGCACGGTAATACAAGTTATTGGGCTAACAATGCTCATGAAGGACCTCAGCCTTTTTATGACACCATGGATTACGTTATTACTGCTAGAGCTTTGCATGTCATGCTAGCTAACATGATGTTACCAGGTACAGTAGGCAACTCGTTTTCAATCTGAATGTGTCCTCTATTCACATTCTGTTTGCCTTTGGTCACATTGTGGGGAATAATGCTGCATTAATGCTAACATTCACTACAAAGTCTCACAAACAACTCCATCTGTTGTGGTGCCACACTCTTTTGCAACCTTTAGCTGGTCGTAGGGCTGTACACTTTTACCAAAATCAAGTTCTAAGGAGTCCATATGAGAATTTGTTTTATGTAATCAGAATTCTTTATCATATCCCTTCCCCCCATTAGGGTTGGGCATCGTTTGGATTTGAACGATTCCGGTTCTGATTCCGATTATCCATATCGATTCCTGTTCTAAACAATTCCCGATTCCGATTATTTGAGGTGCAGGTCAAAACAGGTCACAGCTTATTTCGCAGGAGATTTTTTTTAATTTTAATTTTTTTCAGTTGACTTGATACAGTTTAATTTGTTTGATGTACTGTAACTAGGGTATTAATTAACAAAGTAATTTTTGTTTGTTTGTTTAAGAATCGAAATTAAGAATCAAAATGCAAATATGTTACTTCCGGTTCCAGAACCGGAAGTTAGGAACCGGTTCCTATTAGAACCGGTTTTCGGTGCCCAACCCTACCCCCCATGGTCCTGTGCCTTTTCATAATAATGTTCCGCATCGTCTATTAATCCCCTGTATGAACGGTGCTGTACAAATAAAGTTATTATTAGGCCACTGTCATCTTATCAACCAAGAAATGCTCACTTGAAACCATATTTGCATGAAACTCAAAGAAACCCAACAAGAAGTTGATACAAAATTATGCACAAAAACTATATTTACATTGTTACAACAACATTGTGTAGCTAAGCAGGGTTGCACAGTGAAATATCTCCAATGTTCATTATTTGGCGAAACAAGATGTCTGCTCTGTTCTCACTACACTATTCTGACTACACGTCCACAGTTGGGCTTTTTTTTCCCTTTTTCCGCAGACAGTGGATGACATCTGTGTATGTTGTGTGAGTGTGTTTGAATACCAGTAATTATAATTAATTATAATTAATGATAATGCTAATAGATGGTCTCTGCATTTATTAAATATTGTAGCCGTGTTGGTTTGCTCTGTGAGAGAGGGAGAAGACATGTGTGGTCCCCCAGGTTTGTTGAACTGTATGTGCTATTCTGTGTCCACCCTGTGATAGAGGATGAGGCATGCACACTTTTCTAGTTATACCTGTATTGTATTATACCTCATGGACACGAATGGTGTGATTGCAGATTTCGTGGGGTGGCAGTGGCTCAGGAGGTAGAGCGGTCGTCAGGTAACCAGAAGGTTCCTGGTTTGAGTCCGGCTCCTCCCGGCAGTGTGTTCTTGAGCAAGACACATGACTCCTAACTGCTCCCGATCAGCAGGTCGGCACCTTGCATGGTGTGTGAATGTGTGAGTGAACGGTGAATGTGAGGCATACGTTGTAAAGCGCTTTGGCTAAAAGCGCTTTATAAATGCAGTTACTTCATCCATTTGTGATACTGTGGAGCATTGTGTGTGTTTTTTTTGCGAGCCAGTTCATAAATAGTTTTAATCAGTAGCCTTCACTTCCTCTTCTTCCAGTTATGTAAATGTATGTGTGGTGATGGGTGGCTTTTCGGTGTCTAATTATCTCACTATGAATCTATTTTATCCATTAAGTTTGCCTGTTTCTCCTCTTTACTGACTGGAAGTTAATTAAAAACGGATGTAGGATTTGCGGAATGTAAGATTAGGGGTGTTGTTTGGAAGGTGAAGATAAAAGATGGAACCTTCCTGATATGGCAGCAAGATGAATCATGGACGGCTTATTAGTGCTTGTCTCAGGTATTGTGTTTAAGTACCTAATCTAGCATAATGAGCACTCTGTCATTTTTCCAATTATATCTCAGGCTTTTGTCTCTCACCCAATGTGCCATACATTAAATGTCTTCTTTTAGGTCTCCATACATAGACGCTCCTTTCAAGAGGCTCTAGCCTATGCTGTCTTTTATGTGCAGAGCATTATTGTAGGAGAATACAGGCACTTAGAATAGAAACAATGGAAAATGTTGGTCTGTGTCCGCAAGTGTGCGTGCGTGCATGCGTGTGTGTGTGTGTGTGTGTGTGTGTGTGTGTGTGTGTGTGTGTGTGTGTGTGTGTGTGTGCGTGCGTGCGTGCGTGCGTGTGTGTGTGTGTGTGTGTGTGTGTGTGCGTGCGTGCGTGCGTGCGTGTGTGTGTGTGTACAGTACACAGACTCATCATTGTACATCACCATTAGCACTCTAACTCTGTATTCCTCTCTCTCCCTCTGTGTGTCCGCAGGCCTGGATGCGATGAGCGCCTCATGTAGGCAGCAGTATGGACAGCTGTGAGTCTCCCCTGGTTTCTGGGACAGACGATGGGCTCAGCTCCTCCACCACCTCCCAGCAGCAGCAGCATCCTCCACAGCCCTGGAACGATCATTCTAACTCACAGGTCCCTCCCAGCAACCCGCCCCCTTCCCTGGACCCCCTGTCTCTCTGTGCTCCCTACCCCTCTCAGCCCCAGAACCCCAGTGCACCCCATGACGGGGTGAGAGAGACACAGTCTCAGCAGCAGCAGCAGCAGCAGCAGCCGACCCGGACACCACCTCTGGCTTGCAGTGACAGCTCCGCCACAGGCCGGCTGCAGCCCAGGAGAGAGGGGCTGGAGGAGGAGGAGCAGGAGGGAGGGAGCTGCGGAGAGGAAGAAGAATTGGAAGACTTGGATGAAATGGAGATCGATAGCTGTTTCCCGAGTCTGCAGACCTTCCCTGGGGTGCCCATAGCTCCAGGGGTAGGTGGCATGCCTACGCTTCTGCGGCAGCAGCCCACTCGACGGAGGGGTGGAGCTGAGAGTGGGAGTGAGGAAGGAGAGGAGGAGGAGGAGGAGGAGGAGGAGGAGGAGAGTAGTGATGTGGAGAACCTGGCTGGAGAGATAGTTTACCAGCCAGATGGCTCAGCCTACATCGTGGAGAGCCTCAGCCAGTTGATCCAAAGTGGTGGGGGCACAGTACCCGGCCTGCTCCCCACAAACTCTCTCCCCAGTGGGGGGAAACCGGGGGAACCTGCTGGGAACTCATCCTCGGTCTACCCTCAGATCATCAACACGTTCCACATAGCCTCGTCCTTCGGGAAGTGGTTTGGCAACTCAGACCAAGGTTTCCCCAATACCTCAACCCTGGCAGGCCTCAGTCCTGTCCTGCACAGTTACCGTGTCTTTGATGTGCGGCACAAAAGCAACAAGGATTACCTGAACAGCGACGGGTCTGCCAAGAAGTCCTGCGTATCCAAAGATGTTCCCAACAACGTGGATTTCTCCAAATTCGATGGGCTGGCCCTCTATGGAAAGGGAAAGCCCATTCTCATGTGTTTTCTCTGCAAGCTGTCCTTTGGCTACGCGCGCTCCTTTGCCACTCACGCCGTCCACGACCACCGCATGACCCTGTGTGAGGACGAGCGCCGGCTTCTGGGGGACAAGCAGGCATCTGCCATCATCCAGGGCATTGGGAAGGACAAAGAGCCCCTTATCAGCTTCCTGGAACCAAAAAACAAGAGTTCTCCTCCACCGCCCAGCCTGCTTCCCATGAACTCTGGCCAGAGCTTTTATGGCACGTTCAGCGGTGTCCACCTGGATGCTGGAAGCAACAGTGGGGGCAGTGAGGCCCTTCTGAACAAAGACTCTGACTCTGGCCTGCAGCGGCAGCAAGCCCCACTGGGCTCGGTCCTCTCCCTGGGGGGACTGAGCAGTCCCAAAGCACCAACTCTTACTTCTACCCCAGGCCCTGCCAAAGACTCCAGCGCCCTGCCCAAACAGGGAGAGAGAACAGAGGGGCCTGCTGGGAAAGAGGGGGCTTGTAAGGGGGAGGATGGGGACACGGAGGGGCGAGAAAGCAAGGCACACCTGCCGAGCCAGGCGGGTGGCTCAGAGGAAGAAGAGGAACTGTTATTAGGGGAGGAGGAAGATGAGGTGGAGGAGGAAGGCACCGCGGTGGCCTGTGGTGGTAACCGTAGCAGCAGCGGAGGTGAGGTAGGGGAATTGGCTGTCACAAACCAAAGCATTTCCAAATCTCCTTTATCAATGCCTAGTAGCGCTCTCCAGCCTTCTGCCTGCACCTCTGCAGCCAGTTCTACGCTCAACAGCAAAGCCCCGGCTTCCACCTTCTCTCCCTGTGTGAAGGAGGAGGGTTTGGCTGTAGACGGTGGGGGGAGGTCCTCTGAGCTCCCTCTGAGCTTTAACTGCCAGGGGCCCAGTGCCTCCATGGCTATGGCGGCAGCCGCCGTCAGGGGGAGCGAGGATGATGCTGCAGGCACCTCCTGCTCACCTCTGGGCTCCAATGCTGCCGCTGATGAAAGTGCCAATCGAGATAGTGCCACAGCTCCAGAACCAAATGATAGCCCAGCAGAGGGGGAGGAGGACAACGGAGCCCTCCTGCACCATCACCACATGCATCACCATCACCATCACCTCCACCCTTCGTCCCACGCACACCCCCACGCCCTCCCGGGTGGCTCCTGTGACATCATGGGGATGGGCGAGTGCTCACAGAACCACGGGGCCGGAGGCAGCGGAGGAAGTGGGGTCGAATGCCCGAAATGCGACACTGTACTCGGGTCCTCGCGCTCCCTGGGGGGCCACATGACCATGATGCATTCACGCAACTCGTGCAAAACCCTCAAGTGTCCCAAGTGCAACTGGCATTACAAGTACCAGCAGACCCTGGAGGCCCACATGAAAGAGAAGCACCCCGACTCTGGAGGGTCCTGTATGTACTGCAGCAGTGGGCAGAGCCACCCTCGACTGGCCCGCGGAGAGAGCTACACCTGTGGATATAAGCCCTTCCGATGCGAGGTTGGTAACAGATGATATGCAACAGATACCTTATTTGCAAAAAATATTTACACAAATGGAAGAGAGGGGGAAAAAAATAAATGTATGTGAGATAAAAAAAAAATATATAATAATATTAACTGGAAAGCTAGTGCTACGTTATGTTTTAAATATCAACTCAATTAGTTTGGTATGGTTTTTCCACCAGTAAACTACTGAAAATGTCTTAGCAGCATCCCTGGACCTTTGCCCTCATTGAGAATACAAGGGTCACGTCTTCCCTCAAGCTGGTTAACTTTCTCTTTTTCCACCTAAACGGTTTGCTAAAAATGTGTTTCACTCAAACACAACACTTCTTAGCTCACACAATCTTGTTATAACTAAGAGATTTGCTGAAAAAGATTATTGTTTTTGTGCATAGATAATGTATCGCCTTATAATATGAGTTTCACGTTAGCATTTCACTTTAGCAGTTAGCATTTCCTGGATGACAGTGTGGCCAGCTGGGTGATGGGTTCACAGGATTAGTTGCGTCACACAGATCTTGAGGAAGTACAGAGAAGCCCCCACCTCCAGGGTAAGAATGTGAAAAGGGCGCTCGGGTGACAAGTTCTGAGCAAATAACAATCTGTATAGTCAAAGTCATGCCTCCAAGAGGAGTTAACTGTAGAACTTTTTTTTTTGTGGAGGTTGGAATGGATGTAATGTTATTTTTTATTTTACCTAAACCACTAAAACTGATTTGAAATACTGAAATTGATATCATAACATGAAGTGTGTCGCAGCCTAACTCAACACAAACGTCTTCATCTGGTCCAGGTGTGTAACTACTCCACCACCACCAAGGGCAACCTGAGCATCCACATGCAGTCGGACAAGCACCTGAACAACATGCAGACGCTGCAGAACGGAGGCACCATCTGCACCGGCCAGGAGCAGGTGTTCGGCCACGCCCCGGGAGGAGGGGTGGTGGCCGTGCCCTCGGTGACCCAGGCGGTCAGCCACCACCCTCCCCACCACCACCACCCCGCCCAGTCCTCCGCCCACATGGCCGGCCCGTGCGGCGCCCCGTCGCCCACCAAGCCCAAGAGCAAGCCGACGTGGCGGTGCGAGGTGTGCGACTACGAGACCAACGTGGCGAGGAACCTCCGCATCCACATGACCAGCGAGAAGCACATGCACAACATGATGCTGCTCCAGCAGAACGTCACCCAGATGCAGCACGGCCGCCTGGGCCTCGGAGCCATGCCCTCGCCCTCCGAGGCCGAGCTGTACCAGTACTACCTGACCCAGAACATGAGCCTCCCGCCGGGCCTCAAGATAGACCCCGGCGGGGCCGAGGCCCAGTTCCTGATGAGCAGCTTCCACATGGACCCCAACATGGCCGCCCTGGCCCCCGCACTAGGTGAGTTGTGATTCTGTAGTTTACATGGACCCCAACATGGCCGCCCCCTGGCCCCCGCACTAGGTGAGTTGTGATTCTGTAGTTTACATGGACCCCAACATGGCCGCCCCCTGGCCCCCGCACTAGGTGAGTTGTGATTCTGTAGTTTACATGGACCCCAACATGGCCGCCCTGGCCCCCGCACTAGGTGAGTTGTGATTCTGTAGTTTACATGGACCCCAACATGGCCGCCCCCCTGGCCCCCACACTAGGTGAGTTGTGATTCTGTAGTTTACATGGACCCCAACATGGCCGCCCTGGCCCCCGCACTAGGTGAGTTGTGATTCTGTAGTTTACA
>NC_140184.1:67948783-67953783 GCF_963971535.1 Notolepis coatsorum | reverse complement strand
ATTCCACATTTTACGTCTCACTCACGTAGCCGGCATCGACCGGCATCACTCCAGAGCATGAAGAGCAGCAGGGATTATGTGTTCTACTGTATACACGGTTGATCAATACAATGATCGATTTTTTCGAATGGTGATCAGGAATTGGAATAATCCATGTGGATACCATCTGATCTCAGGTAAGGAATCTATGTTATCAGTCTTAGGATAATCAGACTCGTTTTCACGGATATATAAGCGTTTCCCCTATATGTGATATGGCTGTTTTGACTGTAAAAGCCATCAGGAAATAAGAGCAGCGATTATCAGCGCGCGGCACGAGCGTGCGTGCGCACACATATACTATCGATTATCTAGCGTTTATTTGAAAACGATTCATAAATAGGCCGACAAATGACAACGTTCTAGAATATTCCAGTAAAAGCGATTATCATAGAATGGGTTGTTTTTTCCGCGAAAACGAGTGATTTTCAAAATGCTATCAAACGGAAATTAAGCGATTAAAAAACAATCTGCTTTGACAATGTTGACTGGAAAATGAGTCTTTGATAAGCGACGGGCAGATTAGACACATAATTTAAAACATAGATTAGGCGATATTAACATTAACATTGGAGTGGATTTGGGCATTCAAGGGGGTAAAAAGGAAAACACGGACTGGCTCTCAAAGTGTTAAAGGATCAAATAATTCAGGAGTTCAGTTTTGAGTAAAATATCAAACATTTGTTTTTCCTTTAAAACAATTATATCTTGCAGCATATTTTAAGTTTTTCTTTCTTATATTAAAACATATTTCGTTTTTACGAATTTGTAAAGGATAGGCAAAAATAAGCATGTGCTTCATCCTATTCCTTTTTTCTGTCGTTTATTTTGGATTTTGTGTGTGAGCTTGCCTTGAATACCGGTATGTACATTTGTGATTTCTTTTTTCTTTTTTATATATATATATATATATATATATATATATATATATATAATATATATATATATATATATATATATATATATATATATATATATAAAAAGAAAAAAGAAATCATATATATATATATATAATATATATAATATATATTATATATATATATATATATTTTTTTTTTGCAAGTCCACACAGGTGTGTTTGATTTGTCTGTAAACAAGACCGAAAAATAAACTTCATAAATTCATTCATGGTAACCACTCCTGGTAACCAGAATTGTCTGCTTTATTGAAACCTGCACAGCAGTAGTTTGTTTATACTTTAGTATTCAAGTATGATATTTAGACTACTGTATGGAAGTGAATGAGGAGCCTGACACCTGGGAGAAATGGTGGTTGACAGCGGACAACAGGGACAGCAGAGGTACCCATCTTACTTTTTTTTGGTCCACTTTTTCTCCTCCTGTTTTTCTGTGTTTTTCTCCCATCCCAATTTTAGTCGTTATGCCAATTCCCCCCTCCCCTGCCTGGTCGTTGCTTGCATGTGCCCCCCACTGGTCGGTAGGGATGCCCCCCGGACCCCGGTTTTAAACGGGAACCGGTACTATATTAGAAAATACCGGAGTATTTATAAGCTCCGACGTCCTCGGTACTGCTATCGATACTCTAGAGAAATTATTATTATTATTATTATTTAAAAGTTGCGAACGATCTCTCCTCTCTCTGTCTCTGCACGAGAAGCGAGTCGCAGCGAGTCATTATTACACACACTCCTCGCGAGTCGCGCTACACATACATACGGGTACTCCTTAATGAAAGCGCTGTCAATAGTATGCAGCTGCAGCACGTCAGACCGCAGCGCTTACAAGCCCCGCACATACAAGCCCCGCACACCTGATGTGCTGCAGCTGGAAGCATCTCAGCGCTGTCTCCGTGCTGACGCGCGCTGCACACAGACACAGACAGCTCTGCATGGACTGAGTCGTGATGGCGGATAGAGCGAAGCGTTCACAAGTGCAACAAAACATTTGCCAGTAAGGGTGGCAATACGAGCAATCTATCAAAACATTTGTTTGCAAAACACTATATTAGTGTGCAGAAATGCGCCGTATTCGACTGCCTTGCGCGCAGTGGTCCATCTGCATCCACGTCCACTGCAGCCGGTAAGCCAAGATACGGAGTTTCCTAGGCTAATAACGAATTATTACAAATAGGCTAATAAACAAAATAATTGTTTAGCTACAAATACTACAATCTAAAAACTTTTTATAGATCGTCAAGCTGAGGTCAGCCACCAATGTGTCCCAGGCCACCTCCACCACCCAAAGTCCTTTCTCCCTAGCAGCTAGAGGAAAGATGACAGAGGATAGGGTGAACGAGTGTCACAGGGCTGTGACAAAGTTTGTTGTCAAAGGCCTGCACCCGTTCTCTACAGTGGAGTCCAAGGACTTTAGGTAACAACTAATCATTCAGTGTATATCGTTTTTTTTGTATACATAGTTGTCTAACTTGTCTGTTGTTGTTATAAGTTATTATTGAAGCAGCTATTCCCACCACTCCACACAAATTTACAATAATTCAATCATTTCTAATCTTTACTGTAGGGAGATGACCAATGCTCTCAACTGCAAATATAAAAATCATAAAAAAATTATCAAAAAGAACCGATAAGAGTATCGATAAAGTACCGAACCGTTAAGCAGTATCGATAGGAGTAGTAGTATCGATAAAATCCTAACGATACCCATCCCTACTGGTCGGTCTAGGGAGCCCCTGAAGTCTATCAGATGCTTCCTCCGAGACATAGGAGACAGCCAGAAGCATCTTTTCACCTGCCAGCATGGACTCTCATTGGTGAGGTGTAACGTGTGGGAGGTCACACTACCCTCACCATCTCCCTCCCTCGCTGTGCAGGTGCCCTGACCGACCTGTAGGAGTCACTGTTTACAACGACCAGAATACCACCCCACCGGCTTCCCTCCCGCTGACTCTGCCAATTGAGCCAGTATGACGGCCGGCCAAGCCGGAGGCAACGCTGACAGCCGGATTCGATACCAGTGTCTCTCGCGTTGGTGACGAACGCTTAGTTCGCTGCGCCACCCAGCCGCCCTAGCTGGTACCCATCTTACTTGAGAGATGACACATTCTAACCGCTATGATCTGACTTAAAGGAACATGCCAACCTTTTGGAGTTAGACAAGCAGATACTTAAAGGGGACATGCGTTGCTATTCCTAGCACTATTTGGGCAACTTTACACAATTCCTGTGAATCTATTGAAGACATCTGTAAGGTTTTTTTCAAAAAATGCATTGTTTTATATTTCTAATCAAGTACTCAAAACCATAATTTTTCAGCCTCAAGATTTCAGGCTGTTATGGCCTGGCTCCGCCCATAAGCACTTTGAGTGACAGTCAGTCCACACAGTCTGCGACTGGTAGAGAAAGAGAGAGAGAAAGAGAGAGAGAGAGAGAGAGAGATAGAGAGAGAGAGAGAGAGAGAGAGAGAGAGAGAGAGAGAGAGAGAGAGAGAGAGAAAAGACAGGCCGTTATTGATAAGGCCCCCTCTCTCCCTCCCTCCCTCTCTTCCTTTCTTTTTTTCTCTCCCTCTCAGGTGTGCCGCGCGGCAGCTTGTGGGGGGGGGGGGGGGGGGCTTCCCTTTCTCCCTCTATCTTCCTTTTTTCTTTCTTTCACTCTCCCGTTCGGGGGTGTGTGCCACGCGGCAGGTCCCCCCCCCCCCAAGTGCTCCCGAATGTTCTATATCTCTCTCTCTCTCTCTCCCTCCAGAGGGCATGCAGAGGTGGGTTTCTCTGCCGCAGTATGAGGAAGTGGTTTCCACTCGCTGTGAAGTTGTGGGCGGGCATTAGCTACAACCACAGAGCCAATCACATCACTGTCTGCTACCCAGAGCCTGAGTGACGTCACTCAGGCCTTCAAATCAGGATGGCCTAATTTACTGGAGCAGGAAATGAATGAATTGCTAACGCCGGTCCCCGGCTGGTGGTAACTAGCTAGCCATCGCTCCCGAGAGCTAACGCCGGTCCCCGGCTGGTGATAACTATGCAGCTAACCCACAGTGTATACACCAAACCAACACCGTGACGTCAGCAACAAAATGGCGCCGCACATGTTCATAAATGCTACATAAATGGACATTACAAATCGTTTTTTCTTAGAAACGCCTTATTTTTATAATGTGATTTTTTCTGTGGTTTATCTAAATACTAATTTGATGCTATGACTATCGCTATGCTTCATCTCCCCTTTAAGATACATGACACATTCTGACCTCATATGATCTGACTTAAGATACATGGGGAGATGACACATTCTGACCTCATATGATCTGACTTAAGACACATGGAGAGATGAGGGGGCGACTAGGTGGCGCAGTGGACAAGGCGCTCGCCACCAACGCAGGAGATGCTGGATTCGAGCCCAGCTCTCGGCATTGCTACCAGCTTGGCTGGTCGTTCATACTAATACAATTGGCAGTATTAGGGGGGTGGGAAGCTGGTGGGTGGGGATCGGACGTTGTGGACAGCGACTCCTACAGGTCGGTTGGTGCGCTCTGCGCAGCAGAATCAGGAAGCGACGAGGGCGGCGTGTCCCTCCCACGCAGACCCTCGCCGCTGAGAGATCGCGCTGTGCAGGTGAAAAGATGCGACGGCTGCCTCCTCGAGTACCGGAGGGGACACGTGATGCAAGGCTTCGTCCACATTGCAACCGGCTTGTGGGAGGCATGGCCTAACAACGTTCGAGACAGGGGAGGGTAGAATTGGACAATACGAAATTGGGGAAGGGAGAAAAATAGAAAATGGGGGAGAAAAAGTTGATAAAAAAAAAAGACACATGGAGAGATGTGCCTCATAATCTCACCCAGTGACTTGGCAGTCCTTCTGACTAGGCAGTCCTTCTGCCCAGTTGCTGGCAAAGAGAGGAGCAGAGAAGAGGGGAATAGAGCAAGATAATGAAAAAGAGGGGAGGGGAACATGTCGTTTAGTTAACGTGTGTTTGATTTCGTCGTCCAAAATACTGTCTGCGTAAAACAGCACCCGGGTATCGACCTCTGAAAATCCAGCCAAGC
>NC_140184.1:67915402-67941083 GCF_963971535.1 Notolepis coatsorum | reverse complement strand
CGGCGAGCGAAATGTGAATGTGGCATAAAACACATTATTCATACAAAGTACTCATGCTAACAGTGCAAGCATTGGCTCTGGTTAATGGGAGCTAGAGGGGCTGTGCTGTTCAGACATTAAAGACACATCGAGACAAACATTAACACATTGGCGGCCACTGGGATGAGTCTAATTAATCTCAAGAGGACCGGGAAATGTAAACAGACGTGGGACTGTTTGTAGAGCTAAATCTATACTTTATAGTATTGCTATCTGTCCATTCTCATTGTCAATTGAGTCCATAAACCGTCCCTTCAAAATGGCTTAAAGAAAAAAAAAATTCATCAATACGTTCTCATTTTATAGCGCCGTGAATATAAGCGTTATACGAGATTTGGTCTAGTATATTTTCTGGAAGGCTAGATATAGGGCTAATAGCTGCTAACGTTATATCCAATGGCATTTCAGTTTTACAGATGCTACAGTTAAAACTCAAACTGCATATGATCGGCACGGGGGCGGGGGACGTCGTTTCTTATTATTGATTACCAATAACCGTGTTCGTCTAACTAGCCACATAGGCCGATTGGATGGATGGATCAAAACAAGGCCCGGTCGGGATGTACTTTACGTGAAAAAGATCTTACCGTGGGCCGGTGGGATCCCACCGAGCATTTCCCCGTTATCGATCGCCATCTGGTAGATCGATATGTACATTGGCTGATGATAAATCTCCTTATTGCATAGTGAAATCTGCTATGCAAAACGTAATCCAAGCTACAGGCTGCAGATCCAGAATCGAGCATAAACATAAACATAAAACCCCATTGAAAGTAAAAAAAAATAAAAGAGTCCACCGTTCAGCCACAGGGCACACTGCATTATCGCGATAGCGCCCCTAAGAGGATCTGGCCGGTATTGCACCTTCTCGAATTCAAAGAGTAGGGTAAATCTGCAGTGCCGCTCAGCGACCTTGAATAGGTTATTAAAATGGAATAAAAGCAATAACAACTTGCCACGGATATATCCGTGCTTCTGTCCACAACGGGTGGAATCGAAACACAAAGATATCCGTTGTTCGTCCCCATTGTGTTAAGGCCAGAGAGGGAGGAGCCCAGCAGTAACAACAACAACAACAACAACAACAACAACAACAACAACAACAACAACAACTAAGCAACCAACCAGGCACAACAACTGCAACAGCAGTAGCATAAGCTAAAACAACCATGCATACACAACAACAATAGCAGCAGCAGAATAAGATAAACAACCATCCATACACAACTACATTTACAACAGCAGCAGAATAGGCTAAAACAAAAGGCCCAAACAGCTAATTAGTTCTAGGCTGGTTTAAAGGGTGATCTGTGGTCAATTAACACTCTTTCTTAGCACAGATTTGGTTTTCTAATCACTTTAACTCCTGTGTCCTGACAAAAGGGCTCCATTGTGTGTCCTTCTGTGAGAGAGCCGCTGCTTCCCTCACATACACACACACACACACACACACACACACACACACACACACACACACACACACACACACACACACGCTCTGTATTGGGTAGAGAGGGGGGGGGGGGGGGGGGGGGGCAGCCTCTGAAGACACTTTGTTCCAAGGATGCAGGGATAATGAAGCCAGCGGCCGGGAAATTGCGCAAAAGGCAGTCACAGATCTGAAGCAAATCATTAGAGAACATATTTAGTCGAGCAATTAGGGACAATTAAGCTTTCTGCTCACTGCACTCCAAATATGTTAATGACTGCAGTACAGTGGACAAGTGAACATGCAAAGGCAGGAGGAAGAGAGTAGGTTAAAAGGCAAGAGGAAGGCCCCTGTAGGTTAAAAGGGTGGGCAGTAGGGGGTTTAGTGTTTGTGTTTGTTCAAGACATGAGTAGTTGTGGTGTGGTTTGCAATACAAGTGCTCTCGTTTTCTTTTGTTCCCAGTGATTGTTGTGTTTATGTAACGTTGCTGTATATGTTCTACCCTAACCTTTGGTGTGTGGAAACTGATGCCCAAAGCTTGTGAGAGCATGAGTGAGGCTAAATGTAGGGATTAGGGAAGGTAATGGGGGAGACTAGCTGTAGGGTATGAGTGAGGTTAGCTGTAGGGAATGAATGGGGCTAGCTGTAGGGAAGGTAATGAGTGAGGCTAGTTGTAGAGAATGGGTGAGGCTAGCTGTAGGGAAGGTAATGAGTGAGGCTAGCTGTAGGGAATGAGTGAGGCTAGCTGTAGGGAATGAGTGAGGCTAGCTGTAGGGAAGGTAATGAGTGAGGCTAGCTGTAGGGAATGAGTGAGGCTAGCTGTAGGGAATGAGTGAGGCTAGCTGTAGGGAATGAGTGAGGCTAGCTGTAGGGAATGAGTGTGGCTAACTGTAGAGAATGAGTGAGGCTAACTGTAGAGAATGAGTGAGGCTAGCTGTAGGGAATGAGTGTGGCTAGCTGTAGGGAATGAGTGAGGCTAGCTGTAGGGAATGAGTGAGGCTAGCTGTAGGGAATGAGTGTGGCTAGCTGTAGGGAATGAGTGAGGCTAGCTGTAGGGAATGAGTGAGGCTAGCTGTAGGGAATGAGTGAGGCTAGCTGTAGGGAATGAGTGAGGTTAGCTGTAGGGAATGAGTGTGGCTAGCTGTAGGGAATGAGTGAGGCTAGCTGTAGGGAATGAGTGTGGCTAGCTGTAGGGAATGAGTGAGGCTAGCTGTAGGGAATGAGTGAGGCTAGCTGTAGGGAATGAGTGAGGCTAACTGTAGAGAATGAGTGAGGCTAGCTGTAGAGAATGAGTGAGGCTAGCTGTAGGGAATGAGTGAGGCTAGCTGTAGGGAATGAGTGTGGCTAGCTGTAGAGAATGAGTGAGGCTAGCTGTAGAGAATGAGTGAGGCTAGCTGTAGGGAATGAGTGTGGCTAGCTGTAGAGAATGAGTGAGGCTAACTGTAGGGAATGAGTGTGGCTAGCTGTAGGGAATGAGTGTGGCTAGCTGTAGGGAATGAGTGTGGCTAGCTGTAGGGAATGAGTGAGGCTAGCTGTAGGGAATGAGTGTGGCTAGCTGTAGGGAATGAGTGAGGCTAACTGTAGAGAATGAGTGTGGCTAGCTGTAGAGAATGAGTGAGGCTAGCTGTAGGGAATGAGTGAGGCTAGCTGTAGAGAATGAGTGAGGCTAGCTGTAGGGAATGAGTGAGGCTAACTGTAGAGAATGAGTGAGGCTAGCTGTAGGGAATGAGTGAGGCTAGCTGTAGGGAATGAGTGAGGCTAGCTGTAGGGAATGAGTGTGGCTAGCTGTAGGGAATGAGTGAGGCTAGCTGTAGGGAATGAGTGTGGCTAGCTGTAGGGAATGAGTGAGGCTAACTGTAGAGAATGAGTGAGGCTAGCTGTAGGGAATGAGTGAGGCTAACTGTAGAGAATGAGTGAGGCTAGCTGTAGGGAATGAGTGAGGCTAACTGTAGAGAATGAGTGAGGCTAACTGTAGAGAATGAGTGAGGCTAACTGTAGAGAATGAGTGAGGCTAGCTGTAGAGAATGAGTGAGGCTAGCTGTAGGGAATGAGTGAGGCTAGCTGTAGGGAATGAGTGAGGCTAACTGTAGAGAATGAGTGAGGCTAGCTGTAGAGAATGAGTGAGGCTAACTGTAGGGAATGAGTGAGGCTAGCTGTAGAGAATGAGTGAGGCTAGCTGTAGATAATGAGTGAGGCTAACTGTAGAGAATGAGTGAGGCTAGCTGTAGAGAATGAGTGAGGCTAACTGTAGAGAATGAGTGAGGCTAGCTGTAGAGAATGAGTGTGGCTAGCTGTAGAGAATGAGTGAGGCTAGCTGTAGAGAATGAGTGAGGCTAACTGTAGAGAATGAGTGAGGCTAGCTGTAGGGAATGAGTGAGGCTAGCTGTAGGGAATGAGTGAGGCTAACTGTAGAGAATGAGTGAGGCTAGCTGTAGAGAATGAGTGAGGCTAACTGTAGGGAATGAGTGAGGCTAGCTGTAGAGAATGAGTGAGGCTAACTGTAGGGAATGAGTGAGGCTAACTGTAGAGAATGAGTGAGGCTAGCTGTAGAGAATGAGTGAGGCTAACTGTAGAGAATGAGTGAGGCTAGCTGTAGAGAATGAGTGAGGCTAGCTGTAGAGAATGAGTGAGGCTAGCTGTAGAGAATGAGTGAGGCTAGCTGTAGAGAATGAGTGAGGCTAACTGTAGAGAATGAGTGAGGCTAGCTGTAGGGAATGAGTGAGGCTAGCTGTAGGGAATGAGTGAGGCTAGCTGTAGAGAATGAGTGAGGCTAGCTGTAGGGAATGAGTGAGGCTAACTGTAGGGAATGAGTGAGGCTAACTGTAGAGAATGAGTGAGGCTAACTGTAGGGAATGAGTGAGGCTAACTGTAGAGAATGAGTGAGGCTAGCTGTAGAGAATGAGTGAGGCTAGCTGTAGAGAATGAGTGAGGCTAGCTGTAGACAAATGCGTGAGGCTAACTGTAGAGACTAAGTGAGGCTAGCTGTAGAGAATGAGTGAGGCTAGATTGATTGATTGATTGAAAATTGTATTAACAGATTGCAGAATGGGTACAATGTACAGTACGGCTCAATACACACACTTGTTAAGGGGATGCAGACCAGAGAAATACTTTCGTCTTGTTTACATCAGGGCCCCCCATTTTGACATTATTATGACATACACAACGTACAGATATACAGATCATAAAATAAAATATATAGCTAGCTGTAGAGAATGAGTGAGGCTAGCTGTAGAGAATGAGTGAGGCTAACTGTATGGAAGGTAATGAGTGAGGCTAGCTGTAGGGAAGGTAATGAGTGAGGCTAGCTGTATGGAAGGTAATGAGTGAGGCTAGCTGTATGGAAGGTAATGAGTGAGGCTAGCTGTATGGAAGGTAATGAGTGAGGCTAGCTGTATGGAAGGTAATGAGTGAGGCTAGCTGTATGGAAGGTAATGAGTGAGGCTAGCTGTAGGGAAGGTAATGAGTGAGGCTAGCTGTATGGAAGGTAATGAGTGAGGCTAGCTGTAGGGAAGGTAATGAGTGAGGCTAGCTGTATGGAAGGTAATGAGTGAGGCTAGCTGTATGGAAGGTAATGAGTGAGGCTAGCTGTATGGAAGGTAATGAGTGAGGCTAGCTGTATGGAAGGTGATGAGTGAGGCTAGCTGTATGGAAGGTAATGAGTGAGGCTAGCTGTAGGGAAGGTAATGAGTGAGGCTAGCTGTAGGGAAGGTAATGAGTGAGGCTAGCTGTATGGAAGGTAATGAGTGAGGCTAGCTGTAGGGAAGGTAATGAGTGAGGCTAGCTGTATGGAAGGTAATGAGTGAGGCTAGCTGTATGGAAGGTGATGAGTGAGGCTAGCTGTAGGGAAGGTAATGAGTGAGGCTAGCTGTATGGAAGGTAATGAGTGAGGCTAGCTGTATGGAAGGTAATGAGTGAGGCTAGCTGTATGGAAGGTGATGAGTGAGGCTAGCTGTATGGAAGGTGATGAGTGAGGCTAGCTGTAGGGAAGGTAATGAGTGAGGCTAGCTGTATGGAAGGTAATGAGTGAGGCTAGCTGTATGGAAGGTAATGACTGAGGCTAGCTGTAGGGAAGGTAATGAGTGAGGCTAGCTGTATGGAAGGTAATGAGTGAGGCTAGCTGTATGGAAGGTAATGAGTGAGGCTAGCTGTAGGGAAGGTAATGAGTGAGGCTAGCTGTAGGGAAGGTAATGAGTGAGGCTAGCTGTATGGAAGGTAATGAGTGAGGCTAGCTGTATGGAAGGTAATGAGTGAGGCTAGCTGTATGGAAGGTAATGAGTGAGGCTAGCTGTATGGAAGGTAATGAGTGAGGCTAGCTGTATGGAAGGTAATGAGTGAGGCTAGCTGTATGGAAGGTAATGAGTGAGGCTAGCTGTATGGAAGGTGATGAGTGAGGCTAGCTGTATGGAAGGTAATGAGTGAGGCTAGCTGTATGGAAGGTAATGAGTGAGGCTAGCTGTATGGAAGGTAATGAGTGAGGCTAGCTGTATGGAAGGTAATGAGTGAGGCTAGCTGTAGGGAAGGTAATGAGTGAGGCTAGCTGTAGGGAAGGTAATGAGTGAGGCTAGCTGTATGGAAGGTAATGAGTGAGGCTAGCTGTATGGAAGGTAATGAGTGAGGCTAGCTGTATGGAAGGTAATGAGTGAGGCTAGCTGTATGGAAGGTAATGAGTGAGGCTAGCTGTATGGAAGGTAATGAGTGAGGCTAGCTGTATGGAAGGTAATGAGTGAGGCTAGCTGTATGGAAGGTAATGAGTGAGGCTAGCTGTATGGAAGGTAATGAGTGAGGCTAGCTGTATGGAAGGTAATGAGTGAGGCTAGCTGTATGGAAGGTAATGAGTGAGGCTAGCTGTATGGAAGGTAATGAGTGAGGCTAGCTGTATGGAAGGTAATGACTGAGGCTAGCTGTATGGAAGGTAATGACTGAGGCTAGCTGTATGGAAGGTAATGAGTGAGGCTAGCTGTATGGAAGGTAATGAGTGAGGCTAGCTGTATGGAAGGTAATGAGTGAGGCTAGCTGTAGGGAAGGTGATGAGTTGGGATTTACTTAAGGATGAAGGGAAATCATTCTCATCTCTGGGTTGTACAGCATAGTATTGTGTTTGTGAACAATAGAGGTTAATGGGGCTTTTAACTCTTTCAGGTCTCATTTATTTAGAATGTTTTGGAGGGAATTATATCTTGTAGTTCTAGAACTCCATGGCTAACCAGTGGCCATTGTTAGAATCATCATCATTAGAATGTTGTAAGAATTATACCTCACATGTGACATGTGTGTATACACCTCAGCATAGAACAATACAAATGTATAATAATAAACAAGACAATTTCCACCAGTTTAACAATCAGTTCATCTTCAGGCTCAATGCTGGTGCCCTGCTACATGATGCCATACATGCCAACGTCCTCTATTGTATATCTGCCAGGAAGAGACCAACAGTCACTGGAAACCCTGCCATATCCCCTTTAGAAACCAGGGCAGATTTCCTCTATATCTTCTTCCCTTTCTACCCCCCCCCCCATGTTTTTTTTAAAGGTCCGTTAAATGAAATGAAGTGTGTAATAAAGAGCGTTGAACTTCTTCCCTCCCCCATCTGACATCTTGATCAAATTACACTGATAATGAACATACTTCTTTATCATCGAGCATTAACAAGATGCCTAACATCACCTCCCTTTATCCAAAAAACTACAATTTCACCCTCTAATGTCTTGTCCCTGGTCCACCTCAGCCCCCACCCTCCGCCCCGCACCCCCTCCTCTAGACCTGAACCGTTCCCCGTTGGTGTAATATTTAATTTCCTCCCCGCTAGCTCTTCTGAGGCGCAGCGCTCTTTTTTGTGGTCGAGGCATAGTTGCGAGAGTGGTGGAAGGTTCTCTCGCTTGTTAAAACAAAGCTGGCCCTGGATTTCTGGGTCAGTTAAGCAGTAATTCCCCAGCCGGCTGCTGTGCTGTGAGCATACGAGCGAGGGCTCTGCTGGTGTTAGGTGCTGGGCTACCGGCCCGACTGGGCTTCCCCCAATCAGCCGTTCCCCTCTGTAGCAGCAGCCCCATGACATCAGAGCACTTCCACATCACACAGAGAAAACATCATACCGAGAAGTAGATTGAACGGCAGCATGACGGCGCTGCTGCTAGACCGCCGTTAAAACATCCTCAGGATCGGGCGCTTTGTAGAGTAATGTCTCTGCTTTAGTCAACCAAAGTATGTCTTTATAGCGATAGACTGAGACGGACAGGAGTTAAAAGTGGGGGTAGGTAAATTGTTTAAAAAGATAAACATTTTAGTAATATTTGGTGAAATTCTCTTTGTACCCTATAAATCAATAAATGAAATGCTCTTAGAAAAGAAAACGGTCTCTGTGATTGTCCCAGGCCCTATAATCGACCATTTCAAAATATCACTGACTGAATCTTAATTAACAACCGGATCAGATCAGTACCCCGGGGTCACGTAGAAGAACTAACCCCACCATCGTGGTCCCCGTCAGGAACTATCCACAGTGACGTGCAAAACCGCCTTCCGATCACAAGCCGGAAAGTATATGTGATTCTTTTTTGAGAGATCCAGTTCAAAGCCGCCGGTGTCTCTGGGAATCTGTGGGACGCCTGTGTGTGCACGTGCACAGCGCACGGCAGCGCAAAATTGAAAAGTAATGCCAAGTTTGCTTTTTTTCTGTTGGGCAGGTAAGCTCACTCTTGCTCATTTAAACGCCTGATCTGGGTCTTTAATTACACCCATCCAGTATACATATCAGCGCTCTTTATAATCAGGGCCTCTCTCCCCTGGGCCCTCCATGTCCGAGGAGAGCTCCAGCAGCAGAGATGAATATCCCTTCCAATTAGACCAGCGTGGGGATAAAAGGCATGCATTGTTTTAATTCCTGCCCCCGCTGCAAATGTGCTGCTTAAGCATGTTACTCTGTGGCTCTGGCTTAATGTGTCTTATATTTAACCCTTTCACTGCGGGGGAAACAAAGGAGGCCACTAAGGGGCCGCAGCCCCACGCAGCTGCCCGGTTCTGAGACATCGCTAGTAGGCAGAACGCCGGCGACGCTTCCACCGCAGGCCGGAGAAGCTCCTTCACTTGGTGCATCAAAAACTCAGAAATTGGCCTCTTATGAGGAGTGTTTGGCAGACATCACTATGAAAAGGTCTATTTTTAGCGTTAGGGTAAAGATTAGACCTCGGCCTTCAGTTAAAGTTAGGGGCAGGCTAGGCATTCAGTGGCTAGGGTTAGGAGGTAGAGAGTGGATATAGAGCACACTCCTGTGTGTGGGTGTGGACGGGTGGGGGGTTGACGAGCTTGCGTGTGTGTGAGGTAGTATGACACTTGAGCATATAATGACACTATTTCTAATGAGCGACGCTCACCAGGGCATATGGCTCAATGACATATTGAGGTTTCTCATTTCATTAACGGTTAATGGACTAAAGTTATTTTCTGAGCACAGAACAGGATGAGATCATGCCTTTTTAAAAGGGCAAAGTTAAGCAGCACCACAGGGCGGCTTCCCCTCTGCCAGTTAGCAAGGCACTAGTGGAGAGAAAAGCACAAATATGGGAGAAAAATGTGCGAGTGAAATTTTTGTTTGTGTGAATGTCTGCCTGAATGTGAGTGTGTGTGTGTGTGTGTGTGTGTGTGTGTGTGTGTGTGTGTGTGTGTGTGTGTGTGTGTGTGTGTGTGTGTATGTGTGTGTGCATGTGTGTGCGTATGTGTGTGTGTGTGTGCGTATGTGTGTGTGTGTGTGTGTGTGTGTGTGTAGGAAGCTGAGATGGAGAACAAACGGGGCTGACGGTGTGGATTAGCCCCTGCTGTAAATCTGCCTCAGTCACAGATGGCCGGCCCTTGATCGCTGGGCTGTGACGGCTTGGCTCTCATAGCAGGAGGAAATCCCTGTATGTGAGCCTGGGAGGCTGGGACTGCTGCTGCCTGGGCAGACACCTCTCATTGTCTCCTCTCTCTCCCTGCAGACACAGAGGTCTGACAGTCAGGGGGCCAACACTAGTTTAAAGAGGGGTGGTCTTGTACTGACTCTGCAGTTGTGGCGTTTCACCAGGGCACCGCGGCACACCCTGAGAGCATGGCACTGAAACCCCTGCTTCTGGGCCGGTTAGTATCAGTGGGCGTCGTCGTGACCTCATAAGTGGGCATGGAAAACTGAGCCGGGGGTGTCAATGCTTCGCTAAATGGAAATGAGAGTAAAAGGAAGCATACAAATGACTGCACACTAGCGGAATCCAATTTGAACCCCCCGCTGCCGGTTGCGCTAAAAGGGGTGCACTTTCAGGGTCACACACTTCATAGCGAGGCCTGCCCTGACAACAGAGGCATGCCTCCACCCTCCCTGCGCCTCATGCATAATTCTCCAGACCCGCGCACGGCAGACAAAGAGTTGTGTGCGTAGCAAAATGCAGCAATAAGGCAAACACAGCAACCCTTGCTCATCCGATCCCGGGGCAGCTCACACCGGGGCGGCAGACGCAACGTGTCAACAGTGGGGAGAGGTCGAGGATGTTGGGCGTTGGAAGTTATCTTCACTTCTTTTCAAAACGGGTTAGAATACCCCCCCCCCCCCCCCCCATTGAGCCATGCCCTCTCCCTTTCTCTGAATCCCTGCCTTCCTTCAAAGCTTTTAACAGGGCTTCACCCTCCCTGGCTACCGTAGTGCACCTAGCTGTGGTCCCTTTTAACAGGGCTTCACCCTCCCTGGCTACCGTAGTGCACCTAGCTGTGGTCCCTTTTAACAGGGCTTCACCCTCCCTGGCTCCCGTAGTGCACCTAGCTGTGGTCCCTTTTAACAGGGCTTCACCCTCCCTGGCTCTACCGTAGTGCACCTAGCTGTGGTCCCTTTTAACAGGGCTTCACCCTCCCTGGCTACCGTAGTGCACCTAGCTGTGGTCCCCGCGACTGTGCTGAGGCTGGAGCTGCCAGAGAAGAGCAGGGGTCTTGAGGCGCAGCGCCTCCACAAGCAGGAGAGCAGACGGCAGCCATGCCTGGAATGTCCTCCTTTATTCATGCTTGTTAAAATGCAAAGTAAACCTTCCCTGAAACAGGATATTGTAGCCCCTAACCACCAGACCCTTCTCCACGCCATATTATAGCCAATCTGAAATTGGCCGGTGCGTTGCGCAGACAGACAGCGCCGCAACACGCTTTTAATAAAGGCTGTTATTGCCCCACTGATGCAGAATGGATAGGAGGGTGGGGCCTGGGTGAGGATAAGTAGGGCCCCTGAGGGCCCCGAGCCCGGTCAGGGTCCTGTCAGACGCCTGCACTCTAATCCCCGGCCCAAGGGCACAGGCAGCAGAGGAAATTGTTTGCTGTCCTCGGAACGTGGCAGGAATTTCATAAATATGTTACCTTTCATTTTGAAAAATATTAGAAAAGACATTTATAAAAAAATAAATAAAATAAAAAAATGGCAAAAGGATGGCGTTATAGATGTTCCGGTTGTGCACGTTGCGCAGCAGTATTCATACGGTCCTGCTGTCCAAACTCAACACAAGGGAGTCTTTTCTTCCCTGCCTGCCACCCCCTGCTTTATACACGGCCTCTGTAGAGATTCCTCTGCTGGCGCATCCTGCTGCAGCACATTGACCAGAAAGCCACCATTCTATTCTGGGATAGGCTAAGAATCCAAAACGATTTGTGCCCAGTTTTCTCCTGCCTCTCCTGAGTGAAACCCAGAGCATAACAAAAAAATTAAACATGGATCTCTCTGAACACTGGCTGGCAGGTGAAAAAAAAAGACTTGGTCCCCCCAGCGTGCCAGTCTGCACAATTACATCTGGCCTCCAGAGGACAGTTCAACCGCCAGGGTCAAAAGGGGAGACGCAGTGGCGAGGACGAGCGTTTAGTGAAAGAAGTCCACGAAATGAGGGCCTTGAACTTTCAACAGAGCCAGTTTTGCATAGTGAGATTCCTCCGCGCGGAGTTCAATAAGAGTGGAGTTCATGTGTGTTCTGTGCTCTCTCTCTCTCTCTCTCTCTCTCTCTCTCTCTCTCTCTCTCTTCTCTCTCTCTCTCTCTCTCTCTCTCTCTCTCTCTCTCTCTCTCTCTCTCTCTCCTCTCTCTCTCTCTCTCTCTCTCTCTATCTCTCTCTCTCTCCCTGTGTGCTTTCGGTGTCAGTTATGGCATATGGGTGTAAATGTGAACCTGATTTTATTTTGCACGCACGCACACCCATAAATGAGCAGACACATAGGTGTCCACACACAGAGAATTAGCCGGTGTGTGGGTGAGAGAGGCCTGTGCTGCTGTCATCGAGCCCGTCCGCAGGCCTTCATTTCACCCCCTGATGAGGAGCACGGCCGACAGGAGAGAGGAGACGGGCGGCGCATTATAATATTGGTTTCCCTCGCCCTCGTCATTACCAGACGCTCTCCTTGAAAGCTGATCCAAAAGATAGACAGTCCATCAAGAGACAGTCATCTCGTTTGTACTTACTAAACGTGTTAATGAGTTCTATTTTCAGGCCCGAGGCCTCGCTGCTGGATATCGGAGCAGAGGTGGCGATCGTTCGTGTAGGGTGCTGGGTTGCAGGGCTCAGGAGGGGTCCGTGGGGGTGGGGGTGGCGGGGGGTAATGCAGTAGCCCCTGCTGCCCCTCTTGTCAATCATCGAGAGTGACCACAGCCTCCATAGGGGCTGTCAGTCAGGACGGAGGGTGGGAGGTCTGTGGTTCACAGGGGAAGTGAGAATAGATTGGGTGACAGCAGGAGAAATGGCTGCGATGGTTTGATTCAAGGAGCAGCAACGCTGTCAGAAAAGCATCTGAGATGAGGCAGCGGCAGTCAGGTTGAGAGAGCAGCAGTTGATGTTTTCTAGTCTTAAAGGTCTAATCAATATGATGTATATTTGATGGCGCGGAGGCCTTGTGTGAAGTATGTTTTTTTAAGAGGTATTCTGAGTTGGATCAGTTTGGTTTAGAATGCTAATCGTAGACCAAATAGTTGTTCTAATTGTACAGTAGCAGGTAACTTTAGGTCGCCTCATTGAGCAATGCTTTCCATCAATGGATAACTGCCACATGCATTTGCGAGGTAATCTTCTATAGACATTACCTACTCTAAACTACATCAAACAACATGTACTGTAGTCGTAGTAATAGTGTTAGCAGGTGTCATTCTTTCATTAGGAATGCTCTACATTAAGCCTACTTGGACTCATATTGTGATGTTACATTCCAGCATGTTCTGATGTGTGGTATATTTGATTGTAGTGTATGCCAGGTAGTCAAGGAACTAGAACCAATAAGTAGTTGACCATGGTTGCTATTAGTGCAACGTAGCTGTTCGGAGTGCGTGCCTGTTCGAAACGGGCCAATTGCTTGGCTCCCAGTATTGCTGCTTGCAGCGTTGTCGGGGGGCGTGCCCGTTCAGAGTGTGGCCGAAGACACGCGCTATAGCGCCACCATCTGGCCAAATGGCACCATATTCAACACTGCACTCCCCTGGGTCCTCAGCAATACACCCGCCAGGCATGAAGTCAATGGGATGAACGGTTCTTGAGATATGCGAAGGACAGACACACACTATAGCGCCACCATCTGGCCAAATAGCACCAAATTCGACAATACACTCTCCCTTGTGCTCGGCAATACACCCACCGAGTGCGAAGTTATTCGGACAAACGGTTCATCGAGATAGAAATGCAAAGGACGGATAGACAAGACACACGCAGGCAGATGGAGATCCGTTCCTTTCTAGTTAGACGTTTTTTGGTGCTGGGAGAGCAGTGGTTATACTCGCTGTCAGAATCAAGGCATCTCTATTTGACCATCGGCAGCACAAGAGAAGGAGTGGAGGGTAAAGTTTGGGAACTATTGAATGGAAGCAGGAAAAGTTTTATTTAGGCGTTTTTTAATAAGGCCGTTTGTGCCCCCGAGAAAGAGCTGGCGAATCAAAGGGCCTGACCTGTGTTGTAGACGAGTTCACCCGCACCAGCTGACACGGATGCCCTCCCTAGCAGCAGCCTGCCCTCACACTCTGAAGGCTCCGTTAGTATAGAGGCAGATGAAACAAACACTGGCTGAAAGCACACATGTTTTCATTCATTGAGTGAGTGTGTGTGTGGTTGTGTGCGCATGCGCGTGTGTTATCATCCAGGCTTTGTTTTTGTTATTTGTGGAGAAAACTTGCTAACAGACACTTAACATATGCGCACAAAAAAAAAGCACACACACACAGGCATGACACGTACAGTTTTTGTGTGTATTAGCAGCCCCCTTCCATCCCTCCGTTGCATCAATTAAAAGCAGCCAGGCAGATGGCAGTGATGAGAGAAGAGCAGGAATAATTCAATAGTGAACCTTGCTAACCTTTACCTGTGGGCTTTGCACAGCAACCATTGATTCAGGCTGTGCTCCACAATTCACCACACACTGCCTGGGGAGGGAGTGAGAGAAGAGGAATGAAGAGAAATGGATGAGGAGAAAACCACACAGGAATATATGAGTTGGAACGGGGCTCGCTGGTGGTTGTTGCGTGTGACATCAGAGGGACGTCGCAGCGCTCCACAGGCGGGGGGCTGGTGGTTGGCACCGGTCTGGGTGACACCGGTCTGGGTGACACCGGTCTGGGTGAGCGGTCTGGGTGACCGGTCTGGGTGACTCCTGTTTCCTACAGCAGCCGTTGTCACCTTTAGCCCCCACAGTGATTGACTGGGTATCAGCCACACAGTTCTCAGACCAGCCAGAGAAGACTGCTCCCTCACCGGCTCTGCCGATAGCAGATGGTAAATGGCATGCATTTATATAGCAGCTTTTATCCAAAGCGCTTTACAATGGCAGAGGCAAATATGCAAGGTGCAGTTAGCATTAAGTGTCTTGCTCGAGGACACTTTGACGCGCTGCTGGAAGGAGCCAGAATCGAACCGGGAACCTTCTGATTACCAGACAACCACTCTATCTCCTGAGCCACTGTCGCCCCCATATAGTGAATAATAGTGAATAATAATAATAAAACATTAAAAAGCAGATCAATTAAAACAATAGAATCACCAAGGAAAGCACATCAGGACCCTAGGGAAAAGCACTGTGGAAGTGATGACGTCTTATGTTTTGATTTAAAAACAGTAATGGAGTCTGAGGCCCTAATTGCTGATTAGTGGAGCTGCCATTGGCCAGAACACACCTTCAGGTCTGGGTCCTGCATCAGCATGCTTCAGGGAATGTTCTTACACGCCGCACCTGAGGCGAAGTGATGCGGTTGCCTTCTGGGAACGGGTTTTGTTCAGATACTGAGGTTTGTGGCTGGAACACATACAGTGTCTCGTGTTTTATGGCGGTCGCTGATTGGCCAGCGGTGTTCCTGTTTGTAAAAGAACAGCCAAAGTCTGGATTTCAAGGGATTCATACCCAGAGCCTGACTCTGTTTAACCAGATGTGAAGTCTCTTTCTGCTTAGTGACGATCTGAGACAAAATGGTATTTGTTTTTGACAAACTTGGACATTCCTACTGTTTGACTGGGCCAGATTTATGGTGTCCCTCTACAGTGGGTCCAGCTGAGAGCCGAGTGCTCACACTGTCTCTTTGTACGGCTCTGTCACTGCTGTTTTATTAGCTGGCTCCAGACACATTCTCCCTGCATCGTGTTTAGATGGGCAGGCGGACCTGGCTGGGCCTGTTGATGGAGGACATTTAAATGAGGGGGACGAACGAACAAGGGGTCAGGCCTTTTGCACTCTCAACGTATTCCCCGTTACCAAAAAACTAAATAAATTAAGATTAAATAATACAACTTTTTTATGAATAGCGAAAATGGGCTTGTTACAGGGAACAAAATAAGACATTTTTCGCAAGTGGCATCTACACCTGAGGGACTTTTGCCTGGAACACAGCCATTATCTCTGCTTATGATTATCATGCAATGGAAATATTAAGTTGCTACTAAGGCAAGTAGTACAAACTTTAGTAAACACCAAGCAACAGAGTGCTGCTTTGGTCCCATAACGGCTAATTATACTGACAATCTAAACAAATCTAGCTATAGCTACACATATGTCCCCAAAATAATGTCAAGATTATTACCCCAAACAGATAATATGTCTGTGTAACGGCAGTGACAAGGTACTAACAGATCATGAGCTATGTCTGTGTAACGGCAGTCACAAGGTACTAACAGATCATGAGCTATGTCTGTGTAACGGCAGTGACAAGGTACTAACAGATCATGAGCTATGTCTGTAACGGCAGTCACAAGGTACTAACAGATAATGAGCTATGTCTGTAACGGCAGTGACAAGGTACTAACAGATCATGAGCTATGTCTGTGTAACGGCAGTCACAAGGTACTAACAGATAATGAGCTATGTCTGTAACGGCAGTGACAAGGTACTAACAGATCATGAGCTATGTCTGTAACGGCAGTCACAAGGTACTAACAGATAATGAGCTATGTCTGTAACGGCAGTCACAAGGTACTAACAGATAATGAGCTATGTCTGTAACGGCAGTGACAAGGTACTAACAGATCATGAGCTATGTCTGTAACGGCAGTCACAAGGTACTAACAGATAATGAGCTATGTCTGTAACGGCAGTCACAAGGTACTAACAGATAATGAGCTATGTCTGTAACGGCAGTCACAAGGTACTAACAGATCATGAGCTATGTCTCTGTAACGGCAGTCACAAGGTACTAACAGGCACTTCTCTCTCAGCACCTGTCCCCCGACAGCCTCGAACCCCCACCTATGTTAAATTACCACTGTCTTGTTCATTCCGCCACCTGAAAAGGATCCAATTCAGGTGGCAAAGTGGTGGGTAGTTAATTTAGGAGGGAGTTTACACCAAGGGGCGACCATTCCAAGGTTTCAACTTTGCCACATCTGCAGACAGGCAGCCATTACAGGTATTTGCATATTGAGCTGGGCATGATCACTCATGAGTTGAGAATAAGGCAGTGCTTCTCAAACTTTTTCTGTCAGGCCCCCCTTTGGCGGACCAAAATATTTTGGGCCCCCCCTCGCCCCAACAAAATAGTCATGAAATGGGCCATGTTTAAATTAATTGAAATAACACCAATATCGTGACATTTCGAATTGGCCCTATATTTTGTTTTCAGAGCTGTCATGGATGAAAAGCCAGCTCCACACAGATACTGTATGTGGTGCTGAATGGTATCAACACCTTAACTGCTGCATCATGAGATACTTGGTGGGCCATGAGATGAGATACTTGGTACTCAGCATCATAGGCTTCCAAGAGTTTGGATGGAGATGTGTCAGGAAGCTTTGTCTCAATGTTGTCTGTAAAGTTTTTTTTTATCCAGAGTAACTTGGTGATCCTTTTCTGTGTTTTATTAAATAATGATTTTCAGATTTTGAGAAATGGTATTTTCATGGAGAACAGTGCAGCTGCAACAGATAGTACTTTAGTGATAATTTTCTGTAATAATAATAATAAAAAAAAAAAAAAAAAAAACGTTTTTTTTTATTTTTTTTTTTTAATCTCAATGCCCCCCCTGTCATGCCTCTGCGCCCCCCCTGGGGGGCGCGCCCCCCAATTTGAGAAACACTGGAATAAGGGAATGCTGATAGTGTCTTTTCTTTGTTGTTGCTCCTTGTGTAATGCTTTGCCACCATCCAATGTCGTCCCGAAGACAATGCAGGGGAGGATGTGATGTGTGGAATGGATTTGATTGGGTATGCGGGAGGGGTTCCTATCACTGGCCGCGCCTCAGGCTTTAAGGTGTGGCCAGCGATACAAATACCTCCCATAAACCCACTCAAATCCAGCCCACACATCGAACCAAAACAAAGTGCAGTACCAAGTGGGGCTCATTTGCCTAGAGGTCGCTATTTTACAGCTTTACAGATCCTTCCTTTAAAACACAATCACACTTTGTCAGTGCCACTTCAAAGCCTGCTCCATAACTAATCGAAAATAAGCATTCAACCGAGCCACCATATGAAGAGCAACAACTCACAGAATGATGACTGTTGCATTTGAATTCAGTGCAGTGTTTTATGGGACAGCCGATGATGCCACCCAGGAGTCCTTAGTGCCCGATGTGCCACCCCGGAGTCCTTAGTGCCCGATGAAGCACTACATCCCAACAGAGAGCGTCTGTGTGTTCACACTGCTGAGGGCAGTGCAGGGCTGTCTTTCAGCACAATTGTGCTTGTGTACAATGACAATAACACCTTCTTCTTCTTTTTCTTCATCTTTTTCTTCTTCTTCATCTCCTTCTTTTTCTTCTTCTCCTTCTCCTCCTTCTCCTTCTCCTTCTCCTTCTTCTCCTTCTCCTTCTTCTCCTTCTTCTCCTTCTCCCTCTCCTTCTCCTATTTCTCTCCGGTGTGACTCATGGCCTCAAATGTACCATTATTTCTTCTGTATGTGAGCCCTGTTTTCTTCAAATCAGAAGAAACCACTCAGACAAAGGCAACATGTCAATCTGTTTTCTCAATTCCCCATTGTCGTTATTCCACATGTTGCCTGTAAAAGGGTCACTGCACATGCAATCATTGCCTGTTGATTTCTAAATCTCGCAGCGGTTTACAAGTTTATAAGCTTTATGTATTTTTATTGTTCTGGGCTTCCTGGCATGGTTATTTGTTGACTCCTTAAAGTTCTGTAAAGCATATTTCTTCCATTTAAGAAATTTTAATGGAAATTTCAGAGGACACATAGCGCAACAGGAGAGGGGGAAGGCAAATATGTTGGAAACAGCAGAAAAACCCACCCTGACCAATTTGAAGCATTAAGATGAATAATCCACTGTTTAGAAAGCAAGCAAAGGTCAATTTCCATGCTACTTGCTCAGTAAGCGTACAGGGGAGGCCGGCGTATCAAGTCAATTCAGCTGTGTTGCACAGTCAAGAGGACAGGACACGCCATTCCAGGCCTCCTTTAGAGTCGCGCCGCCACGTTAGACCAAGTGCTTCTATAAAAAGAGATTTTCTCCACCGCCTTCCACTCAGGCCCATGGTCTCATGTTTTTCAACTGCTGATGCCATCCGTGATCGCTCGTTCACGATTACGGAATGTCTTCCAGAAATAACTGATTTTGTTTGATTAAGGGCAGGGACCGATTTCAGAGAACAGCAGGTAACGCTATCCCTTACGTGTCTCCTCTTTGTTTTATTGTAATGAGCACTAAGAGTATAATAATAAAATATAAAAATTAAATAATATATAGATATACAGTATATATATGCACCATACACCATACACCATAACGATTGAAGCCCCTAATTGTCATGCATAGAATATTAAACCATTGATATATAATTGTAATGTAAAGTGATACAAGGTACAAGGTTTAGTCATAGGCTTTTGTACACCGTTAGATCCAGTGTTTTGATGAGGTAATCAGTGATACTGGTGCAGGTGAGAGCAGCAGCAGTAGGACAGTGTTCAGAGCAGTGGCTTCTCTTTGTTGCTGAAGAGGAAAGCAGGAAGTAGGGTCCAGTACTCCTCCGAGCCCCTGGAGGGCTCAGCCTGCTCACCTGTGAGAGGCCTCACAGACGTGGAGAGGGATTAAGCTGTGGTGTCTGTTGTCTGTGAGCATCTGAATATTAAAACAGGTCTACTAGTGTATGGGAGGGCTGGCCCAGGTTATTATACAGGCTGGTGTTGTAATGCTGTTTCCGTAATGGACGCCACCACACACGGAGCACTATGCGAGACATGCCAGGCAAGGCATTGGCTATTAAAGGAACATGCCGACATTATGGGAAATGTGCTTACTGTCTTCTCCAGAGTCAGACAAGAAGATATATACCAATTTCCTATCTAACTGCAACCTATCCTAGCTGATGAATGGAAACAGATGAGAAGCGGCTGATTGATTGATTGATTGATTGATTGAAAACTTTATTAACAGATTGCAGAATGGGTACAATACAGTACAGCTCAATACACACAATTGTTAAGGGGATGCAGACCAGAGAAAGACTTTCGTCTTGTTTACATCAGGGTCCCCCATTTTCAATTCATCAGGACATATATGACATACATGACATACAGATAGTCAGTACTGCTACATCTATACATTTATGACATACCAGATTTGCAAATACAGTACTGTTTGTGATACAAAAGGAGTCAAGAAAAGGGAGTATATACATTTGACGTAGAAACTATACATTGGAGGAGGTTGTGTGGGGGGGGTTGGGTACATTGGGATATTGACAACCATACTGGGTAATTTACATTGGAGGTGGTTGGGGGGGGGGGGGGGACACTGTATAAACAAGCAAAACTGTACATTGGGGGGGGGGGGGGGGGAGACACTGTACAAACAAGCAAAATTGTACATTGGACTATTGACAAAACCATACTAGGTAAATGACTGTACATTGGAGAGGGTTGGGTTAGGACATTTACAGGGGCCAGTTTTGAATTGCAGTCTCCCGTGTCCCTTGAGAGTGGTTTTGAAAGTGGGTAGTGATCCACATTCCTTTACAGCTTTGGGTAGGGCGTTCCACATTGATGTGGCATAATTGCGAAACGTGTTTAGTCCCTTATTTGAGCCGAATCTGGGTTTAACATGATTTGTGGAGCTCCCTCTGGTGTTGTGATCGTGGTATTCACTGACCTTTGGGAAGTATTTTGACATGTACATGGGTACCTTGGTCGTGTAGTGTATCTTGTAGACCAGGCCCATTGCAAGTTGCTGTACTCTGTCGTCTACTCTAAGCCATCCTAGGTTGTCAAAGTGGGCAGGGGTGAGGTGGGTTCTAGGAGTAAGGTCAAGCAGTAGTCTGACCAGTTTGTTTTGAGATGTTTGTAATTTTGTTTTTAGCGCCTTTGAGGTGCTTTGGTACCATGAGGTGCAAGCATAGTCGTAGTACCCTTGAATGAGTGCTCCTGCCAGAGTCTTCAGGGTATTCTTGTTTACCAGAGAGGAGATCCGGTACAAGAATCGAGTTCGTTGGTTGACTTTTTTTATTACATTGGATGCCATTTTGTCACAGGAGAGATTAGCCTCTAGGATGGAACCCAGGTAGGTAATTTCATCTTTCCTTGTGACAATATTGTCACCCACTGTAACTGAGAAGCCGTCAGTCTTGCTGAGTTTGTTATTTGAACCGAAGAGAATGGACTCTGTTTTGCCCATGTGTAATGATAGTTTGTTATCAGCGAGCCAGATGCAGATTCTGCCTAGTTCCGGGCTGAGGGTTTTTTCAACCTGTAACTTGTTCTTGTCAGAGACCAGCAGGGCTGAGTCGTCTGCAAACAGGAACAAGTTGCAGTCACAAGCTGACGACATGTCATTTGCATAAATTAGGAACAGAAGCGGTCCTAGTATGCTTCCTTGTGGAACACCACAGCTCACTGTGAGGGGGGGGGGGGGGGATAGGGTACTGTTTACCTCCACCATCTGTTCCCTCCCCTCAAGGTAGGATTGCATCCAGCTCACTGATAGACTATCAAAACCAAATGCTTTTAGCTTGTCAATCAGAATGGAGTGATTGACAGTGTCGAAGGCCTTTTGTAGGTCCAGCATGACCATGCCGCAGTATTTGCCCGCGTCCACCTCTTGTTTGATGTGGTCATTCAAATAGAGAAGGCATGTGTCAGTGGAGTGGGATGTTCTGAAGCCAGATTGGAATTCGTAGATTAGATTTTTTTCCGCTAGGTACTTTTCGACCTGTTCGTAGACTATTTTTTCCATGACTTTCGAGATGGAGGTGAGAATAGAAACAGGGCGGTAGTTGCCTGGGTCTAATTTGCTGCCCTTTTTGTGCAGAGGGGTCACCCTTGCAATTTTGAAGTCCTTGTGGACGTGTCCCTGTTTTATGGAGAGGTTTATTATGTGTGTGATGACTGGGGTGATGGCGGCTGCTGAGTCTCTGAGGAATTTGGAGGGGATGTTGTCATGGCCAGTGGCCTTGTTAGGTTGGAGGGCGCTCAGTTTTTTGAGTACCTCATCTGTTGTTACCATTTCCAGCTTGAAGTCGTCCTTGCGGACCCCTAGGTTTTTGTAGTAAGCTACTATGTGTTCTACCCCATAAAGCCCTGAGTGGGAGGGTCGTTTGTTTACCAGTGTTGTGGCTATGTTTGTGAAGAAAATGTTTAAGTAATTGGCTACATCCAGCTTGTCTGTGATGAGCGTGTTGTCCGTTTTTATGTTTATGTTTGAGAATCTGGTTTTAAGTTAACCTAGTTGATTATTGAGTAATTTCCAAAGTTCACGTGTTTTTTTTTTGTTTTCCTCAGTTTTGTCATTGATGAAATTCTTTTTTGCAGTTTTGATCATGGAGTTTACGTCGTTTCTTAGTCTGTTTCTTTCTAGTTTGAGTTCAGTCACGTGGGCTTGGAGTTCACTGCTCGTGCTTTTGGTAAGCTTTGACTGACTTTTACTAAACTCAGAGCATTTTTTGTCTCTGGTTTTCATAGCGGCCAGTATTTCGGAGTGCATCCACGGCTCAGCGCGATTTTTTACCCTGGTGGTTCTTAGGGGGGCCATGTCGTTTAGTATTGTTGAAAATTTGGTTTTAAAACCAAGCCATGTTTCTTCAACCAGTGTACCATTGAGTTCATCTGACCAGTCCAGACTCTCCAGTTCAAGGTTGAAGGCCTCGCTAGAGTAGGTTTTGAGGTCTCTAGATGTGACTGTTTTGTGGCAGCCAGCCTTTTGTTTTAGCTTTTTGCGGGTACAGAATATCATATAATGATCACTTAACCCGCATGCTATAACCCCTTTATTGGAGATATTGGACTTGTCGGAGGTCAGAATGAGGTCAATGGTAGTCTGAGTTGATTCACATACACGTGTGGGTTGGGTGATTAGCTGGCTGAGGCCGTGCAGATCACAAAGCCTACTGAATGACTTGAAGACGGGTGCATCTTTTCGTTGCATAACCGTGTTCCAGTCTCCAATAAGAATTTTGTCTACATCCTCAACTCCAGCTAAACACCCGTCAAGTGTATCATAAAAGCCACTATGATCTGGCGGCCTGTAGATTGAGCCAACCAGTAGGGATTTCGCCCTTTCGAATAGGATTTCCACCCATACAGTTTCAATTGATTTATGATTCAGGTCATTTCTGTTGATGAATTTGGTGTTTTTGTGTATGTACATACAGACGCCACCTCCATGTTTGTTCCTATCATTCCTGATTATTGAGTAGTTCTCAATCTCTATCTCTGGATCTTTTACAGAATCGCTAGCTAGCTTAAAACTCAAGGAAAGGTATTAGTTGGCCAATGACTAGGCTAGTCACTTCTCTTCCACTTCCATTCATTGTGCTAAGCTAGGCTAACATGCAGCCAGATAGCTTTTTACTGAACACACAGAGAGGAAACTTGTATCTCCTTGTCTGACTCTGGTCAGTGAATTTTGCATAATGTTGGCATGTTCCTTTAAGAACATGGTAAGCACATAATGCAGATGAATAAGAAATCTACTAAAGTTTAGAAAGTGCTGACCCAAACTAAGAGCAGCCTTTTTCTTGTGTTCACGTTATGAACATCAGTAAGTGTTATGTTCACTTCTGGGCTGCGCATGATGACGAGGTGTCTTGGAAATGAGTTTCTTGCATGTATATGTGGAATATTTCGAGCACTTGGGAAGGTTGAGACGGGGCACGTATTTGTGTGTGATGTGTAGAGTGGAGAACATAGTGAAGGTGTTTGAATCCATGTGCAGGTCACTGTCAATCTAGTGGACAGGCCTGTAATCTGAAGCTGAGCCTAGTTTTAAGATGCCTGCATCAACACGGGTCAACATGGCATCCAGGATTATATATTTTCCCCCTGGTTTTGTCATGTAGAGTGGGGTGAGAGAATGTAATCGGGTGGGGGAGAGTGAACGATGTCCCTTTTGTTTAAGGACCCTGCACTGCAGTCACTTTGCAGGAGCCATTGTGAACACGCCACAATAGCATTAGTTTATGCTCCTGGTCCCGCTCTGTGCAGTCAGCTCCTGTCCGTTCCACTCTGTCTCCACGCTTCACTTCCACGCTCCAGCGGTGTTGTGGGCGGGGGGGGGGGGGGGGAAGAGAACAGAACCATAGCCCGTCACCACCTCCTCCACATCCTCCACCACATCCTCCACCACCTCCACCACATCCTCCACCACCTCCTCCACTCCCATCCACCACCACCATCACCACCACCATCACCATCACCACCACTGCTCTCATCCTATACCACCACCTCCCCTCCTCCTCCCACCCTACACCACCACCATCACCATTATCACCACCCTCAGTATACAGTATCTGTCTGTCTGCCCTGCTTTCTTATCGAATTCCATTTTTTTTAAACGAGAGAGAAAATAGGCACTTTTTTACTGCTTTGTCTGCAGTCTGTGTTTGCCCCTAAAGTAGTATCTCTCTACATTTTCTTATGGGTGTTATCTGATTTTAAGAATCCAGTCATTTAATGAGAAATGATTGGAATTGATTACTCAGTAAGTTAAGAGACAGTCGTGCCACAAGGGCTTGCGAATGTACAATGAAAGAGTTTCATCAAAAAGAAAAAAAGATTCCCACCATCATGAAACAATTCTTGGTAGACGGGTTATTTGGATTGAGAGCATGATAATGATGCGCCACCGCCAGGTAGGCTAATAGAAAACACAACAGCCCTCGTAACTCTTCGCCGCTTTGATTATTCAATTTGACCCGGACGGCTGTGTGACAGTGGGTTTGGAGTGCACCCCGATGTTCTCCGTCATTTCTCTCAAGTGAGATGGTTTTCATCTCCTTTCATCTACAGTATAGATAGGAACCGTCTATACGTCAGTACTCGAGCCTTACTACAAACGAGAAGTGCACCCACCTCCCTATGAGAGCTCCCCCTGGTGGGCCGAGTGCACCGCACCCATCCCTCTTATGAACGCTAAAGTTAACCCAGCCTCCCTTTTCTGTTTTATTATTATTATTATTATTACGGATTATCATTCAAATGTAGACGAGGGAGAAATGGATTTTTAGGATTTGACGTCATACAGGAAATGAGGGAGGACCGGTACCACAGGACAGGGCAGCTCCATGGTAACCAGCTGGTAACAGTTACATACACATGGTAGTCCTGTGAGTGACAGCCGCCCAGGCACCAGCTCCACCCCTGTCCACGTGCAAATTGAATGATGACTCACCTCGTCATATATAGTGCACTGTTAATGGCCCCCCGGCCCCGTCAAGGTGTAATCATGCGTGATAAAACCCGGGCCCAAGTTACTAAGCTACGAGCAATCTTGTGTGCATTAAAGTGTCCTTTTTTTGTTTGTTGCAAAGGTCATTCATAACTTGGGCGTTGTTGTGATGTACAGTGAGATATTGATTGATTAATGCATTAAGTGCTCCCGAATCCATTTGGCTCTGTGAAAGGGAACGGAGACAAGACTTGCACTCTCTCTATTTTCTCTTGTTCGCTCGCTCACTATATGTTCCCCTCTTCCGTCATCGTTCGAAGGGCATCAATTTCTTTTTTTTAGCAGACAAAGTTTAAGGGCAAAAAGCAGACATTCGTTCATAAGAAGATAGATTGTCATCAGTCTCAGTTGAGTTCCTCTCAAATACCTGGATGAGTTGCTCTTGCATTAACTTCCTTGCTTTTCCTGACCTGGACTTCGGAGCTGTAGGGAGAATTAGTCCACACCTAAAAAAAATTTATTTTCATCTCCAGATGTGTTATTTTCTGTGATAACTATATTGTTTATTTGGAAGCCAATGCCATTATACTCATGCTGTCTGACAATCACTGCAACCATTGTGTTTTTAAAATGTTTTATTTAGCGAGGTGTGAGTTTGTCCAGCGCTGAGCTTCTGTTGTCCAGCTCTAGACAGAACCAGAGGGGACACGGACATGCTCGTCCTCCCCACACTCCGCATGCCTCCTCGGGGCGTTTTTAAGCCCCCCCGAGGGGCAGGGTCACGAGGTCACTACCTTAGCACTCCGTGACAAGGAATAGGAGACCTTCATTGCCCGGACCCCCCGCGGGGAGGCCTGTGAAAGGAGGCCCTGAGAGAGCCGGTTGTTCCCCCAGAAACATGGGCCACATTAGGGATTCATAACAGAGTGTGCCGTCGCTGCACCTTTCATCTCCACCAGGGGCAGTCCCATTAGGGTCTTTTATCTTTGTGCTGATGGCTGCTCTTGATAATGGGGGCCGGTGAGAAAAAGGAAGCCCAAAAAAAAACTCAACACTCAACTCTGACACCGTCGCCCCTCCCCTCCTTGAAGCAGAGTGATACATCACTCCTTGCTGACTAGCAGTCTCAAAAACTACATTTGCCATGTTATTATTCATAGGG
>NC_140184.1:67895402-67910402 GCF_963971535.1 Notolepis coatsorum | reverse complement strand
GGTCAGGGGGTGGCAGACATGATGGAGGAGCGTGCCAGCTCGGAGTCAAGAGAGGGCCCTGGCAGGACCTGCTGGAAGACGGATCATGTCTCTGTTCTAACAAGACTCCAGAGAGGGTGAGGTTGCCCCCTCTGCCCCCCCGCGCCTGGTCATCATCACAGAAGAAGAGCATTAGTGGCTCTCAAGGCCCCAGCCTCCCAGCCCCCCCCCCCCTTCCCATCGCAGCTCTCCGACCCGCTCAGAAGTGGCTCCGGGTGTCTCGGACCGGGACACGTGAGATACGGTATCTCTTCCCCTCCCGCTACAACGAGCTCAGTGGGAACATGCCGCCCCTCCCCCCCTCCTCCTCCTCGTCTGTCACCGTTGGTCCTGTTTGGTAGAAAGGGAGAACGAGAGCAAGGGTCACACGGGGCGTCATATTAATGGGGCTCGTCATGTGCTCTGATCGTCTTAGGGGGGGGGGGGGGGGGGGGGATGAACGCCCGCAAAGGTGTTGTGTTGAAATGGGATTTCTGCCGAGTGACACGTGGTGGTGGAGGAGTGATGTCCCCCCTCAGAGTGAGACGTGGTGGTGGAGGAGTGATGTCCCCCCTCAGAGTGAGACGTGGTGGTGGAGGAGTGATGTCCCCCCTCAGAGTGAGACGTGGTGGTGGAGGAGTGATGTCCCCCCTCAGAGTGAGACGTGGTGGTGGAGGAGTGATGTCCCCCCTCAGAGTGAGACGTGGTGGTGGAGGAGTGATGTCCCCCCTCAGAGTGAGATGTGGTGGTGGAGGAGTGATGTCCCCCCTCAGAGTGACACGTGGTGGTGGAGGAGTGATGTCCCCCCTCAGAGTGAGATGTGGTGGTGGAGGAGTGATGTCCCCCCTCAGAGTGACACGTGGTGGTGGAGGAGTGATGTCCCCCCTCAGAGTGAGACGTGGTGGTGGAGGAGTGATGTCCCCCCTCAGAGTGAGATGTGGTGGTGGAGGAGTGATGTCCCCCCTCAGAGTGACACGTGGTGGTGGAGGAGTGATGTCCCCCCTCAGAGTGAGACGTGGTGGTGGAGGAGTGATGTCCCCCCTCAGAGTGAGACGTGGTGGTGGAGGAGTGATGTCCCCCCTCAGAGTGAGACGTGGTGGTGGAGGAGTGATGTCCCCCCACAGAGTGAGACGTGGTGGTGGAGGAGTGATGTCCCCCCTCAGAGTGAGACGTGGTGGTGGAGGAGTGATGTCCCCCCTCAGAGTGAGACGTGGTGGTGGAGGAGTGATGTCCCCCCTCAGAGTGAGACGTGGTGGTGGAGGAGTGATGTCCCCCCTCAGAGTGAGACGTGGTGGTGGAGGAGTGATGTCCCCCCTCAGAGTGAGACGTGGTGGTGGAGGAGTGATGTCCCCCCACAGAGTGAGACGTGGTGGTGGAGGAGTGATGTCCCCCCTCAGAGTGAGACGTGGTGGTGGAGGAGTGATGTCCCCCCTCAGAGTGAGACGTGGTGGTGGAGGAGTGATGTCCCCCCTCAGAGTGAGACGTGGTGGTGGAGGAGTGATGTCCCCCCTCAGAGTGAGACGTGGTGGTGGAGGAGTGATGTCCCCCCTCAGAGCAGAGTGATCTGTTATTAATCAAATGAAGCGCTTCAGGCCCAGCGTTAAACCCTTCACTTTGTCATGGTGTGCTTCTCAGTTATCACGCCCAGGATGTTCCCCCGCTATTCACTCTGCCCGTGTTCTCCTCAACTCTCCGCCTTGTTATACCAAGGTGCGCCGGCGCTTTGGATTTAAAGTCGTCTGTCCCTGTAGAACAGCCGCGACGAGAGAGAGACAGATAGAGAGAGAGAGAGAGACAGAGAGACAGAGAGGATTCTAAGTATTAATCAATGAGTCTTAAAAAGGTGCATTGATCTCAATTTAAAGAAAGAAAGTTTGAAACCAAGCGGGCGGTTTATCCAGAGAGCAGACGTAAAGCGGGGGGATCTAAGTGGCGCTCTAGCCATGATCTGATTGGAGCACCAGGGGACAAATGTGTGTGAGACACGGCCCATAATCCTACTGAACCTTACATCACCTGTAGTGTGGTGGTGTGTCAGTGTGTAGCATCGCCGAGCAGGTCTCCCGTTTCAAACCCTCGAATCACTTGGACTACTACTGTTGTTGTTGTTGTTGTTGTTGTTGTTGTTGTTGTTGTTGTTGTTGTTGTTGTTGTTGTTGTTGCAGCACGCATACCAGGGTGACCGGTTACTGCTATGTGCCGTGATGCTGCTTGCCGGTTAACTGGAATCAGGAATCTCCACTCTACCACCTCACTTTTTAGATCACTGGGAAAATTATAGTTAAAGGTAGAATCCGTAATGTCGCCAAACAGCGGCCTCTAGGCAAAAGAGCCCTGGGCCCCGTTCCCCATACCTGGTTCAACTAAGTCGATCAAAAGTCCCATTAGCCGGCTTAAATTAACCCGATGATTGAAGTCAGGCTATCTCGGTTTCTTGAAGGCTGATTCGGTTTCGTTGATTCGAACCAGACTTCAGTAATCAGGATAATTGCGAGTGGCCATCTTACCTGAAAAGGGGGAGGTGTCAATCCCAGTAAACCATGATTTTCTAACCCGAAGATATCACCGACAAGTTAAATGCATATCTATAGGCTAATTTTAAGTCCCTCATTAACCCAATCAATCAGATTATATTTCTTTAAATGTGCCTGCTGGCAGTAGGCTTAACTCATTGGATGCCACGCAGTTGAGCATTGTTTGTACTTACCACGCCAAGCTCTAAGAGATAGGAATAAGTGGCGGTGTTTGCAGGGCTATAACTATATTCTATATTATAGCTATGGATACAATACTATGGGCCATTTGACATCAACTATCTATCATTCAATATGTGAAAAAGAAATAATTTGTTCATCCATACATTCCCGTTTTATACCGTGGTGAATATGAGTATAGTTTTAGAGTGATCCTGTCTAATCCCAGAAAACAACGTTATGCAGCAATACGTGCATTTCACTAAAAGCGTTGCCATTTCTCGCCAGGACACGGTACTATTTAGAAATCAAATCTATATTTGATTATCGGTATTATGTTTCATCATGAATGCATGAAATGGTGGGGGGGGGGTCGTTTTTTGATGCTTTGATCGTCACCAACGGCATACGTTGTGGAGTAACGTTACAGACACATGTTGTGATTGAGGTGAAGTCATGGTTGGATCACAGCAGGATTGATATCATATAGCCCTTACCTTCACTAGGATGTAACCCAAAAAGAATATTCCAATTATCTGATCGCGAGTCCCAGTGTTGGTGTCGATCGCGTCGCCAACATAATCCGCCACACATCATGCATCGGGAGCACTTGACGCTTCTCAATCAGATCGGGACAATCGCTCCACTTGCCCGACAAAGAAAAGTCCAACCGGAGACTTTTGATCGACGCACAGGCCAAGATATAATGTTTCAAAGGGTGCTCGATACTGCCACCTGGGTGGATGCAGCCGGTATTGCACTTTGGTATTCTCAGGATGATTCCCCATGTTAACCCCAAGTCTGTGTGCCTGTAATGAATGGAAATATCAAATAAAAGAAATTAAAGATGAAAACCCGACTATACTCGGGTTTTCGGGGGTCCTGCCACTCAACGCATGGCGAGATAACCCGACTATCATCGGGTCTGGCGTCCAAAGAGTTAATGGAATGAATAATCGAATGAGATCTTGCTAGCGAAAATAATTAGTTAAACTCTTTCAGAATAAGTAGATAAAAACAAGCCCAAAGAGTATCTAATTGATACGAATTAATAGATACTTATGAGGATATCTGTACTGTATGCGCTTAGGTATCATGTACTATATAAATACATGGTTCCCAAAGTTTTCAAGGCGCGACCCCCGAAATAACGGTGTCAGAGAGGCTTGGAGGCTATTCACAGTTTCACTATTAATCAGGTTTTAATCTGTTTCGGACATCATCCATACATGCATTGAATTGATTAACCTTTGGTTTATACCAGTCATGTTCATCACCCTCTTGTTCATCATCAGATGAATGAATGAATGAATGAATGAATGAATGAAAACTTTATTAACAGATTGCAGAATGGGTACAGTGCAGTACAGCTCAATACATACAATTGTTAAGGGGATGCAGACCAGAGAAAGACTTTCGTCTTGTTTCCACCAGGGTCCCCCATTTCCAATTCATCGTAACATATATGACATACATGACATACAGATAGACAGTACTGCTACATCTATACATTTATGACATACCAGATTTGCAATTACAGTACTGTGCTTGAACAGATAAATGCATTTTCTCAAATTCATTCATCAAAACGTTAAAGGCTTGCAATTGCTCATTCACTTTTCTCAAGTCACGTCCACGTCATCAAGTCTGTCAAACAGCGCATCTCCTCAGACATTTTAATCCCAGTTACAATATCATAATAATGTGTGACAGTGATACAATTCAACAATCCACAGATTCAGAATCCTCGTAATTCACATCCATAATCCAGGCGTAAAGACGCTTCAATTTACGCTTGAATGAAACACAATCCGGGCGCTCCGGTTAAGCAAATACATCCACAGCGGAGAATATGAAACGAATCAGAGCCAAACACCCGATAGGATCCAAGTTTCATTCATAAAAAATATCCCCGTTTGCAATGCTCCGTTATTAAAATAACCACATAGTGTGTGTCGCGTGTGCCGTATAGCTATGACGTGCATTATTTAGGACAAAGTAAATACATAGGCTGAATATGATTTATTATCAGCATTTTAGGTCTATTATTTAAAATTTCAAAAGCCCCCTCTGGAAAAACTAAGCACAAAAAGATTCTTCAGAATGGGAGCTGGCGTGGCCAGTTTATCCAGCTAAATTAACTGAACCTGTGCTGGAGCAGGTTAACATTTTCAATCTGTTGCCATAGTGATTTAGACAAACCTGCTTTGTGGAACCGAAAAGCCTGATTTATGTCAAGTTATCCTGAAGATTATCCGGCTAACTCAGTTAGTCACGTACGGGGAACGGGGCCCTGCTTGGTATAGTGCTTTGTTGACTTTTTTTGGTTTTGGTCTGACGGGTGGGTTGGAGTTTAGTTACTTATTAGAATGTGATTTTCTCCAGACCTCTCTTGGTAGAGGCTGATGTGTGGCCAGCAGTAGCAATAGCAACCCCTCCCACTATCCTCCTATCCTCACTCAGCCTGCACAAAACCAAAAACTGTAAACAAAGCACAGTTACAGTACCACGTCTTTTGTGCAGAGGTTGCTGCTGACCAGGGTGACCGGTTACCGCTATGTGCCGTGAGCTGCTAGCCGGTGAGCTGCTAGCCGGTGAGCTGCTAGTCGGTGAGCTGCTAGCCGGTGAGCTGCTAGCCGGTGAGCTGCTAGTCGGTGAGCTGCTAGTCGGTGAGCTGCTAGCCGGTGAGCTGCTAGCCGGTGAGCTGCTAGTCGGTGAGCTGCTAGTCGGTGAGCTGCTAGCCGGTGAGCTGCTAGCCGGTGAGCTGCTAGCCGGTGAGCTGCTAGTCGGTGAGCTGCTAGTCGGTGAGCTGCTAGCCGGTGAGCTGCTAGTCGGTGAGCTGCTAGCCGGTGAGCTGCTAGTCGGTGAGCTGCTAGCCGGTGAGCTGCTAGCCGGTGAACTGGAATCAGACATCTCTGCCCCACCTCCCCGCTTCCACGGCAACGCCTCCCCCCCCCCTGACCAGTCGATTGAACATGCACCTCAACTAAAGCGGGAATTAGAGGATCTCTTAATAAAGTTTGGTTTGACGTGGGCCTTTTGTCTTGGGCGTCCAGGGACAGGGTGGGGATGTGGGGGGAGAGACCAGCAGAGCGAGGGGGAATGGCAGCTGCTAGGCAGGAATTGATTGCATTAATTGATATGCCAATATGTAAGCTTGTTACATCCACCACTGCTTAGGATGATGGCTAACAAGTCCTGCTGATCAATGCAACCAATAAAGGCTTCATCCATTAATGAGCAATGTGGTAATTAATGTTATCCCTAAACCAATTAGGTCCAGGCACTGCATCTACTGGCGAGCACAGCAAATGGTCTGACCAGGTTATCTCTGTTCCTAGACTTTTCCCTGCATTCCTCTTCTTCAGCCTCTTCAGTGTGGTGGGAGCATGGACTGTATTGTGGCCCAATGTGCTGAGTGTTACAATGTGTAGAAGTAAATAAAAGTAAATAAATATTGTGATAATAACAAGAACGCAAATAATAATAATAATAATAATAATAATATGAATAATAATAGCAATAATAATAATAATAATAATAACAATAATAATAATAATAATTATGATGTTGACATCATCATCATTATCATCATCATCATCATCATGAAGGCCATGGTTGAGTGTAGGTATGACCAAATGATGATGGACATCTTTGTTCAAAGGAATCATATTTGATCCTGAATAATAATCTCCAGTGATATACTGCATTCCTTCGTTTCAGTCCCTAGTAATCTTCACCTAACGCACCTCGTCTCGTTTGCAGTGCGCTCCCTGACTCGCGCTGACATTTCCGCGGCTGTCTCGTCTCTTGCGTGTGAATTAAATTCAACTCAGAACCTTCGTCAAGGCAAGGAGGAAGGAAGGTCTCTGTCGCAGATGTATCCTGTTCAGCCATGGGCAGTTGAGAGTAGAACATATCAAGTGTAATAAAAATACAGAATGAATACAAATTCTTGAAACATGGGCGTGGTTAAACCAGAGAGTGAAACCACGAGCCTGACAGAAACCAAGAACATCACCTCAAGTAAATCCTGGTGTGCATAATGAGTGAAACTAGTTAAACTGACATCTCCTTCCTGTGTTTTGATCACATGTTCCGTCACAAACTGCGCCCATCCTCCATCTTTGCCACCACTATCAGTTGATAATGGATGAGCTTTAGTCAGTGAACCATAAGGTTGATTTCAAATGCAGCATTTTGTGTCCTGATTTTAATTCACGTGAATGCCTACCAGGAGGGACGCAACACAGGGGGGACATTGTTAGATCATTGTGAAAATTATAGTTAAAGGTAGAATCCATAATGTCGTCAAACAGTGACCTCTAGGTGAAAGATCCTCGCTTGGTATTGCGCTTTGTTTACTTTTTTTGTTTTGGTCTGACGTGTGGGTTGGAGTTTAGTTACTTATTACACTGTGCTTTTCTCCAGACCGCTCTTGGTAGAGCCCGAGGTGTGGCCAGCAGTAGTGACCCCTCCCCCTGAGGTGTGGCCAGCAGTAGTGCCCCCTCCCCCTGAGGTGTGGCCAGCAGTAGTGCCCCCTCCCCCTGAGGTGTGGCCAGCAGTAGTGACCCCGACCCCCCTATCTCCACTCAACCTGCACACACACTAAAACTGTAAACAAAGCACAGTACCATGTCGGCCATCGTTTGCGTAGATGATGCTGTTCCACAATGATTCCACCTTTAAGGGGGTATCTGGGGAAAATAACCGACAAACATTTGTGCTGTATCAGCGTACTATTGTATGTATTCCTTTGAGTAGGAGCTAGAATCTGTCTACAGCGTATGTCCCTTAGTTGTGAGATCCTGGCCGCCTTGACAGCTAGAGCAGATAGAGAGAGTCCAGTGACACAGCTCTCAATAAAAACGGCCTCTGATAGACACACGGCCAGTATAGAAAATACAACACAGCAGGCTTATAAATCAATACTACTGTTTTCTGGTCCTACCTGGAACCCGTCAACACCACCTGTCACACATCACAGTCCTGGAACATAGGGGACCCCGGCCCTCTCTCCTCCCATATTCCTGAGAGATAAGAAAGTATTTATTTCCTCGTGGCAGTTATTACTTGGATCACATTAGAGATAGAGTGACACCTGGTGAATGTAATTGAGTACTCTGAGAGTCTGAGTTGAAAACTAAAGACAGATGAGGGAGAGTGATCGCAGTTGGTCTAGCCCGCTGTATTACCATACATCTGTAATATCTCTATTACCATACATGTGTGTTTTTTTTTTTACTGAATGAGTATTTCATGGTAACTGTCATTTTCATAAATTATCGAAGCTGGACCTTGAATATACAGTATATATTTCAAGGCATGACATTAAATAATGTGATATTATATGACATGTTATGACACATTTAAATAATAATATAGGAACAGAGTCATCTCCTATCATTCGGGAGAGAAAGCGTTCATGAACAGGTGAAACGGTTCAGATAACAGAGGAGTTTGTCCTGATAGTTTCCGCGAAACAGACGGTACCGAAACGGGAACACAGTGTGGGATGATGACTTATTAGTCGGGATAAGAGCTTTACACCAAAATCCACTTTATCTACTGGAGGTTGAGGAAGTGCAGCGAGGCCCATCCTTCTCCCTGCCTATTACCCCACGGCCTTAATCGGTGCTTACAGCAGGGCAGGCTGAATAAACAGTAAGTAAGTTGTCTTGGGTAGAGGAACGTCAATGCCTGCAACTTGCTCAAGCCTTTGCTCTGAATGGTTCCGTATTGACCCCCCTCAGGACCCCCTGAGAATTCCCTAATTGAAAATTAATATTGAATCAATGCCGTGGGCCATTTGCATATTGATTATAAACATCCAGGAAGGCACCAAGTATGTGTGGGATCAATAGGGGCCTTCTGCAGTGGGCCGAGCGCAGTACATCACATGGCAGCAGCCTGCTCCGGAGGTTAATGACTGCTGCTCGTTAAGGAGCTCTTGTCAGGTGGAGTCCAGCCGCGGGGTCTCGCTGCCAGAGACAAGGCCTGGCAGCAGGTGAGAGGGGGGGGGGGGGGGGGGGGGGGGGGGGGGGGGGCGCTGTATATGTAGAGATGGAGGGGGTGGAGGGGGTGGGGGGGGGGGGGGGGTGGAAGAGATACTGTAGGCACAGAGATGGAGGTGATGGGGGAGTCCGGAGTGACCTACAAATGTTTAATTGGAAAAAATGGTTTTTGTTGTCCTTTTATTAAAGTGACTGCTTCTCCCAAGGTTGCTCCTCAAAGTACAATTGTTTCACAGATACTTTTTGGTGAAAAGGACACAGGATGGCTGTCTCACTGAACGAGTTGTTCTACAGCTGCAGACAGACAGTCTCACTGAAGGAGTTGTTCTACAGCTGCAGACAGACAGTCTCACTGAACGAGTTGTTCTACAGCTGCAGACAGACAGTCTCACTGAACGAGTTGTTCTACAGCTGCAGACAGACAGTCTCACTGAACGAGTTGTTCTACAGCTGCAGACAGACAGTCTCACTGAACGAGTTGTTCTACAGCTGCAGACAGACAGTCTCACTGAATGAGTTGTTCTACAGCTGCAGACAGACAGTCTCACTGAACGAGTTGTTCTACAGCTGCAGACAGACAGTCTCACTGAACGAGTTGTTCTACAGCTGCAGACAGACAGTCTCACTGAACGAGTTGTTCTACAGCTGCAGACAGACAGTCTCACTGAACGAGTTGTTCTACAGCTGCAGACAGACAGTCTCACTGAATGAGTTGTTCTACAGCTGCAGACAGACAGTCTCACTGAAGGAGTTGTTCTACAGCTGCAGACAGACAGTCTCACTGAACGAGTTGTTCTACAGCTGCAGACAGACAGTCTCACTGAATGAGTTGTTCTACAGCTGCAGACAGACAGTCTCACTGAAGGAGTTGTTCTACAGCTGCAGACAGACAGTCTCACTGAACGAGTTGTTCTACAGCTGCAGACAGACAGTCTCACTGAACGAGTTGTTCTACAGCTGCAGACAGACAGTCTCACTGAACGAGTTGTTCTACAGCTGCAGACAGACAGTCTCACTGCAATATATGCTTGTCTCAAGAGTTAATGAAAAGAAAATACAAGTATGAGCCTGTGTGCGCTGTGTGTGTGTGCACTGTGTGTGTGTGTGTGTGTGTGTGTGCACTGTGTGTGTGTGTGTGTGTGTGTGTGTGTGTGTGTGTGTGTGTGCGTGCGTGCGTGCGTGTGTGAGGGGGGGGGGGGGGGTGATAAGAGATAACCTTGACCATTTCCATCTCTTAAGGGAAAGAAAACAATAGTAGGTAGATCAGACAGGTCCCTTTTTTTTATTTGAAAGGGAACTTTCACAGCGTTACGAGAAAAAGGAGAACCAGAATCCGCTACTTTTAAGGCACTGATTAAGATTCAACACATACATTCCTCTACCAAACTCCCCATAATGATTTCCACATGTTGGAGAGATGTGAGAGAGGTGGAGGTGAGAGAGGCTGATGGAGAGAAAGGGAGAGGAAAGGGGTAGATGTGGGGAGAGAGAGAGAGGGGGAGAGAGAGAGAGAGATAGAGAGAGAGAGAGAGAGAGAGAGAGAGAGAGAGAGAGAGAGAGAGAGAGAGAGAGAGAGAGAGAGAGAGAGAGATGACAAAGAGGGAGGGAGTGCTTGCTATACAGCTTTTCAGCTCCCTGCAGGTGATATCACTACATCCTGCTGACATCCAATTGGTTGGTTTTTGTGGTCAATAATGAAGTCCGGTCATGATAACGCAGCTCTAAAAAAAAACTGTCCGATTTTCTGAACCCACCGGGAACAGGAGACCTGGGGTTGAAGCACTCATGAAAGCAGCTTATCCACCAGTCTATGAAAGGAAAGGCCATGAATTAATGCCTCTGTGGAGGCTATGTCCATACTACACTACACCCTCCACCACCATCTACCCACCCCCACACCCCTGCACTGGGAGCTAGGGTCTGGGAGCCAGGAATGGTGCGGCTGGCCCAGAGAACCAGGCTGCATCTGATTGCTTCATTACAGGCACTTTCATTGACTTGGTTGCACTGAACTGATGAACTGAGGCGGTGGACAAAGGCACATAATAGGGAGAAATGAATTCTTCTCACAGTCTTCTCAGGAGGCCACCGGGCCTGGCTGGAGCCACGAGGCCGTGTCCGGGCTGGGAGGGGAGGGGGGGGGGGGGGGGGGGGGGGGGGGGGGGGGGGGGGGGGTCTGCTGACACCGGGGTTGGATTTAGTCTCAAGACAATAGGAATGTAGAGTGTTTGATCAGTACCCAGGGAAAGCACCCTAATTCCACGGAGGGCCATATTATTTTGAGCAGCTTGTCTTTTGGTGCTTCGGTTCTCAGTGATTAGTGTTGCATTGCTCTCGGTAACTGACACAGCAGCATAACAGTTTTCAGTTGTTTATTATTCCAGAGGCAGACCTCTGCTCGCTGAGAGCTCCTGCTGGAGTCCACTCATCAGCTGTGGCAGCACCCCGACCCCGACCACTGGGGAGGAATAATTAAACGTTGTACCTCATCATCTGCCTCTTCACCCTAGACTCTCACCCAACCTCGGCCTCATTAGAGCCCGTGCAGTGGGGGACAATAACAACAACAACAAGTAATAATAATAAAACATTTTAAAAAACAACAACAGCAGCATCACTAATAACCAATAGGCATGCATAGGAGGGAGAAGGGAGACGAGGAGCACCTATAGCCTAGTGCGGGGGGGGGGGGGGGGGGGGGGCAGGGGTTGTTAATCCCGAGCCGTGCCGTCGGAGAGTGCTGGGACCTCAGCGCTCCGACTGACCCACTCGTCTCCATGCCTGTCTGCACAGTCAGCACTAAACCCCGGAGCACACGCTGCCGCCTAACCTTTCATTTCACAATCGCTGCTGATGTGATGCCGAGACCATTAGGTGAACAGTTTCCTCTGGAACTTAGAAAGTAATATTAAATTATGTGGCGAATCTGCATCCCTCATAATGTTCCCCACGCTGCATAAATTAAAAAAGTCTATTTAGTGGAGCCTGCTGATGGGCTGATCAGGTAGTGCCTGTACCACTTTGCTCTGCTCTCCTCCCTCCTCCCCACACACCCACACACCCACACACCCACACACCCACACACCCACACCCTCGCTCATACCTGTTCACTCGGCACAAAATGGATGCCGCAAAGCCATTTAAGTGGCCTCCATTTTAATATCCAAGGGCATTTGGAATGGCTCTTTAATAATGTCTCCTGTGCCATAGAGCTGTTCTTGACAGAGGAGGGGAGGTGCTATAGACCTATTGTGTGAGGTGGAGAGAAATCAGTCAGTCTTCGGGGGGCCGTTGTACAGAGGTGCTGTCCTCCGCTCAGTTCTGGGCAGGGGGCTGTCAGGAGGTGAGAGGCTTCAGCGTGGAGTGAATTCTATAAACATGAGCAGCAGAAGACATTCTCATTTGACAGCAGCCGTCCCTCGTTCTGGCTGCTTTGTGTCACTTCTGCTGCCTTCCACTTTCCCCTGTTCTATCTCTCTCTTCCTGTCCCCGTCCCCTGGCTGAGCCAAAGAATACTAGCTGTATATGAGTGTAATCACTCTTCCTCCCCACACAGCTCCACACCTATAGACGCTTCTCAGCCCTGTGTGTTTCTGTCATGTTCATGAGGAATCACAGTGCTGAACATGATGTGGCCATACCGACAGCACGTCTTCAGACTATGTGTCTGTTATATTCATGATAAATCACAGTGCTGAACATAATGTGGCCAAACCGACAGCACATCTTCAGACTATGTGTCTGTTATATTCATGATAAATCACAGTGCTGAACATAATGTGGTCATACTGACAGCATGTCTTCAGACTGTGTGTCTGTTATATTCATGATAAATCACAGTGCTGAACATAATGTGGTCATACTGACAGCATGTCTTCAGACTATGTGTCTGTTATATTCATGATAAATCACAGTGCTGAACATGATGTGGCCATACTGACAGCATGTCTTCAGACTATGTGTCTGTTATATTCATGATAAATCACAGTGCTGAACATGATGTGGCCATACTGACAGCATGTCTTCAGACTATGTGTCTGTTATATTCATGATAAATCACAGTGCTGAACATAATGTGGCCATACTGACAGCATGTCTTCAGACTATGTGTCTGTTATATTCATGATAAATCAGTGCTGAACATAATGTGGCCATACTGACAGCATGTCTTCAGACTATGTGTCTGTTATATTCATGATAAATCACAGTGCTGAACATGATGTGGCCATACTGACAGCATGTCTTCAGACTATGTGTCTGTTATATTCATGATAAATCACAGTGCTGAACATGATGTGGCCATACTGACAGCATGTCTTCAGACTATGTGTCTGTTATATTCATGATAAATCAGTGCTGAACATAATGTGGCCATACTGACAGCATGTCTTCAGACTATGTGTCTGTTATATTCATGATAAATCACAGTGCTGAACATAATGTGGCCATACTGACAGCATGTCTTCAGACTATGTGTCTGTTATATTCATGATAAATCACAGTGCTGAACATAATGTGGCCATACTGACAGCATGTCTTCAGACTATGTGTCTGTTATATTCATGATAAATCACAGTGCTGAACATAATGTGGCCATACTGACAGCATGTCTTCAGACTATGTGTCTGTTATATTCATGATAAATCACAGTGCTGAACATAATGTGGTCATACTGACAGCATGTCTTCAGACTATGTGTCTGTTATATTCATGATAAATCACAGTGCTGAACATAATGTGGTCATACTGACAGCATGTCTTCAGACTATGTGTCTGTTATATTCATGATAAATCACAGTGCTGAACATAATGTGGCCATACTGACAGCATGTCTTCAGACTATGTGTCTGTTATATGCATGATAAATCACAGTGCTGAACATAATGTGGTCATACTGACAGCACGTCTTCAGACTATGTGTCTGTTATATTCATGATAAATCACAGTGCTGAACATAATGTGGTCATACTGACAGCATGTCTTCAGACTATGTGTCTGTTATATGCATGATAAATCACAGTGCTGAACATAATGTGGCCATACTGACAGCATGTCTTCAGACTATGTGTCTGTTATATTCATGATAAATCACAGTGCTGAACATAATGTGGCCATACTGACAGCATGTCTTCAGACTGTGTGAAAGTCCACTCTGCCACTCTGATATGTGCCATAGCTATTTCAGGCAATAAGCGCAGCTGTCAATATTTGATGGCTGTGTGAAAAGTGTGTGTTTTAAAGGGGCCGGCTTTGAATTAATTGACCCAAACGGTGGTCAAAAGGTGAAATGGAATTCTTATAAAAACGCGCTCATTTGACACATTTGACCCACTCTGATGGAATGACATCAACTGAACCAGTAGTAAATCCACAGTCATTTCATAAGACTTTCATAGCAAAAAGAAAAATGAAAAAGACAGAGAGAGAGGGGTCATGCAGTACTAGAGAGGGTCGAAATCAACCTCCTCTGGCAGTTGTCATTCTGAGGCGTGTCTCGAGTCTCTTCTCAGAAGAACTCGCATACATAAAACGCAAATCTGTAAACTGATTAGGTTGAGATTAGTGCAGACTGATAAGAAACGGGTTGGATATACTGGGGAGATTAAAGAGGATAACTAGATTGACTGATAGATGAGTTGGTGCAGAACAGCCTCTTCTCTGGCTCCTAGCCTCTTTTTGTAATTAAGGCTGTAAGGTGTGTGCATAATCAAATAAATAAATAATGGTGGCAGAATTATGTGATAATAAATTAATACATTACAAGAAGTGAATAAAGGAAAGAGCATGCTAATTGCATGAGATGAGTTCTTCTTTTTTTTTTTCATTAGCTTTTTGAAGGGAAATCTCATTATATGCATCACAAGCTATAATGCCAGATGAAATCCAGCTTTAGAAATATGCAAATTAGCAAACATTCTTGTATGAAGAAAACCATGAGGGGTAACAAAACTGCTTTTGACTTGATTAGAAAATCTATTTTTACATGAATAACCCTTAACCCTTAAAGTTCTACAGATGGGGATGGTTTTCAAAGAGAGCCGAGCAGGTACAGCGGAGGACCGTCCAAAGGAGACGCCTCTTAGCCCAGACGAAGCTGTTGACCTGGGCTGACGAGCTCTTCACCACACCTCCTCAGTGCCGTTTGACTGTCAGTCTGTCAGGGAAAGGCTGAATAATAATCACTTACCCATGAGGTTCTTTTGGGTAAATTTGTTTTTCAGATTTGGTTAGGAATTGATAAATTGCTCCTCATGAAGCAATTGATTTGTCTTACC
>NC_140184.1:67882902-67890402 GCF_963971535.1 Notolepis coatsorum | reverse complement strand
CCTCCTCCTCCTCCTCCTCCTCCTCCTCCTCCTGTGCCTCCCCCTCCTGCCCCTAGCCCCATGGAGACACAAAGTATTCATTCACATTTAGATCATGAGGTCACGGTAGGGCCAGTGGGGAGAGTCCGCCATGTCCTCCATTTGACAGGTCAGGAATCTAGTACATATAACTCTGCCCAACAGAGAGAAGCCCTTTAAACCAACGAGGTACTCTTCTTTTATTTTTTTTATGCGACGTGTTCGTGTGTGTGTGTGTGTGTGTGTGTGTGTGTGTGTGTGTGTGTGTGTGTGTGTGTGTGTGTGTGTGTGTGTGTGTGTGTGTGTGTGTGTGTGTGTGTGTGTGTGTGTGTGTGTGTGTGTGTGTGTGTGTGTGTGTGTGTGTGTGTGTGTGTGTGTGTGAGTGTGTGTGCGTGCGTGCGTGCGTGTGTGTGTGTGTGTGTGTGTGTGTGTGTGTTCACACACTGTGCGGATACACTTTGCTTTTGTGATGATTTTTTGCACCAAAATCATATTATTGGTCATGGTAGCACATGCCCATTGGCTACTACAGCCCTGTTGAATAGCCTATTCGTATCTGATTGGCTAAGGATGGACATTTGCAGCGACGCATGGCTCAGAGGTAGTGTTGACTAAGTGTCATCACGGTGTAATCATGTTTACTAAATTAATGCACTGATCAATGCCGTCGCTTTTTCCAACTCAGCCTTCTGCAATTGCTTTTGGTGCTGCCAAAGTATTAAATTCAAGACATGCTTGAATGGATGATGTAAAACAGGGCAGTGTGTATTGTGAACTTGCTTCAAATTAGCCTACTTTCCACTCCCATGAATAGTGATATTAACACTGTATCTAGCTGCACGACATGTGCACGTTGTCATTGTTGTCACTAGAGGCTGAGGCTGCCGCTGGTGCTGTAAACAGTTTTGGAAACAAATAACTAGCTAGGTAGCTTACTGTGTTAACATCGCCTACTGTCAGACCATACTAAGTTTGGTAATGTGGTGACAGTATGGTAATGTGGTGACAGTATAGGTTTGGTAATGTGGTGACAGTATAGGTTTGGTAATGTGGTGACAGAATAGGTTTGGTAATGTGGTGACAGCATAGGTTTGGTAATGTGGTGACAGTATAGGTTTGGTAATGTGGTGACAGTATAGGTTTGGTAATGTGGTGACAGTATAGGTTTGGTAATGTGGTGACAGTATAGGTTTGGTAATGTGGTGACAGTACAGGTAATGTGGTGACAGCATAGGTTTGGTAATGTGGTGACAGCATAGGTTTGGTAATGTGGTGACAGTATAGGTTTGGTAATGTGGTGACAGTATAGGTTTGGTAATGTGGTGACAGTATAGGTAATGTGGTGACAGCATAGGTTTGGTAATGTGGTGACAGCATAGGTAATGTGGTGACAGCATAGGTTTGGTAATGTGGTGACAGCATAGGTTTGGTAATGTGGTGACAGTATAGGTTTGGTAATGTGGTGACAGTATAGGTTTGGTAATGTGGTGACAGTATAGGTTTGGTAATGTGGTGACAGTATAGGTTTGGTAATGTGGTGACAGTATAGGTTTGGTAATGTGGTGACAGTATAGGTTTGGTAATGTGGTGACAGTATAGGTTTGGTAATGTGGTGACAGTATAGGTTTGGTAATGTGGTGACAGTATAGGTTTGGTAATGTGGTGACAGTATAGGTTTGGTAATGTGGTGACAGTATAGGTTTGGTAATGTGGTGACAGTACAGGTTTGGTAATGTGGTGACAGTATAGGTTTGGTAATGTGGTGACAGTATAGGTTTGGTAATGTGGTGACAGTATAGGTTTGGTAATGTGGTGACAGCATAGGTAATGTGGTGACAGTACAGGTTTGGTAATGTGGTGACAGTATAGGTTTGGTAATGTGGTGACAGTATAGGTTTGGTAATGTGGTGACAGTACAGGTTTGGTAATGTGGTGACAGTATAGGTTTGGTAATGTGGTGACAGTTTGGTAATGTGGTGACAGTATAGGTTTGGTAATGTGGTGACAGTTTGGTAATGTGGTGACAGTATAGGTTTGGTAATGTGGTGACAGTATAGGTTTGGTAGCATAACGTCAGCGTCCTGGTTCTAGCTGGGACGATAGAAAACAGATATACTCCCAGGTTGATATACTGTACAAAGGTTTTCCCTGCTGGATTAGTCCCTGTTTTTTTGCGTAAGAATCCGGTTATTTGGACTATATCATATATAATCATGTTATTTGGACTATATGGTATATATAATCATGTTATTTGGACTATATGGTATATATAATCATGTTATTTGGACTATATGGTATATATAATCATGTTATTTGGACTATATCATATATAATCATGTTATTTGGACTATATCATATATAATCATGTTATTTGGACTATATGGTATATATAATCATGTTATTTGGACTATATCATATACAATCATGTTATTTGGACTATATGGTATATATAATCATGTTATTTGGACTATTATGGTATATATAATCATGTTATTTGGACTATATGGTATATATAATCATGTTATTTGGACTATATGGTATAAATAATCATGTTATTTGGACGATTTTTTTCTGCGCTATTATTAGTGTTACGAGAGAACACTAAGTAAAATAATTTTAGCTAATAAACGTCCACATCCATCTTTTATTTTGTAATTTATTTTAAAAAGAAAACTCTGCCATTGTATGAGCAGGTCTCGGCGTGGCACAGCTACTGTAACGTGCTCCAGGCTTTGCACCTCAGGCTACTCACTGCCACAAACACGCTTGGCCCTCCTTTAATTTTCTCTCAGAAACACACCTGATTGTGTTGATGAGTTCCCAAATGTATCTTATTTCTTCATGTATGTCCCCCCCGCCCCCACACACACTCCAATTTACAGTTTAGAAAAATATAAAATGGAATATCGAGGTCCCTAATTACTCTGAAAGAATGATATCAGAATAAATTAGGATAATTATCATGCATAGAAATATCCGTGGATCATTTGTTAAAAGTCATTTTAAATGTATGTATTTGCATTGCATTGTAAGCCCCCGCTTCCGCTCAGCTTTGCACCTTGAGACGTCTGGCCGGCGTGGGTTCTGCTCTCGTCACATGTTGTGGTCTACTGGCTACTGGCTGATTCCCTCTGGCTGGGAAGGAGGGCAATGTTGTGCTCAGTAGTGGTTTTTGACAGCCAGCTCCTCGACACGAGGAGGAGACTTGCAGGGAGGTGGGTACTGTTAGTAGGGCCAGGAGGGCGTTGCTCTGTGTTGTGGTTTCAAGGAGGGGGGGGGGGGGTAACTGGCGTATGGAGCATAGTGGTGCTGATATGAGGAGGGGACAATGCATGAAAGCCCACCGCATGGGGCCTATGTCCCATTGTCCCCTAGTACCTTCCTGTCACTTTCATTTTACACCCCCCAGTCCGGAGTCAGGCTAGCTTTGATACAAGGAAGGGGTGCGGGGGATGACGGGGGATGAGGGGGGGGGGGGGGGGGGGGAGGAGGGGATTTTTTTTTTTTTTTAAGAAAGAAGTAGGGGAGATAGATAGAGTCCGTGAGGTGTGAAATAAGATTGCTTTTCATCCAACGGCGCAGTGCTAAAGAAAAGGAAGCTGTCCGGCGTCGCGATAAAGCGCAAAAGGGGGAAGTGCACCTTCTGACTCCCAGTGCTGTGACACCTGGTTAAAATGATAACAACACAGTCCTGATAATCATAATGAGAGTAATGAGACATGGCTCCACACAGGAGCCCAGAGAGTAGAGCTCAGCTCAACCCCCCTGCTCCCTGGCTCTCGCTCTGTGGCTGGGAGACGTGCAGCTCAGCCCCCATGCGCTCGTGCTCCAGGACTGAGGGAGGGAGAACAGAGAGGGGAGAGACGGGCCGGACACTGGAGCTAGCTGAGCATGAAGGAAAGATACATACAACAACAAAAAAGAAGGAGCAGGCACTCACTACTATTTGAGGAGCTCTGGAGCCATTCACAGGTAGGACTGGGTTTCTGTGTTTTTAAAAGGGCAGTTCTCGTCATCATAGCACTCTGCTGAGACTGGGGGAGGAGCCTGACTTAGTGGATGATATCTACACTGAATATTATTACTTACTTTTTGCTCTCCAGTCTGGGAAGGAGTACTGGAAAGTGCAGTGGTTACCATCTATTATTTATTTGTCCGTTTGTGCTTGTCAGTATGATTAGCATTAGTGTAATCACTGCTCTTCAGGGGGAACGGAGGGCTGCTGCCTCTCATCTGAAGGTAATCTCACTGTCTTCTGAGTCTCATCTTCACCGGACGCTTCCTGCATAGCATCTGCTTTTGTCATCTCCACATATTTCTTCTTTTTCTTCCCTTCCCTGTGTGTCTCTCCCCCCCCCCCCCCCACCCCACCCCCCTCACCACTCCCGCCCCTACCCCACCCCCCACCCCCACACACCCCATTAATGTGTGTGAGTGCCTCACTCTCTCCCAGCTTGTATAGGGTGACACCTATGGGTCTGATTTAGCCCCTGCACTTACATGCTCGCAGAAGGCAAGAGAGAGAGAGTGTAGTCAGAGGGTGTAGATTCTGTGGTGCGTGTGTGGTGTGTGTGTGTGTGTGTGTGTGTGTGTGTGTGTGTGTGTGTGTGTGTGTGTGTGTGTGTGTGTGTGTGTGAGAGAGAGAGAGAGAGAGAGAGAGAGAGAGAGAGAGAGAGAGAGAGAGAGAGAGAGAGAGAGAGAGAGAGAGAGAGAGAGAGAGAGAGAGAGAGAGAGAGAGAGAGAGAGAGAGAGAGAGAGAGAGAGAGAGAGAGAGAGAGAGATGCTAGAGTCCATGGATGATCTCCACAGAGAGGCTGGATATTTTTACATACTCAGAACAAATGAGTGTAATCTCTGTGTCGGCAATGAGCTTATTCAGCTCGCATGATTAGATTAACGGAACTGTTTCATATCATTGTATTAGAACAGTTAATGAAGACAATTAATTAGAAGACAACCTTCAGGCTATTGTCCTTTACATCTTTGAGATGTAGGTTAGAAATGGCCTGCTGCCATGGCTTTGACTGTTTCCCTCCATTTATTTCCAGAGCTAATCTATGACTACAATTTTAGTGTCTCTTCCATTTGCATCCTCGTGTTAGGCCACTCATGACCTTTCCTTAATTATAGCCAGCCTGGCTTTAATCATCGTGTAATACCGCTGGAGATTAGATGAGAAATAGGCGAAGCCGTTTGCCACTTTTAAAGATGTAGTGCCGCTCCTGGAATTACATGTCTTTACTTCTGCATACATCATGGTGTCTCTCTATGCAGTGTGTGGTGAGGCTGTCATACGTCTTGATTAAAAACCTAAATGAAGAAGTCTTTCAAACAGGAGTGTGCATGCGTGCATGCGTGTGTGTGTGTGTGTGTGTGTGTGTGTGTGTGTGTGTGTGTGTGTGTGTGTGTGTGTGTGTGTGTGTGTGTAGGGGTGGTGCAGTTGCACTGCTACACCCCACTAAAGATCCCTCTGCAAAATGTTGAGGTGACAGTTATTGCATTCGGAGTCAGAATGTTGGCAGCAGATCACTGCAAGCATAAAAAAGCATATTTTAAGTATTGGCATGGGATTAGGCTCCCCATGAGTACAGCATAGCTAAGAAGTGACACCTAGCCCCCCTTTTTAAAAGGTGGAAAAATTTACCTGGGGATTATTTTGTAATCTGAGCACTCGTGCGGCTGCACGGTATTCTAATTCTCTGGGAGTTGTGTAGATTTGTGCACGTACTGTGGGAGTTAGATGGATTTTGGGAGTCGGCAGCAGATTTCTGGTTTTCCGGGCGATGGTTAAGCACTGCCTCGCCAGCAGAGGATGGAAATCACTGGTTGCCTTGGTAACATAATAGAAACATGGTCAAAAATAAAAGGATGAAATAAATATATTAATGCGAGTGGGATCTTGGGAACACATAAATGTGCTTTTTTACTAGGAGTCAGTTATCCCTCTTAAATACCTTCATTTAAACACAGGATCACCATTGGCTTCTAACGCCTAACAAGATAATCCATACACCAATCATGCTGCACACGGAGACACTCCCTACAGCAGTCAACCGGCAGGAAAAGGAGGATATTACTCTTGTCTTTACCAATGGCACAAAGGTGTTTCCCATTGACTTGATGTGTCAATGTGAATAGCCTCAGCTATGCAATTTGCTATTTGAGACTACTAATGTTAGTGGTAGTTATGACACTTATGATTAATTAACTTTAGTCTGTGTTCAATTAGTCTTGTAGTGTACAGTAGCACCTCAGTATCAATATTTACAGTAGATCGAAAGAATCTCTTATACGGCTTCCCCTTCCTAATCGATTACCCTGTGAATTGGTTGATAGGACATTAGTTGGCTAGTTGACTAATTGGTTGTTAGGGTAGTTGACTATAATCTTTTGTTGATTAGTTGACTAATTAGTTGTTAAGGTAGTTGATTATGAGTTTTTGTTGATTCGTTGACTAATTAGTTGTTAGGGTAGTTGATTATGACTTTTTGTTGATTAGTTGACTAATTAGTTGTTAGGGTAGTTGATTATGACTTTTTGTCAATAAGTCGACTAATTGGTTGTTAGAGTCATTGACTAAGGCGTTTGATACGTGTAATTTTTTACGTGTTATTATTATTATTATTATTATTATTATTATTATTATTATTATTATTATTATTATTATTATTATTATTATTATTATTATTTTCCAGTTATTTCCTGGAAAATGGTTTGAACTTTCCTGGCAATAAACATGAATATGTTTTGGTCTTTAATAAGTACCAGGTACCTCCTACATGATTGTATTCATTTGCAGATGGACGATAACATGTGAAACTCAATTTGACAGATTTGTTGATTATATCATCAGTTAACATAATTATTTGACTATTCGTCTACAGAGAATTTGTTTAGTTTAAGACAACGTTTACCTTTTGGAAGGTACAACATGGGTATTGTGGTTTTTAGTTTACTACTGCACACAGAGCAAGTCTTCTCAAAACACACCTCTAGTGATATTGTTGTCTTTTCACACAATAGCACGAACTTTGAAATGGCCTGGTTCCTGCAGTAAATGTGCTGTGGTTACATGGCTGATGTGGGCTAGTCACAGCAGACCTCTACCTCCACGAATAGTATTATTACAGGTCCAGCCGTATGCAATCAAATCACACAGTATTTATAATAGCAGTCTAAGTCTAGATTTCATTGCAGGGACATTATATACTGTATGTGGACATAGTGTATCTATTTACCATGTGAGGGGGGGGGGAAGAGAAATCTTTGAAGTATTTGAAGGGTTATGTAGCATGAAGGACTGAGATCCTGAAAGGTGTATAGGGAATAAACCCTGACCAGTGGTACCTATGATGTCTGATCCAATAGAACAGGACTTGATTCGACTGTTCCAGGAAAAGTGATCAAAAGATATTTGTGATAGTAAAATTTGACGGGGTTTTGGAGTAGTATCATACATTCGTCATACGTTACATGTATTCT
>NC_140184.1:67867902-67877902 GCF_963971535.1 Notolepis coatsorum | reverse complement strand
TAGTGACGTGAAGGTGATGTTTACAGTTTTCTAATAGTGACGTGAAGGTGATGTTTACAGTTTTCTAATAGTGACGTGAAGGTGATGTTTACAGTTCAGATAGTTTTCTAATAGTGACGTGAAGGTGATGTTTACAGTTCAGACAGTTTTCTAATAGTGACGTGAAGGTGATGTTTACAGTTCAGATAGTTTTCTAATAGTGACGTGAAGGTGATGTTTACAGTTCAGATAGTTTTCTAATAGTGACGTGAAGGTGATGTTTACAGTTCAGATAGTTTTCTAATAGTGACGTGAAGGTGATGTTTACAGTTCAGATAGTTTTCTAATAGTGACGTGAAGGTGATGTTTACAGTTCAGATAGTTTTCTAATAGTGACGTGAAGGTGATGTTTACAGTTCAGATAGTTTTCTAATAGTGACGTGAAGGTGATGTTTACAGTTCAGATAGTTTTCTAATAGTGACGTGAAGGTGATGTTTACAGTTCAGATAGTTTTCTAATAGTGATGTGAAGGTGATGTTTACAGTTTAGTTTTCTAATAGTGATGTGAAGGTGATGTTTACAGTTTAGTTTTCTAATAGTGACGTGAAGGTGATGTTTACAGTTCAGTTAGTTTTCTAATAGTGACGTGAAGGTGATGTTTACAGTTCCGTTTTCTAATAGTGACGTGAAGGTGATGTTTACAGTTCAGTTTTCTAATAGTGACGTGAAGGTGATGTTTACAGTTCAGTTTTCTAATAGTGACGTGAAGGTGATGTTTACAGTTCAGTTTTCTAATAGTGACGTGAAGGTGATGTTTACAGTTCAGTTTTCTAATAGTGACGTGAAGGTGATGTTTACAGTTCAGTTTTCTAATAGTGACGTGAAGGTGATGTTTACAGTTCAGTTTTCTAATAGAGGTGATGTTTACAGTTTAAATGGTTCCATTTAAAAACACTGCTAACACTATGTTGTGTGCATGTATGTGTTGTGTGGTTTAGTCAATCCGACAATTAATCCTTAGACACTAAACTTTGACCATCAATACTATTGAGTCACTACACTAGGCTTTGAAGTTTTTATGTTGAGTTTCTCACCCTTTGATAGAACAGTTTATAGTGAGTTTACAGTTATCTTTTGTACTCATGCAGTAGTGGCAACGTAGTTGAAGTAATAGTAATAGCGTTTGAAGTAGTAGTAGTAATAATAACAGCATTTGAAGTAGTACATTTAAGAATTATTCCAGTGGTTATATAATAGTAATTAGGCAGTAATAATAATCTCAATATACCTGGATATGATAACATTGTTACCTTGGAGAAGGAACTCTAGAGCCAAACCAAGGTGTTTCCAGTGTTGTTGTTGTTGTTTAAACCAAGGTGCTTCACAGTTTTGTTGTTGTTGTTGTTGTTGTTGTTGTTGTTGTTGTTGTTGTTGTTGTTGTTGTTGTTGTTGTTGTTGTCTAAACCAAGGTGCTCCACAGTGTTGTTGTTGTCTAAACCAAGGTGCTCCACAGTGTTGTTGTTGTCTAAACCAAGGTGCTTCACAGTGTTGTTGTTGATGCTGTTTAACACTTTCAGCGCCAGAGGTCGCTGTGTGCCGTGTGGTTAGAATGCCAGCGCTTTAAAGAATAGGGATACATGGCGGTGTTTGCAGGGCTAAAACTATATTAAATATCATAGCTATGGATATAAAACTATTACCCATTTGACACCGAGTATCTATCGTTCAATTTGTGAAAAAGATTTTATCCATACATTCCCGTTTTATACTGTGGTGAATATGAGTATAGTTTTAGAGTAATTCTGTGTAATCCCAGGAAACGCAGCTATGCAGCGTTTAGTGCATTTCACTAGAAACCGTGGCGTTCCTCGCCTGGATCAACAATAAATCTGAAATCAACGCTATATTATCGGTATTATGTTTCATCATGCATGCATGAAAGGGTGGGGGAAGGGGGGGGTTTCTATGCTTCAATCGTCACCAACGGAATACATTACACAGTACATTACACACATACGCTCCTATCGCAGGGAAGACACACGATTGATACCATATAGCCCTTACCTTGACTAGGATGAGCTCCAAAAAGAATATTCCAATTATCTGATCGCCATTATTATTGATGTCGATCATGTTGCCAACATAATCCACCAAAGAACATGAACCGGGAGTGCTTGATTATCCTCAATCCATGTGTTAGGGATGTCCCGATCCGATCACGTGATTTTCCGAAGATCGGGATAGAATCTTTTTTTATTTATTTTTTTATTATTTTTTTATTCAACAAACATGACCATGTTCACGTCTTAAACTCATACTGAGGCCTTAGTTTTGGTTTTAAATTGCATATCATCATTCATTTATTTATTGTCACACAGAGCAGAAGAATTTTGCCTAAACAAATCAATAGTATTCAGCTGCAGAACGGCAGACCAGCCACACTCTCAGACCCAAACGCATTTCCTTTGATTTAATTATACATCAAATGATTTATGTCAAGGATTGCAATGCCTCGCTTGAATGAAGTTATGGGTGAATGTAATGTGAGAAATTGGGATTAAAAACAAAATCGGGAAAGATCGGTATCGGTAGATACTCAAAATCACATGATCGGGATCAGATCGGGAGCAAAAAAACGTGATCGGGACATCCCTAGTTATAACCGCTCGCCATACCCGACTAGGAAAACCCCGACCGGACTTTTTAGATCGACGTACAGACCAAGCCAGAGAGTTTCCAAGGATGTGCAATACCGGCTGCAAGGCGGCACGCGGCGGTATTGGACGTTTGCGATCTCAGACCCATTCCCAATGATAACATCAGGCTCCCTCGATGGATTATGAATGGAAATAGCGAATAAAAGAAATAACGACCAAAACCCGACTATACTTGGGTCTGGCACCGAACGTTCGGCGAGTTAACCCGACTATGCTCGGGTCCAGCGCTCAAAGTGTTAAACCAAGGTGGCTCCACAGTGTTGTTTAAACCAAGGTGGCTCCACAGTAGCCTGTCAAGGCTGAAAGAAGGGGTGACACTCCCTTGCGACACTGTAGGGTCATCATATCAAATGGTTGACCTACTTCAAAACATGACCTATTCTACATGCATGAGACATGCCCTCGGAACATATGTGTGGAGGACGCCAGAACACAATCCTGAGTAGGGGCTTGGGAGAGGAGACGAGGAGATAATACTGGAGGGCCTGTGGAACTCAATACTCGTGTTGTCCTGCTTAGTTTTGCAACACTAAAGTCGGTGCTGAAGAAATCTTCACGTGTTTGTGAGGGGAAACAATGTTGTCAGTGAACTGGAACAGGGTGTTGATGGTGATGACACTGAGCAGTAACAGTTCTGGAGAGACACTCATCACTTGTCTCCTTCCTTGTGTTTCCGTAGGATGTTTTGATTTACAGTAGTCAGGTTAAAAGCTGGAAAACAATCCAGACCTTTTGCAGAGAAGATTTTATTTTTATTTAAGTACAGGAACAACACACACAAAAAAGTGCATCACATTGTTTGAAACCCGGTCTTTGTAAAAAAAAAGAAAAAAACGACTTTCATATTCAAAATTCCATTTTAAATGAGGCTGACTTGTTTGTGCTCCTTGAAAGGGTGACACTCCTCTTTGATGGGGGAAATAATGATATGCAAGCCTGCCTGAATATGGCTAAAAGTATATCTTAGCACATCAAAATAAAGTACTTTAAAAAGCATTAAAATGAGCCGGCAGATTAATAATTCACTCGTACCTGTGGTGCACAGGAAGACGACGCCTCGCATTAGGATTCCTCCTTTTTGAAAGGCATGCAGTTTGATACAAGCACATTCGCTTCCTTTTCCTCCCCCTACTGTCAGTCGCTAATCACCAAATAAGTGTGTTTCTGTGTTTTCACAAAGGAAAGATGTGCTTGCATATGAAAAATTTACAGCTTTCCCAGCAGCTTATTAGAAACGCTTAGTTAAAAATAGCGCGTGCATTAGGGAACCTGGTCTAGGGTTCTGTTTGATGTCAGTGGAAAGGTGGGTGGGTGCGGGGACTGGGAGCGAGGGCGGAAGGGGGAGGGGGAGCCGTGTTGTCAGCTGAAGGTAGACGGCGGTAGTTTAATGGGAGGTCCCTTTTTTGTACTTAACTTTGTTATGATCGATGGACACAATGGCCCTTCGACAAGGTGTGCGTCTGATCTGCAGCACAGAGACAGAGATACACAGGAAACTGTAGAAGCAAGAAGAGCCCAGGATGCATTTGGTGAACAGAGGAGCACTTGTTTTGGCTGATGATCATCTGAGGATGTGTGTGTGTCTGTGCGTGTGTGTCTGTGCGTGTGTGTGTGTGTGTGTGTGTGTGTGTGTGTGTGTGTGTGTGTGTGTGTGTGTGTGTGTGTGTGTGTGTGTGTCTGTCTGTCAGACTGTGTGGTGTATATATATGGCACTAACCTCTTACTTAAAGGACTACTTGAGAGTGTCTCCGTCTCCTTGCGGTCTGATGTGGAGCTGTTTCTTAGGTCCATCACTGGAACCGCTCAAGTGTTCCCTCTCATCCTCCGTCATGCAACCAGAGGAGCTCGGCAGGGAGACATTGTTCTTTTACAAATGACAGTCACTGTCAGACAGACGGCATTAGCGAACGCAGAAGAAAGGCTTCTCCCTTTTCTTTTTTTTCTTTTTCTTTTTAAAAGCCCCTGTCAATCTCATCCTCCCCTTTCTGATGCCACAGCACCTCGCTATTCATTAAAATCATTTAGAAGTACATAAGAAGTGTGTGTAAAATGCATATGTATTCCGCTTGTCATCTCTCGAAAGATGCCTTCATTATTCTCTGGTTTTTTCATTTATCTCAAAGATCATACAACAGCACCTGCCTCAATAAAGGTATGGATCCCCTTTCGCCTGCATATGCTCGCATGCGTGCATTCGTGTGCGCGCACATGCATAGCTTGTAATTATACTGTGTATCATGATAAAACGAGAAGAGGAATGATTGCAATATTACTCGGGAACATATCAATTCATTACTTATTCGAACAATAACTTGCACGTTGGCAGTATAGCCGCAATTTAGCCGCCCTTTCCAATAAGTAATCCTAGCGGTCGTTTATAATGCGGGGGGTTATGAAATATTTATAAATGGCCGGGCGTGAGCCTCCTCTCCTTCTTGCGCCTTGTTCCCCTCGCTGAGGCAGCATTAGTGGAATGCAGCCGGTTCTGCTGGGGCCAAAGGGGATCCATACCTTTATTGAGGCAGGTGCTGTATTAATGCAACAGCTGAATGCATAGGGATGCAGCGAGGAGAGAGGTGGGGCAGAGGAGAGAGAGAGGAAGGTGCAGCGAGGGAGAGGCAGAGAGAGAGAGAGAGCGAGAGAGAGAGAGAGAGAGAGAGAGAGAGAGAGAGAGAGAGAGAGAGAGAGATATTGTTAATACACTTAAGGACAGGGAGGACTGGCCACAATGTGATTTGATACGTTTAACATAAATGTATGGAGAGGGTTGGTGTTGAGGCCTGTATGAGGAGGTGGGGGGGGGGGGGCAAGCTCTTCTGCAATTGAGCTTTATGAATAATTCCTGGGGGGTATTACTGCCCGGGTCATTCACATTCTGACACCTGCAAAGCATCCAATGAAATTGGTCCCATCTCTTTTCCCCTTAAATATTTACTTATACCTGTGAATCTCAGAGATTGGATGAGTATGATGTAGCTGGATGCCGGATGCTTGCATCTCTATATGTCTCTGTGTTTGTGTGTGTGTGTGTGAGTGAGTGAGTGAGTGAGTGAGTGAGTGAGTGAGTGAGTGAGTGAGTGAGTGAGTGAGTGAGTGAGTGAGTGAGTGAGTGAGTGAGTGAGTGAGTGAGTGAGTGAGTGAGTGAGTGAGTGAGTGAGTGAGTGAGTGAGTGAGTGAGTGAGTGAGTGAGTGAGTGAGTGAGTGAGTGAGTGAGTGAGTGAGTGAGTGAGTGAGTGAGTGAGTGAGTGAGTGAGTGAGTGAGTGAGTGAGTGAGTGAGTGAGTGAGTGAGTGAGTGTGTGTGTGTGTGTGTGTGTGTGTGTGTGTGTGTGTGTGTGTGTGTGTGTGGGCGCGTGTGTGTGCGTGCGTGCGTGTTTTTGCAGGGCAGATAGTCGTATAGATGTGTAGTTCCTGTCTGTGTTGTGAATATGAATATTAGCACCCCCTAGATGCGGCAGAGTGAAATTGCAGTCCCTGCTCACGCAGTCCCTGCTCACATTGTCTCATCATACCGTGTGTGCTCTATGTTATGTTACTGTTATATTAGTCTTATGGTGTGGCTCATACTGGAATAGGTAAACCTGTCTTATGGTCCTGGTAGAAGTAACTACCTGTCAGGATAGTTCTATGTAAAGGAATAACAATCTAGACGTGAATAAAAACTACAACAAACACAATATAGATGATTGAATATGAAAACAACAACTGTGGTTAGTCACAGTGTAATTGCTTAATGAAATGGACATATTTTGCGAGTGTTACTGTACACCGGAGAACCCCAGCGAAGCGGTGAGTTGTTACTGCTTGAACGTAAAGTGGTATCGCATGGGTCAGGGGGAGGCCAGTAAAACATTTTTTACATATTCTATCGTGTCCTGTGAGCGCTTGGTCATCCCTCAAATTATAATTCCTTTTGTCTTTGAAGATAATAGACCATAAATTGTCCTTGTTTGCGAGCCCACTCCCTGAAAGATCAGTGTTTATGAGTTTCACTGCCGGTGGTCTAATGGCCAGCGCTGCATATGGGAGTGTCCTTTTTAAAGGTGAATGACATGTCAGCTTCTAGCCCAGCGGCCTGGAGATTAATAACACTGCCACTAATTAATATCTCCTTTTAATTCATCATTTAAAACGTGTCTTTCTTGCAGTCATGCCTATAGGCCTACAACCCCCCCTCCCCCTCTCTCCTCTCTCTCTCTCTCTCTCTCTCTCCTCTCTCTCTCTCTCTCTCTCTCTCTCTCTCTCTCTCTCTCTCTCTCTCTCTCTCTCTCTCTCTCCTTCTCTCTCTCTCTCTCTCTCTCTCTCTCTCTCTCTCTCTCTCTCCTCTCTCTCTCTCTCTCTCTCTCTCTCTCTCTCTCACTCTCTCTCTTCTCTCTCCTCCTCTCACTCTCTTCTCTCCTCTCCTCTCCTCTCTCTTCTCCTCAATCTCTTCTCTCCTCCTCTCTCTCCTCCCTCTCAGCTCTCTAGCATTCTAGTTTTGTTTTTCCATTTTAATAAAGGCAGACACTGAGGATAGTGAGAAATGCATTCAATATATCTTCAAGATGGAGCCGCTCTGCGTGAGACTTTCTCCTCTCATTTTCTTTGTATGAAATTAATTGATGCAGAGTAATTACCTGAGACATGCCTCACGAGGTGAGACGGAACACAAAGCCCTTTTGTCGCTCAGGGTTCGAAGACGCGGGCTGTAGGTTAAAGGAGAAGTGGGAGGGGTTGAGAGGCGGGAGAGAGAGACGGAAAGATAACATTCAGTTATTGTTTGCATTAAGATATTACAAAATAAATGACTTGTAGCACATGGGAGCTGAGGGACTGGAGGTGGGTTTGCCCCTTCGTCCGGAGTGCTTGATGGATACGGGGAGATGGTGGCTCTGCGGCATGTGGGTCAGAGAGTTGGAGGGACACAGGGGGGATTATGAGGAGACGTTTCTGGAGAAGGAGTGTGGCATCGTGGTTGTGAGCAGGGTGGACGGAGGGCCGCGGTGGAGAGGAAGGAAGTGGCCGGTCTGGGCAGAAATGTTGGCAGTAGGGCCCAGTGACTTGGGTGGCATCGAGGGAACCCAACCTGAGAATGTTTTTGTTTTACGACCGGAGGCTTGAGGCTTGAGGCTGCTGCTGAGGCAGGGCTGGTCAGTGGAGACAACATGACCAGGGGGGCGGGGGTAGTGACCTGGGACATGGTGATGACCTCATGCCTGTCTTTCCCAGGCCTCCCAAGGGGACAGACTTCAGTGGAGGGTGGGAGGAAGGTTTGGAGAGAGAGAGATAGAGAGAGAGACTGGGACAGAGACAAAGAGTCCAGGGGAGAGGACACAATGCAGACTTCCTGTCTCATACAACCAGGAAGGCCTTCCCCTCTGGTCTGCCTGTTTACATCACAGTTACATCACATTACAGTCTCAGAATATACATTTAGATAGGTCAGGTTTACATCACAGTTACCTCACATTACAGTCTCAGATATACATTTAGATAGGTCAGGTTTACATCACAGTTACCTCACATTACAGTCTCAGAATATACATTTAGATAGGTCAGGTTTACATCACAGCTACCTCACATTACAGTCTCAGATTAAACATTTAGATAGGTCAGGTTTACATCACAGTTACATCACATTACAGTCTCAGATTATACATTTAGATAGGTCAGGTTTACATCACAGTTACCTCACATTACAGTCTCAGAATATACATTTAGATAGGTCAGGTTTACATCACAGCTACCTCACATTACAGTCTCAGAATATACATTTAGATAGGTCAGGTTTACATCACAGCTACCTCACATTACAGTCTCAGAATATACATTTAGATAGGTCAGGTTTACATCACAGCTACCTCACATTACAGTCTCAGATTATACATTTAGATAGGTCAGGTTTACATCACAGTTACCTCACATTACAGTCTCAGAATATACATTTAGATAGGTCAGGTTTACATCACAGTTACCTCACATTACAGTCTCAGAATATACATTTAGATAGGTCTGGTTTACATCACAGTTACATCACATTACAGTCTCAGAATATACATTTAGATAGGTCAGGTTTACATCACAGCTACCTCACATTACAGTCTCAGGAATATACATTTAGATAGGTCAGGTTTACATCACAGCTACCTCACATTACAGTCTCAGAATATACATTTAGATAGGTCAGGTTTACATCACAGTTACCTCACATTACATTCTCTCAGAATAAGTATAGCACTTCCTTATATCACGGTTACCTTACATTTCAATCTCTCAGAATAAGGGGCGCACCTTCTTTATATCACGGTTACCTTAGAGTACAGTCTCAGAATACTCAGGATATTGTAGGTCTGCTTCCTCTTACTGACTCACACAATAGTAGCTGTGATTGCACTCCTAGAATACTTCAGCGGGAGAGGACTTGTTAATCCAGTCTCGCCTCGTGTTGGTCACTCACACCTAGCTGCATCTCTGCTTTCCCCTTCAAAGCACAACAAGGCAGTGATGGCTCCAGAGACCAAGGCCAGTGTGCTGACAGAGTATAAGTTGCCCAGCGACGGGAGGTTAGACAAGGTGCCAAAGTCCAATTCACTTACGGGACTCGACGGCACAAAAGCCCCTGGTTTACGGAAAAGGGCCATGAATTAATAATCACCTAATTGACTCTTCGTTTTTTTTTCTGTTTTTTCTCCCCGCTCTGCCTTTTGTGCTTTCAGACGAAAGCGCACTGTGTGTATCTGTCAGAAGAGGTTTGGTGTGGATGGGAGCTCAGTGTTTAATGAGCAGGCGGGACAGGTCAGGGTCACAGATAGGCTCCTGACTGACACAACGTTCCGGCCGAGTGGAGCCCCTGAGAGCTCTCTCCGCGTGGACATTGTCACCAACGCAGCCTGCCTCTCGGTGTGTGTTGCCAGAGAGATTCCTGCGCAGCAGCCAGGAGATCTTTAACCACTTACCTCCAGAGCGGCTAGTTCCAATATCAAGGTCACGCCGAATCCAAATATGAAAGAGCGACGTCAATGGCAATGTGACGGGAAAGACGGGCAGTCTTTTATTAAAGGGAGAATATTAAAGAACTCAAAAAATGATTGTCATTTCATACAACGTATTAAATTTGGTATTACCGTTCCAAGGGCAGGCTGCGAGTGTGACTCGATGGAGCAAAGCCATCTCTGGACCGGACTGTGAAGTCTGTACGCTGCCAGGGAGTGTCCTTGTGCTTAGATGAGGCATAGCCCCCCCTTCCCCCACCTTCAGTCAGGACCCAGTGTTCTGGTCATGGGTTCCATTAATGGATCTGGTTGTCTCAAGTGCTCCCCCATGTTC
>NC_140184.1:67830000-67862500 GCF_963971535.1 Notolepis coatsorum | reverse complement strand
TTGAGATTCTTAAAAGAGAGCGATTGATCAGATTTTATGGAGTCCTAACAGGCCATGACGAGGAGAGGCTGTGTTGTGAGTCTCTCTCTCTCTCTCTCTCTCTCTCTCTCTCTCTCTCTCTCTCTCTCTCTCTCTCTCTCTCTCTCTCTCTCTCTCTCTCTCTCTCTCTCTCTCTCTCTCTCTCATCCACTCACTCACAGGCTCCGCCATATACACACACACACACACGTATACATACAAGAGTGCACACACAGAGACATTCACAACACATTTGTAGGCCGAGGCAGCTGCTTTGGGCCCTTCTGCTACAGCTCTCCACCCCTTCAAATAAACAGCCACTCATCCCATCTCTCTCATGCAGCTAATTGTCTGTTCATTGAAGCTGAAATATAGTTGTAATTGAGCATGGTTAGGAGAGACCGTTTGAGTTTGTTTTACTTCCTCCATGCTTATCGTATGTGGAGCCCTCGCCCGGCACCCTGTCAACATGCTAATTCTGTTTCAGCAACACGGAACTGGTATTGGATTTAATTTGGTCTGCCCAGGCTACATTCGACAAGGTCCACTCTACACGTCTCTTGTCTCACGCCAGACAGAAGACCTCTGACCTCCTCTCTCTTACCAGCTGTTCTTTTTTCAACCCGACATACATTTGTTTGCAGCATATGTTGGAAATAAAAGTGCATACAAGCATAGAAGAACAGCTGCATTATTCAAATTACGATTGTAAAAGGTACCCGCCCATCCCTCCTCCCCACCCCAACCCCCCAACATCCCCACTTGTCCCCTTAAGTCCAAGTCTTCACTTGAATGATTGTCGGCTGTCTTGTTTTTTATGAGCGAGCCACACTTTATGTGTGAGGATTTCCATCCTGATAGTAAGCAGTCATAGCTGTGCTAAGATCACTGTGCTGAGGAGAGACTAGGCTCAGCTTGATGCACAATGCACACATACAGTAACTACAACACACCACACTACAACACACCACACCACAACACACCACACTACAACACACCACACCACAACACACCACACTACAACACACCACACCACACTACAACACACCACACCACAACACACCACACTACAACACACCACACCACACTACAACACACCACACCACAACACACCACACTACAACACACCACACCACAACACACCACACTACAACACACCACACCACACTACACCACACCACACCACACTACAACACACCACACTACAACACACCACACTACACCACACCACACCACACCACACCGCACCACACCACACCACACTACAACACACCACACTACAACACACCACACTACACCACACCACACCACACCACACCACACCACACCACACTACAACACACCACACCACACCACACTACAACACACCACACCACACCACACCACACCGCACCACACCACACCACACTACAACACACCACACCACACCACACCACACCGCACCACACCACACCACACCACACTACAACACACCACACTACACCACACCACACCGCACCACACCACACCACACCGCACCACACCACACCACACTACAACACACCACACTACAACACACCACACCACACTACACTACAACACACCACACTACAACACACCACACTACAACACACCACACTACACCACACCACACCACAACACACCGCACCACACCACACCACACTACAACACACCACACTACAACACACCACACCACAACACACCGCACCACACCACACCACACTACACCACACCACACTACAACACACCACACCACACCACACTACAACACACCACACTACACCACACCACACCGCACCACACCACACCACACCGCACCACACCACACCACACTACAACACACCACAACACACCACACTACAACACACCACACTACAACACACCACACCACACTACACCACACCACACCACAACACACCACACTACAACACACCACACTACAACACACCACACTACAACACACAACACCACAACACACCACAACACAAACAACACAACACAACACACCACACTACAACACACAACACCACAACACACCACAACACAAACAACACAACACAACACACCACACCACACCACAACACAGCACAACACAACACACCACACCACACCACAACACAGCACAACACAACACAAACAACACAACACACCACAACACAACACAAACAACACAATACACCACAACACAACACAAACAACACACCAAACCACACCACAACACAACACAAACAACACAACACACCACACCACAACACAACACACCACACCACAACACAACACAACACAGCACAACACAACACAAGTTACACAACATAACATAATGTAATGTCTCAGGCCCCCAGAACTGGAGGTACACTGCTTATGTTTTTTCACACTGAAATAGATTGACCAGATCATTGAGAAATATCACCACAAATGGGTCATATTTTACATTTACATTAAGTCACTTTTATCCAAAGTGACTTACAGATTGTGTGCACCAAGTCAGCAGGAGGGAGACGCCTCTGGTGGCTAAGGGTGAGTAGTATTGTTTGTCCAGCAGTATCGAACTTGAGTGCAACTTGAGACATAATAGCATATTAGTTGTATAGACATAGTAGCATAGTAGTAGTATAGATATAGTAGTATAAAATATAGAAGTATAGACATAGTAGCATAGTAGAACGTAGTATAGACATAGTCGATAGTAGTATAGACATAATAGCATAGTAGTTAGTAGTATAGACATACGGTAGTAGCATATTAGATAGTAGTATGGACATAGTATATAGTAGTATAGACATAGTAGCATAGTAGTTAGTAGTATAGGCATAGTATAGTAGTATAGACATAGTAGCATAGTATATAGTAGTATAGACATAGTAGCATAGTAGTTAGTAGTATAGGCATAGTAGATAGTAGTATAGACATAGTAGCATAGTAGTTAGTAGTATAGGCATAGTATATAGTATAGCATATTATATAGCATGGTGCTAATTGCACCCTTACTTACAATTCATTATGAATTGAAAATGGGGGACCCTGATGTAAACAAGACGAACGTCTTTCTCTGGTCTGCATCCCCTTAACAATTGTGTGTATTGAGCCGTACTGTATTGTACCCATTCTGCAATCTGTTAATAAAATGTTCAATCAATCAATCACCGTGCAGGCAATCCATTCTTTGTGGATCCCGCCCATAGTAGCATAGTAGTTAGTAGGGCTGTCCCCGACTAAGGATTTGGATAGTCGACTTTGATTGGCCGACATTAGCCGATAGTCGACTATTAGTATATATATATATTTTCTTTTTTTCATTTGGGCTGTGGGGGGTGCTTAATGTCTGAAGGAGTCGACGGAAGGCTTCTTGTCCTCTGCAAAAGCATGCAATTGGTCCACTGATGGATACATCTTGATATTTGTCTAGTCTAGTGTGTTCATTAGATGGGTGAAATCCTCTTTCAGTGCCTCTGTGCCTGTTTTCTTAGGCAGTTAGCCTCTGGTATGCGTGCCATTAGCGTTAGCCACGCTTCTAGGCCTCTTTTCTTTTGGAGAGAATGATAAAAAAAAGTAAAATAAATATATATATTTTTTTATTTAAACAAATTTAAATACATTTTTTTTTCATTCGACTAAGAGGTTGGCAGTCGACTACGGCTCCTTTCGATCGATTAGTCGACTATTCGACTAATAGGGGTCAGCCCTAGTAGTTAGTAGTATAAACATAGTTATAGGTCTGGCTGTGACAACACTGTGACAACACTGTGACAACACTGTGACAACACTGTGACAACACTGTGACAACACTGTGACAACACTGTGACAACACTGGTAGCAACACTGTGACAACACTGTGACAACACTGTGACAACACTCATGTTTCCTTGATGAGAGTAGGGAAAGTTGGGGAAGTGGGGGTGGAGTGAAGTGGAGTTGTAGAGGAGGAGGAGGAGGAGGAGGTGTTGAGGAGGACAGTGGCATGACTGAGAGGTTAATGTCAGCGAATGGGAGGTTCCTTTTGTTTAACATTTCCTTTGTTTATTGGTGGATGTGTTTAATAGGATTGGCTGTGACTGGACCCTAATAAGACCTCCCCGGCTGATCCGGTGTCTCTGGGAGACGTAGCAGGCTGCTCTGTCCAACGCCAGGTCCCCCACTGGGTAATCAGCTGAGCTGCCCCCGTCCTGATTGGAGCTGACATTTTAATGTCTGGAGCAGGAGCGTGGTCAGCCCCGCTTAACCTGACCCCCCTGCCCCCACCAAGCCACCCCTCCCCTTCAAATGCCCCCTGTTCTCAATTTGCCCTTCCAGGACTGTACAAATCAGGCCAAATTTAACTCTTTATGGGCTTGTTAGGGGCCGGCAAGACACCTCCTTAAATTTCACAGTGAATTCTTTCCGCTGGCGGTGAGGCACTGGGCGGCTCCCAGCTCCCCACGCTGGCTGCTCCCAGCTCCCCACGCTGGCTCCGTGTGGATTTAGCTGCTTACCAACCGCAGCTTAGCTCAGTATTCTTACTCAGCTGTGATGCCTCTGTTTGCCTCTACTATTTAATTTGTTTATCTCTCTCTCTCTCTCTCTCTCTCTCTCTCTCTCTCTCTCTCTCTCTCTCTCTCTCTCTCTCTCTCTCTCTCTCTCTCTCTCTCTCTCTCTCTCTCTCGCTCTCTCTCTCTCTCTCTCTCTCTCTCTCTCTCTCGCTCTCTCTCTCTCTCTCTCTCTCTCACTCTCTCTGGCTTGTCATGAAGGGGAGCAGTGCTCTGGTTAACTGAACAGAAGCTCTTGTCGTGCTAGGCCTTGCCTGGTGGAGGTGGAGAGAGGGAGAGGCACTTGTTTTGTTAATTCCCGTGTAGTTGGTATTAAAAGGATTAGCTGTGTGATGCATTCTGCTGGGTAGTGAAGCGCTGCCCTGTAGTGGCTGCAGGAGAAGGAGCGCTTGTTGAAGACGGGCAGCTACCTGACAATTAGCCTCTGTTACATCTCAACACACTGAGACCCGAGACATGTCTGTCTTGTACCTCCTGCGGTGCATGGGAATAACAAGTAGGCTAATGTCATCTGCGAAACCCCTGGTACAGTGTGTGTGTGTGTGTGTGTGTGTGTGTGTGTGTGTGTGTGTGTGTGTGTGTGTGTGTGTGTGTGTGTGTGTGTGTGTGTGTGTGTGTGTGTGTGTGTGTGTGTGTGTGTGTGTGTGTGTGTGTGTGTGTGTGTGTGTGTGTGTGTGTGTGTGTGTGTGTGTGTGTGTGTGTGTGTGCGCGCGTGTGTGCGTGTGTGTGTGTGTAGGGGGTAATTGTCCTCCATATGTTTATTCTTTATTTCCGCCAAGTGCAGGGCGGTGGTTGTGTGCAGCCTTGCACTACAGTTGTATGGGGGAAATACACAGTTTTGGCTTGAGAGGGTCTGTGAATCTGTGTGTCCCCGCCTGCTCTCTTTGTCACAGGCCACTTGGTCGGGCCCACAACACACTGGAGAAGGCTTAGCTGGTTACAGCAATTCCAATTAAGTGGAGAGTTGCTCTGGCACTCGCTCGCTGTGTGGGCACAAAGAGCAGCAGGGTTTTCTAAGAAGGGTCAAGCTAGAGGTCCCGCCTCCACCACTGCTTCAGGATATCAGCCTCTCCTCACTGCTCACACACACACAGCTTCTGTTTCATCCCTGGCATCATCTAAGAACCTAATGAAGAGCTTGCTTAAAGAGCAAAATGATTGCTTGTTTCCTCAGATTGTCCTTGTGGGACACCGTAGAAGCCCGTGTGTGGCCTCCTGAATCAGTCAGCTCCTTGTTGTAATTGTTTGTTTCACTTGCATACAGTCAATAACAGTCTTTTTCTGTCATTAGACTTGGACTCCATCGCTGTCAGGATCACTGTGGCATTTCTATTATTGTCGTAATCTGTATTACAATATATCTTTGACTATTTGTAGATATCTCTTGTTGTCACCCAGCTACTCTATATGGGAACACGGATAAATGAGCTGTGTAACATGAGAATACTGCAAATGAGCTGTGACTCAGTATCCAGGCTTAACGTGCTGTATGCAGGTCAGAGTACCTGCAGGAGACTCACTGCAAAGGAGGAAACGTAATTCAAAGAAAAACATCCTGATGTGAATTTGAGTTTGATACTTTTCTTACATTAAAGAATATGGACCCCTGGCCCTATTCCATGCTCACCAATGATGTTGTCAATCAGAGTAATTTATCAGCACAATCCATCCTGCATACTAGATACCTGCAACTCCAGCTAGTTAGCAACAAAACTAATCTAGAATGGCTGGGGCCACGCTCCAGTCTTTATAACCCCCGGAACAAATGCTGAAACCTACTCCACAGTGCACCCCAACGCAGGTCTCAGCATTTATTTCAGAGCTTGGACAGACTGGAGCGCAGCCCCAATGACTTTGCATTGGCTTTGTGGCTAACTAGCCGAAGCTGTGGGTATTATCCAGTATGAAGAACAGCATGGATTGTGCTGGTATGTAGGAAATAGGGCTAAGAGTCCAACATTCTGATCTTAGCCTTTAATGCTGTCTGACGGGATGAGGAGAAGTTGTTTGCTTTGTCTTAAGTTTGGTAAATCCCTCGTGGAATGACAGGTGCAGTGAAACCTTAAAGCTACCCACCGTGGCAAACTAATGTTTTGATTAGCTGTCCGTGGTGTTGTCTGATGTCCTAACCACCCAGCATTGGGAGAGACAGCCCATCAAAGCGTCTTGGCTGTGTGTGTCTCTCCGCAGTGGCATAGGAAGAGAGGTATAAAGAGTGTGGCGGTTTGGAGTTGGCTGATCCACAGCTTCCCTGCCCAAGTCCCATTAAATGCAGTTATATCACATTTAAGAAAGACATTTCAAAGCCCTTTATCCACAGTGTTATTGATTGACTTGTTCCCAGGCTGCCAAGTCTTCACCTTGTCTTGATGCATCCCCTCCTCTCTCCCTGTGTGTGTGGTTTTGTGTGTGTGTGTGTGTGTGTGTGTGTGTGTGTGTGTGTGTGTGTGTGTGTGTGTGTGTGTGTGTGTGTGTGTGTGTGTGTGTGTGTGTGTGTGTGTGTGTGTGTGTGTGTGTGTGTGTGTGTGTGTGTGTGTGTGTGTGTGTGTGTGTGTGTGTGTGTGTGTGTGTGTGTGTGTGTGTGTGTGCGTGCGTGCGTGTGTATGTCCATCTCTTCAGCAGTGTCCAGCCATTTGGAGAGGGACCAGACAGGTTCCCCGATCCCCTCCAAAAGGCCATCCTCTCGGTCAGAGACCTCAGAGAGCCCGCTCTGCTCCAAGCGTCCCAGGACAGCAGAGAAGAGCGCTGCGGAGCAGGTAGGAGGACCGCGTGAGCCGCGAGATAAAATGTTACCCCGACTCTTTGAATGAAGGAATTATTTCCAATAAAGGGAAGGTTACAGTTAGGGATGCTCGATATTGGCTTTTTTACCGATACCGATATACCGATATTGTCCAACTCTTAATTTCTGATACCGATATCAACCGATACCGATATATGCAGGGTTTCCCCCCCCCCAAAAACTGAATAATTTCAGGTAATTAACATTACATATCTCTTGTTGTGGAATTAACACAACATTATGCATACTTTTGACAATAAATGTAATCAGAATGTGTTCTTACTTGCTTGCCTGGGTAAATAAAGGTTATAGAAATGTAAAAAGAAAAAAACCCGATAACCGATATTTTCCGATATCACATTTTAATGCCAATATCGGTAGGCCGATAATATCGGACATCCCTAGTTACAGTACCTCCTCCTGAATCACCAGACTGTCACCATGAGCCTAAATCATACACGTCAGTTGAGACAAGAAGGAATGTAAGGAATAAGGATGTACTTCTGCACATTTTACACTTATCTGAATAGCAGACCTTTTTTATATCATGCATGATCTCCCCCTCCCGCACCCACCCCCTAAATCTCCTTAAAATTAGTTTTGCCTTTCTGCTGCAGTTGCATTGCTAATTGTGCAAAAGGTGGAAAATCAATATAGTATTTGAGAGATGAGAGCGCTTTGAAGTGCTTGCCAAGACTCAGTGGTGCTCACTGCTCACTATTACCCAGTGGTCTGTGATCAGAGGGGCCCATTGCTGCAGGAGAGGAGGGGGGGAAGCAGTCCTCCTCCTAATCTACCACCTCTCACTGAGCAGGCCTTCCACACACACACACACACCACCTCCACCCCATTAACCTGCTCCCCGGTCGTCATGTCTCCTCTCTCTGCCTCTGTCTCCCCCCGTTGTCCAGATGTACCAGTGCCCCTACTGCAAATTCAGCAACACGGACCTGAACCGCCTCAGAATGCACGTGATGACGCAGCACTCTGTCCAACCCATGTACCGATGCCCCCTCTGCCAGGACATGCTCAACAATAAGATCCACCTGCAGTTCCACCTCACGCACCTCCACAGCGTGGCACCCGACTGCGTTGACAAGCTTATTGCCACGGTAAGCCGTGTGTGTGTGTGTGTGTGTGTGTGTGTGTGTGTGTGTGTGTGTGTGTGTGTGTGTGTGTGTGTGTGTGTGTGTGTGTGTGTGTGTGTGTGTGTGTGTGTGTGTGTGTGTGTGTGTGTGTGTGTGTGTGTGTGTGTGTGTGTGTGTGTGTGCGTGCGTGCGTGCGTGTGAGTGTGTGTGTGTGTGTGTGTGTGTGTGTGTGTGTGTGTGTGTGTGTGTGTGTGTGTGTGTGTGTGTGTGAGAGAGAGAGAGAGAGAGAGAGAGGTTGCTGTGTTTACTCTTTTCCATGTTTTAGAACATGACTCCATTTCATTCAAATTGATCATACATGCAGAACAAAGAACAACAGCATCACATTGTGTTGTTAATAGGATACCAGTTGTAGTTTCCAAAGTCTTGATTTTTTTAATAGATGCGATCGAATGGGCAGATGTGATCAAAACGACTTTACAGGAAAGATTAGATTAGATTAGATTCAAATGTATCATTATACAGCACAACTACAGTACAGCAAAAATAAGTTTGACATCCAACTAGAGTGCACATGTAACAGTAAAGTGCAATAATAATATACAATGTACAGGTGATTAAACTAGGCATAATAATTATTTAATGCAGGTGTATAAGTAGGTATATAGAAGGATTATAATGCAGGTATATACAGCTATATATAGAGCTCTGCACAGCACCATTGGAATGTACTGCAGTGAAATAAATGTAATTCACTGTCTACAGACTGGCACAGTGAGTTATGGGAAAGTCATGGGGAAGGAGTATTCAGTGCAGTTACTGTATGGCTCAAAAAAATTAACTGGTTCCAACTGGACACTTGCTAAATGATGCTACTTAAAACCTTTAAAACAGGAATTCAGAATCCTTAGTGGCTTTTTTCTCTTCCTGTTTTCACATTAAGAACTTGTGTGCAATAGCTGGAGCACGTGTTGTGCAGCAGGTTTTTGGAGAAAAACAGACATGTTTATGACAATATGCTGATTTCACACGTGTACTGAAATGGAAGATTTCACTAACAGAGTAGCAGCAACCGTTAACGCTGTCGTTATTCCTCCGACCTTGCGCTCTAATAAACAGCACCAAACACTAATTGGCACCACAGGATTGGAAAGTTGTTTTATCCTTTAGTGCCGTAGTTGGTACCTACACTGCATAGACATAATATGACATGTATTATCAGAGTGGCATTATTCTATAAGATATTGTATTAAAGAGAAGTAGTAGTAGTAGTCATGGTAGTAGAAGTACTACTGTATTATTATTATTATTATTATTATTATTATTATTATTATTATTATTATTATTATTATTATTATTATTATTATTATTATTATTATTATCATTAATATGATCATTAATATTATTGTTATCATCATCATCATCATCATCATCATCATCATCATCATCATCATCATCATCATCATTATTATTATTATTATTATTATTATTATTATTATTATTATTATTATTATTATTATTATTATTATTATTATTATACACTCTTTTGTATATCAATCCAATCTATGTCACCTTGATTCCAAGTCAAGTGAGGTTCCACCTGTGATCTTCCCCCATTGTAGCCACCCATTGAAGATCAAAACTATCACGGCCAAACTGCATTGTGTAGGCTCATAATCTTTGATGGATGTATAGATTATTTTATTCTTATACTGTTAAAACTAGTAAAGGTAAATGCTTTAACTTAATCTGTTTTATATCTTTACTCGCTTCCATGGTAACTACTATAGTCTTCGACCAATCACAAAAGCACAACTTCTTCAACGTTTGTATCCCTTGTCATTCTCGTTGGTTATTGCGGTATTCGCCACCATCTTTCTATTCATTGAATCCATGAATAAAACTTACAAAACGTTAAAACTATGGCGTTTAAAAGCAAACAATTGAGGTAATCATGAGTATATAATTCCAATAGTGTATTCTGTCTGTTGTTTAGACTATTTTAGTTTAGTTTAGTTTCGTAACGCTGTCCTCTCAGCTCCACAGCGTTCGCTCGAGACTGGTCATCAAATGCAATTAACCCTTTCCTGGACAGATTTCCAGTTTTCCATTAGGTACACAGTCTTGTACCCATAACTATTTTCTTGTTTTTCTCAAATGTAAAAACATAGATCTCTTTTAATTATGCTCAACTCTGCGCCTGTCAAATGTCAGACTATTGAATAAGTGGAACCATATTAACCCACTACCTTGAGAACCTCAAAAAGAGTTAAGACCAGTGACTCTCCAGGTCTGGTCACCTCATAAGCTCCGCCTACGTCCGGATCTTCACTTCCTGCCCCTGAACTTTGTGATGAAGATATTCCAAAACGGAATAAATAATGCATCTATAAGAACAAAACTGTAACAACGGTAAATACAAAATTACGTTTTTTCCACTCAAAATGGACAGACTTTGAAGGATAATATATCCATTTCTAGGTACTGTGTCACAAAGCCCATAGGCGGTTGAAAAACAAAATGTGTGAGCTGGCAGCATCCTTTCCACCTAGAAACACAAGGTGAATATCCATTCCGTCCTGCATACATCATGCCAGCCATTGTCTCCTCGTGTCATGTTATCCTCTCTGTCGTCTACAGGGAAATGGTAGGAGCTCTCTGTTGTGCTCTTTCGTGCAACCCACACACATTATATATGTCTATTATACCGCTACACATATTACAGTACATACGTCTATACATAATATGTCCATATACACATATTACTGGCAGTCTGAACGCAGCCAGTGGGTCAGGTCAAAGACCGGTGTAAAGGTTCAGCCATGCCTGCTCTCTGCTGCAGAGAAAATTACTCACTCACCCTCTCCGACTGGCTGCTTGGCAGTAATGAAGGATGTCTCCCATCCTCCGAATTGATGACATTTGAGCCATTATCAAAACACAAAGGATGCCGTTAATTGTGGAATGGCTTTAAGCTGTTCCATTGACTCACTACAAGTCAGATCCCCGCGGGGCTTGCTTCAGGCAATGTTGCCATATTCATCTCTACTCTAAGCATTATCCTGACAGAGTTATTCTGATCACAGTTGTTGTCTAGATGAGCAGCTCTCTTACCTCTTAGTACATCTATTTACACATTGACATTCTCCCCATGTCCGCGACCACCTCGCTGCTATTCCAAACAAAGGCTTTCATTATTAATATATTGAAGTAATTGTGACACAGATGAAGCGGAATTTAATGACCCCCCCCCCCCCCCCCCCTTTAATGAAATGCAAGTTGCGGCAATGGAAATATTATTATTCACTATGAATCTAGCCAAGCTGGACTCTCGTGGGAATAATGAATGCACAGATTGCACAGAAACAATGAGAGGTGTGTGTCTGCACGCAAAGCACGACTATACTTCCTAATCCTTTGAAATACTATCTAAAAGTCTTTCGGCTCCACTAATAAAGAAATACGATGATGCTCATAACCCGAATCTGGTGGTTCACATCGTAAAGGTATATGTATATGAATAGAAATACAGAGCAAACCGGCGGACCAGAGGGAACATCCTTACCATCCTTACTTTATTATAATCATCACACAGGGGAAATATTCCTCTCACTTTTCCTGTAAATGACTGAGCCGGTGTTGTTTGTTGGTCTCGGACAATCATTCAGTAAAACATTGTCTCCCGCCTAGCTGTTTTGTCTCTTCCCCCGACTAGGAAGCAAATGGCAAGCGCATTAGTATGGACGACAAGCAATATTCCATTCTTTTATAGAGATAGCAATGCACTGAGCCACTACAAGAGGCACATGATAGAACAGAGGTAATATAACACACATTAAAGCCGGCGTCTCTTTTTCATTTTTTTTTTTTTTTTTTTCTTTTCTTTTTTCTTTTTTTTTTTACAACTGGTGAATGTAGATGGAAAGGTACTCTATCCGTTTTCACGTGTCTAGCAGAGGAGCCTAATGAATTCTGAAATAGGTGACTTTTATTTCATGCATAAAGATGCGCTCACTCCCTCCCTCCCTCCCTCCCTCCATTTGCCCCCTCTGCACTCCTTTTTTCCTGCACCCTTCTCTCTCTCTCTCTCTCTCTCTCTCTCTCTCTCTCTCTCTCTCTCTCTCTCTCTCTCTCTCTCTCTCTCTCTCTCTCTCTCCTCCCCCTCTCCATTACTCCCTCCCTCCCTCCCTCCCTCCCTCCCTCTCTCTATGTCTCATTTTCTGTCTGTCTAAGATAGGGGTAATGAAAATAATTGTGCTTCATTAATTCTGAGTCTGGCTAGATGATAGCCATTTTGAACTATGTTTGCCAATTAGGCGGTCCAAATTAAAAGTGACCTTGGGATACTCTCTGCTCTTGCCTCTCATCGCCTAATGAAGCAGTTGTCTAGGAACGGTCCACTTTGTAATGTAAATCAATGCTATGTTTTGGTTTTTTTGCAACTCTCCATACTGGTTGCATTAATTTTCCACTTTGTGAGAGATAGAGCAGAATGAGAGTGGAGAGCAGCACAACAAAGGAAGGAGAAGCGTCCCTGGTCTGCTGTGTTGCAACCATCTCCTCATCATCTCTGTCAGAAGGACTGAAAAGGACTCCTTATAACAGAGACAGAGCAGAGAGCTGGAGACTGCAGTCAGGAATTGTTCTTTTCGGGAACTGTTCATTTTGAATGAGAAGTATTGTTTCCACATACTTTGAAAAATTATAGCACACTAAATTAATTGCTTGAGTTGCATTCTATTTTCAGATTCTTTGCTTTAAAAAAAATTTGTATACAGTCATTTGATATCACGGGCCAAATTTTACATTATTTGTGTCCCTCCAGTAAAAAAGAGTAGAACGATTTCAGATTTGGTCTCTCTCTATTTCATGAGTGATCTTGAATATTACAAACAATAAACATATGGTCATAAGACCTAAGGCATTATTATCTACTTGTCAAAATTCCTGCGGTCAAATTCCATGTAGGTTTTGGTTTTTGGTCCTTGGCCCTCCACGGTCAAAAGGTTTAGGCGCCACCCATTCTAAAGGATAACTATGACATTTACATTTACATTTTGTCATTTCGCTGAGGTTTTTATCTAAAGCGTCAGCTTGAGCCGTGACAGGGCTCATAGGATTGTGGAGAAGGGTTGTCCAAGAAAAAGCAAAGAGTGATGCTGAAACAAAGGTACAGGAGAGAAGCAATGTGGATGGGGGAGGGTGGGGTGGTGCAGGGTGGGGTGGGGTGGTGCAGGGTGGGGTGGGATGGGCTGTCGTGGGGCGGGTGGGATGAATTGAAATGCGTCGTGGAGAGTGAGGCTGATTATTCTGTTTGGGGAGTTAATTGAAGGAAGGTGAAGCAGACACTGCCTCGTCTCCCAGCCTCTTCCAATCTCGCACAATGATTTCTGTTAAATGGGTGCCGGTTAATGAGTGCATTTGATGAATTGTCATCTTTTTTGGGGGGGAAAAGAGAGAGGCTATCAGAGGGAGAGGTGGGGAGGGGGAGGGGTAGCGTGGATAAAGGGAGGTTGCTGTCATTCACAGATGATTGACTTCAACCTTTGGAGAGCAGAGAAAACCTGAGCGCTCCTCTGCACTTTATAAATCAATATTCATTGCTCCTTGGAATGTTCCAACTCAAATAATAGAAACAAATCCTTTTTTTAACTAATCTTTTTTTGTATTATTATTTGAAAACGCCTATCGGATAGATCTGTTTCATGTCTGTGTATGGGAAAAAACTGCACCAAACTGTTTCCATATGTGGGTGTCCTGTTCCTTCTAATTTCGTATTTCCTCTTAATCTGAATTATGTTTTAATTCCACTGACATGACAAACAGCAGCACATTATAAGAGGGTGATTGAAGCTAGATAAGCTGAGGCTATTTTCACTAGATGGATAGTGGTTAGATGCCTAGAAGGCATCGCTCTCCTCACTGGAATGGGATGTCCTTTATTTTTTTTTATAATTATTTCATTAGGCTGTCTAACAAGCTCTTCAGTAAGGTAGGCCTTTCAGCCCATCTCACTAATTAGCTGCAGCAGAACTTAGCGGGCACATGACAAAACACCAGCAGTGATCAAAGTGCAAATTCCAGGAATGGAAAATCAAGTAAAAAATGATGTAATTACTGGTGTGCGTCTGCAGACACGTGCATGTGAGAGCGGTCTATGTGATTGCAGTATTATGCATGTGTGTAACCGAGTAAGGACTTCAACCAGGTCCCGGTGACATCTCTTAATTTATCGAATATTGAAAATGGCAAATATGGAAACATTTTATTGACACTTCATATCCACATTGCCTTTTATTCACATGCTCGTTTAGTCTACCTAGATTTGGGCTTACATGAATATTACATTCTACTGTGAATGAATGAGATCGTTATTAACGGCGGACTTTCCTTGTGGTTGGTTTTCCAGGTCACAGCAACTGAGGTCCTACCAGCTAGCATGTTCATACCTGTTCCTGGTCCAGATAGGGAGGCCCACGGCAACCCCCAGGCCACAGCCAACTCCAGCTCGGAGGATACAAAGAAACTAAACGGTTAGTTACACTTCTGTCTATATTTAATAAGGATGTTATATGTAAATAATATTCGAAATGCTTCAGTAAACACCGGTACATGATTATTATTCATTGCAGGACTTTCTCACAGACGTTAGGAAAGAAATTGCAATAATAAACCATTTTTGCTAGTATTTTCACGTAGTTGCATAATGGTGGTTATTTCTTTATTTATTGTCTACACTTTAAATGACAAAGTAAACAAAAATACTTTGAGATAACATTAACTCATTGACAGCCACGTTTAAGTGCGCCAGAGGGCGCTAGAGCGCCACCGCTTTAATCAATGGGAGGAGCGGGAGATTTGCGAGTGCTTAAAATATATCTTAAATTATGGCTATGGGTCTAATACACTCGTCGATTATCAGTGAGTTGCTTGCAGTCAACATGTACAAAACGGATTGTTTTTTCATCTGTACATTTCCGTTTTATACCATTTTGAATACAAGTATAGTTTTGGTGATTTCTAGTAATTCCAGAGAAAGACACGATAATAGCCCTTTAGTGGAATACACAAAATACGTTGTAATTTTTCGGCTGATTATCGAATCTTCCTGAAATCAACGCTAGATCATAATTATTATCCTTCCTCATGCACGCATGCAATGTTGTTTAGACCGGTGTGCCGATCCCCCCCCTCCTCCCACCCAACGGAAAACAGCCACACATACACACACAGATACAGCGTAGATCGGGTAGAAATACATATCAGATCAACGATCAAATTTATATATAATGTTCTTACCTTGTATCCGAAGAAATAATCCAATTATCTGATCGCCATTTGAAGTACTGGGCGCGGAGGTCCGTGCCACGTTCAACAGCATTGCATATGAGGGGGGGGGGGGGGCAGCGTCGCAGATGTAACGTTGAAATCAGGTTACCTCGCCTGATAATTTAAACCCGCCTGCACGGCTTGGATCGTCCCAGAAAAAAACTATACCATTCCCAGTGGAGTGCAATACCAGCCGGAAGGCGTAGGAGGCGGTATTTGCCCTTTTGCGAGCTCAGACCCATTCCCAGCGATAACATCAGGCTGGATGGATGAAAATTAATGGATATCGCTAATAAAAGAAATAACGACTAAAACCCGACTATACTAGTGATTGGCGCTGAACGGTCGGCGAGTTAACCCGACTATCATCGGGTCTGGCGTCCAATGAGTTAATGTTATTATAAGTAATCACTATTACATATAGCAGATAAGCAGAAACTAGATGTCCATTTCTTTCTTCAGAAATAGCAGTTTAACTTTTTTGGTGGAAACACAGTTGATCATGTCAAGGCCAAAGGAAAAGAACATTCCTGTGAGGATTCTGTAATCATAATTGCAGTGCTTTCAGTGAAAATATGACTTGAAACAAAATGTTTATGCAAAAAGTTTGTGTGCATTTTTTTTTATTCTTCTCTTTTATTGCATTTATTGACAGATGCGTCTGATGCTGAGCCAGAGAAGGGGGTCTCATTGCCAACAGAAATAGCTGAAGCCCGCAAGTCACCTCTGGAGGAGCAGCAGTCAGGAAGGGATGATGCCACAGGATTCCTGTGTTGGAAGAAAGGCTGTAACCAGTTCTTCAAGTCCTCCAACTCCCTCCAGATGCACTTCAATGAGGTTCACAATAAAAGGCCCCAGCTACCTGTTTCGGATCGCCACGTCTACAAGTACCGTTGTAACCAGTGCAGCCTGGCATTCAAGACCGTGGAGAAGCTGCAGCTCCACTCACAGTATCATGTGATCAGGGCTGCCACCATGTGCTGCCTCTGCCAGCGAAGCTTTAGAACCCTGCAGGCCTTGAAGAAACATTTGGAGACCAGCCACCTAGAGCTCAGCGAAGCCGATATCCAGCAGCTCTACGGAGGCTTACTGATGAATGGAGACATTATGATCATGGGCGACCCATCCCTCGGTGAGGAGCACGGAGGCCTGGGAGACGACGACAAGGAAGGAGACGAAAGTGACCCGGAGGAAAAACAGAGTCCAACTGGAAGTGACTCTGGTTCACTGCTGGAAGATTCGGGATCTGAACCCAAACGCGCTCTGCCATTCAGAAAGGGCCCTAACTTTACTATGGAGAAGTTCTTGGATCCATCTCGTCCTTTCAAGTGCACAGTGTGCAAAGAATCCTTTACACAGAAGAACATCCTTCTGGTTCATTACAACTCTGTGTCCCACCTGCACAAGGTGAAGAGAGCTCTGCAGGAGTCCACCACTGGTCAACCTGAGCCTACCAGCAGCCCTGACAACAAACCATTCAAATGCAGCACGTGTAACGTGGCATACAGCCAGAGTTCTACTCTGGAGATACACATGCGCTCTGTCCTGCACCAGACCAAGGCCCGGGCAGCCAAACTGGAAGCCGCAGGAGGAAGCACTAGCTCCGGCAGTGCTTCCGGTATGGGTGGTGGATCGTCTATCAGCACTTCAACACCGAACCCAAGCCCAGCCACCAACTCAACTTCGAGCACTAGCAACCATAGCTCTTCTGGGTCTCAGACTGTACAGAGTATGCTCGCAGGCAACCACATGAGCCAGTCTCACAGCATTGAAAGCCTGGGGAACTCTTCAGTGAGCTGTCATCCCTCACCATCCGAGAACCACGAAACAAAGAAGAAGAAGTTTTCAGACATGTTGTCGGCCAGGGGGCAGCAGCAGCAGCAGCAGCAGCAACAGCAACAGCAGCAGCTTCAGCAGCAGCAGCATTTGGCTCAGGCCCAGGCTCAGGCTCAGGCACAGCTTCAACAGGAGCTCCAACAGCAGGCCGCTATCCTCCAGTCACAGCTCTTCAACCCAGCACTTCTACAGCACTTCCCCATGACCACTGATGCTCTTCTCCCATTGCAGCAGCAGCAGCTGCTCTTCCCGTTCTACATCCCTGGAGCAGAATTCCAGCTGAACCCAGAGATAAACCTCAGTAGCCTGGCAGGCTCCTCCACTTCGTCTCTGCTGGAGGACCTGAAGAACTCAGCCCAGCAGAGCTGTTTGCAGCAGCAGCTGATGCACCACCACCTTCAGCAGCATCAGCAACAACAACAGCAGCAACAACAACAACAACAACAGCAGCAACAGCAGCAACAACAACAACAACAGCAACAACAGCAGCAGCAGAAACAACAACAACAACATCATCATCATCACCATCATCATCAACAACAACAACAACAACAACAACAACAACAACAGCAGCAGCAGCAGCAACAACAGCAGCAGCAGCATCATCAACAACAACAACAACAACAACAACAACATCAGCAGCAACAGGCGCACTCCCAGGCCCAGGGGCAGATGGCCTTATTGCAACAGAGTGCTTCTCTCCTCCACCATGCTGAGAAAAAGCAGAAGGTGCCTTCCTCTCATAATGACAAAGAAAGGGAAACCAGAGATAAAGACATGAGTGAGAAAACTGAAGATGCTGTTATTAAAGATTCCACAGATAACAAGTCAAAAGAGAGAAGAGATATACAGCAGACATCGGTTAATGCAAACCATGAACCCGGCTTGCCTCCACCAAGAATTGCGTCAGATGCTCGTGGAAATGCAACTAAAGCCCTCCTGGAGAATTTTGGATTTGAGTTAGTGATTCAATACAATGAAAACAAGCAGAAAGCTCAGAAAAAGCCAGCTGGGAATGGGCCTACAGTTTCAAGTGGTCCAGGTGGGATAACAAGAGTGGTGGACCCCATCGAGGGATTAGAGAAGCTGGAATGTGAGGCCTGTGGCAAGCTGTTCTCAAACATACTGATTTTAAAGAGTCATCAAGAGCACATCCACCAGTCCTTCTTTCCATTCCGATCCCTTGAGAGGTTTGCTAAGGAATACAGAGAGCAGTATGATAAACTGTATCCACTGAGACCCCAGACACCAGAGGCTGCACCCGTTCCTCCACCACCGCCACCTCCTCCTCCTCCTCCTCCTCCTCCACCTCCCCCACAGAGAGCACCAACACCAAATATTCCCATCTCTGCTCCCTCCCTTACACCTCCGACTGTACCACCCCCGCAGCCCCAGATTTCTATGGCCCAAATTTCTATCCCAATGGATCTGCCCCTTTTCTCACCACTCATGATGCAGTCAATGTCTCTTCAGTCATTGCCCTCTCAGTTGAATCCCCAGATGTCATGTATGGAGGCGGGCCTGGCCGCAGACCTGGCCCAACTCTACCAACAACAGCTCACACCAGCCATGCTACAGCAGCAGCAGAATAAGAGGCCACGGACACGTATCACAGACGACCAGCTCAGGGTCCTGAGACAGTACTTTGATATCAACAACTCGCCAAATGAGGATCAGATTAAAGAAATGGCTGACAAGTCAGGGCTGCCCCAAAAAGTCATCAAGCACTGGTTCAGAAACACCCTCTTCAAAGAGCGTCAGCGCAACAAAGACTCACCGTACAATTTCAACAACCCACCAATAACTACTCTAGAGGACACCAAGATTGACTCTAAACCACCCTCCCCTGAGCCCCAGAAACAGGAGTGTTATGGAAGCAAGAGATCATCCAGAACCAGGTTTACCGACTACCAGCTGAGAGTGCTTCAGGACTTCTTTGATGCTAATGCTTATCCTAAAGACGATGAATTCGAACAGCTCTCCAACCTCCTGACCCTCCCCACTCGAGTTATCGTTGTCTGGTTTCAGAATGCACGTCAGAAGGCGAGAAAGAATTATGAAAATCAGGGCGACGGTGCAAAAGACGGCGAGAGAAGAGAGTTGTCAAATGACCGCTACATTCGCACCACCAATCTGAATTACCAGTGCAAGAAATGCAGTCTGGTTTTCCAACGTATATTTGACCTGATAAAACACCAAAAGAAGCTTTGCTACAAAGACGAAGACGATGACGGGCAGTACGACAGCCAAAATGAGGATTCAATGGATCTTTCGCATGAATATTATACCCCCTCTGGGTCCTCCTGTCACACCCCTATGCCCTCCTCCTCAAGCCTCTGCCCCCTCCCGCCCTCTACATCCGCATTCTCGCACCTCTCGTCTTCTGAGAAAGAGGAGGCGTCGCCGGCAAACACCTCAAACTCCTATGAGGAGAAGCCCAAACATCTGCCAGACATGTCTGCGGATCCACGTGAGAACCAGACTTCTATTAAACAGGAGATTGTGCATCAGCCCCAATCTGAGACTCAGCACCATCGATCTCAGCGAGAAGAGAAGCCTCAGACTAAGACCATCAAACATTCGTCTCCTTCCTTCTCTCAGCAGCAGCAGCAGCAGCAGCAGCAGTGTGGTCCGTCAGCCTCTCAGACCCAGGCCTCCTCTCAGAGTGCCCACATGACCATAAACCAACACCTGACCTCTGCCACACAACAGCTGGCGCAGCAGATGATCCAATACCAGTGTGAGCAGTGCAAAGTTGGCTTCCCCTCTTTCGAGCACTGGCAGGAACACCAGCAATTACACTTCCTCTCTGTGCAAAATCAATTCATCCACCCGCAATTCCTGGACCGCCCAATGGACATGTCTTTCATGCTATTTGATCCCAGCAATCCTCTCTTGGCCAGTCAGCTGCTGTCTGGGGCAATCCCACAGATCCCCAGTAGCTCAGCCACTTCTCCATCCACCCCCACCTCCACCATGAACTCCCTCAAGAGGAAGTTGGAGGAGAAGGCTGGCACCAGCCCTGGAGAGAATGACAGCACCAACAGTGGCGAAGAGCCACAGAGAGACAAGCGCCTCAGAACCACCATCACACCCGAGCAACTGGAAATCCTGTATCAAAAGTACTTATTAGACTCGAATCCCACGCGCAAGATGCTCGATCATATAGCGCATGAGGTGGGGCTTAAGAAGAGGGTCGTGCAAGTCTGGTTCCAAAATACCAGAGCGAGGGAGAGGAAAGGCCAATTTAGGGCAGTGGGGCCAGCTCAAGCCCATCGCAGGTGCCCCTTCTGTCGAGCCCTTTTCAAAGCAAAAACTGCCCTCGAGGCCCACATTCGCTCCCGCCATTGGCATGAGGCTAAACGTGCTGGATATAATCTCACTCTCACTGGGATGTTACATGAGCAGGAAGGGATCCAAATGAAACTGGACCCTCTGGATATCTCGAGCTTCGCCCATCTCGCCCCGACCAGTAATGATGGACAAGGCTCCTCTTTGTCACCAGTGAGCAAAGGCATGGATTTGTCTCCCAGGGCCTTACTGAGCCCTTCATCCATTAAAGTCGAGGGAATGGAGGACTTTGAGAGCCCGACCATGTCCTCTGTCAACCTCAGCTTTGACCAGAACAAACTTGATAATGATGACTGTTCCTCAGTGAACACAGCCATCACAGACACAACCACCGGCGATGAGGCTAACGCTGAGAACGACAGTGTTGACACAAAGCATGGCCAAAATAGTGGCGATTTCCTGTCTAAGTCTGGGGGCACAGCCCCCTCCATTGAAAATGATGACCAGATGTCTTCTGGGCTGGTGAGCCCTTCAACCAGCTATTACGCTAAACTAGACTATGAAAATGAAAATATCATTGACTACAGTGAAACATCCAGCATGGCTGACCCCTGTTCTCCGAGCCCTGGAGCTTCCGGCACCAGGAGCATTGACAGCGGAGACCGTCCTGGCCAAAAGCGCTTCCGAACTCAGATGACTAACCTCCAGCTAAAGTTGCTGAAATCCTGCTTTAACGACTATCGGACTCCCACTATGCTAGAATGCGAGGTACTCGGCAATGACATCGGACTTCCAAAGAGGGTGGTTCAGGTGTGGTTTCAAAATGCCCGCGCCAAGGAGAAAAAGGCCAAGCTCAGCATGGCTAAGCACTTTGGAATAAATCATACATCCTACGAGGGTCCGAGGACTGAATGCTCACTGTGCAGCATCAAGTACAGCGCGCGCCTGTCTGTGCGTGACCACATCTTCTCCCCGCAACACATCTCCAAGGTGAAGGATACTATCGGGAGCCAGCTAGATAAAGAGAAAGAGTACTTTGACCCGGCCACAGTCCGCCAGCTTATGGCCCAGCAAGAGATGGATCGCATTAAGAAAGCCAATGAGGTCCTGGGCCTGGCACAGCAGCAGGTGCTGCAGCAGCAGGGGATATTCGACAACCCGGCGATGCAGGCTCTGAACCTACAGTCAGCCTATCCAAATCTGCAAGGGATCCCCCCTGTCCTTTTGCCAGGGGTCGGTAGTCCACCCCTTCCCAATTTCAACGCGTCAAATTCAGGTATGTCTTCCTCAAGTGAACATGCTTCATATTTCATGCACCTAGTTAGATCGCTTGCCCCAGTCCAGGATTGTTCTCAGCTAATCTTGATTTGATATACTTTTTCGAAGAGCAGGAATTACAGATTGACTTTCATCCCGGTTTCACTTCGCTGTAACTGAAATGACAAACAGGATGAACATTTCATTCCAGTATTTACAGAAACTTAAACCCGAACAAATTATTTGGTCTTTCTAAATCATGCTCTTATTTAGGTGTTTATTTATATCATACTCAAAAACACTATGGTATTTATAAACAACAACAACAACAACAACAACAACAACAACAACAAACACATTTCTACTGCTTAATTAATGGGAATATTGATAATTGTTCATATACTGTATGCAGTAATTACATATAGGCAGTAATTACCAGGAAACCTACTGTATAGTAACCAAAAAGTATAGAATAGGACTTTTCTCACTAGATAATGCTGGGCTCAAATGATTGTCGTAAATCAATCCGTCACAGAATTTACAGTATAACTCATGAAACTACTGTATACTATAATATAAAGCTTTGAGGGCACCTTGTTCATATTTTATCCCGCAGCAGTGCATCAGTAGGTGGTTCTATAATGCAACATATAAATATACCCAATTCAATGAGAGCTTTCCTCTAGACATGTCATCACGCTTTCAAGCTGCTTTAACTGCCACCACTCAATAGAGAACAATAAATACCACCGTAGCCTGAATACTAATAACTCACTTTGCTCTTCAGCCACTTTGACCTTGGGAAAATTAGCTGAGCTTGACCTCATTATCATTGGATATATATGTTTTGATTAAGCTGCTCTAAGTCTTTTTAAAGGTCAATAATGGACCTCCTGGCGCAGAAGTGATCATGTTTTTACTTTTGATCATGATTCAATTCTACGATGTTGCTATTATAACATACATTTTAATCTCACAATGACTAAATTATTTTGTCAACCAACCTTACAGGCATTGAAGAAATACGCCATCTTCAATTATGTCTTCTTTATAATTCTATATTTTTCAGCTTTAACTCCTCCAAAACCTCCAAACCACCTGAACATGCCTGGTGCCAGTGTTCCGTCGCCTAGTCTCCCCACCAAACCTCCCTCCTCATCCAGCCCAGCTCAGACCAGCACTTCTGTCTCCCACTCAAGCTCCACCTCCTTATCCACCTCCTCCACATCCCAGTCAGCCTCCCGGTCTGACCCCCCCAAAGAGCGTGATCCTGAGAGGTCAAGAGAAAGAGAGAAGCCCAAGGAAAAGGCAGAGAAGTCCTCAACGCCATCTTCCACAGGAAGCACCCCGGCCCCCTCCACTTCTGCTGCCAGTGCCAAGAAAGAGAAACCAGAAGCAGCTGTACCTGCCACATCCATGCCCACCCCTGGCATGGAGTATGTGGTCGACCCTGCCCAGCTCCAGGCCCTGCAGGCTGCTTTGGCATCTGATCCCACGGCTCTCCTCACAAGTCAATTCCTGCCCTACTTCATGCCTGGCTTTTCCCCGTATTATGCTCCTCAGATACCTGGGGCACTCCAAGGGGGCTACCTGCAGCCCATGTATGGCATGGAAAGCCTCTTCCCCTACAACCCAACGTTGTCCCAGGCACTGATGGGCCTGTCCCCGGGATCCCTGCTTCAGCATTACCAGCAATATCAGCAGAGCCTGCAGGAGGCGCTACAACAGCAGCAGCGGCAGCTTCAGCAGATCCAGCAACCCAAAGCGAGCCAAACTCCAGTTCCCCCTCAGCCCTCAGGGGACCGCAAAGAACCTGCCAAAGACCCAGTGAAAACAGAGGAGAAACAGAAAGGCCACCACCATAGCGAAACCTCTTCCTCCTCCTCCTCTTCCTCCCATAATAAACTACACTCCAAGCAGAACGAGATGGACGGTAAAGTTGCGGACCTCCACCTGGACAAGTACATCGTCCCCAAGGTGCAGTATAAGCTGGCGTGTCGCAAGTGTCAAGCACTCTTCACCAAGGAAGAGGCGGCCGTCACCCACGTTAAGTCCATCTGCTTTTTCGGTCAATCTGTGGCAAACCTGCAAGAGATGTTGCTGCGTGTGCCCAGCGGCGTGGGCGCCGGGGCCGGAAGTCTCTACGACTGCCTGGCTTGTGACACCACGCTGGATGGGGAGAAAGCACTCAGTCAACACCTGGAGTCGGCGTCGCACAAACACAGAACAATCAAGCGATCAGCCAGAAATGCCAAAGAGCACGCTACTAGTTTATTACCTCACTCTCCTGCCTGCTTCCCCAGACCTAACACCGCATCTACCTCGCAGTCTGCCACTCATCCCATCAGCAGCCCCCCTCCCCCGCCAACGACATCAGCCGCCATGCCATCCTCATCTGTCCCCTCACCCCTGTGCTCCTCCTCCTCCACGACCGCACTCAACACCACAGCTGCCGGCAAACCCTGGCCCCACCAGGCCCCTTTCTCCAGAGCTTTAGCTGGGAAGCCCAATGCCACGTCCTCCTCCGCGCCCTCCTCTTTCCCTCCAGTGTCCTCACCTTCAACGGTTACCTCAAGTTCATTGAGCACCTCAGGAGTTCAGACCTCGATACCAACAGACGTCTTTAGCGACGAGTCTGACTCTGACAGCAGTCAGAAGTCAGTGGACAGGCTGGGCAGGACGGCGGAGGAGCCGCAGCAGCCCGGCTGTCTCAAAGACAGTAGTAGTTGTAGTAGTAATCTCGCTAGTGTAGGAACAGACTCCATCAGATTGTAAAAAAGCTTTCAGTGATGGACACTATTTAAAAAACACAAAAGACAAAAAAAAACACAAATGGGAAAAGAAAATGACAAAAAGCAGCGATGTTTAAAAATACATTTAAAATATACAAACCAATTTCAGAAAAAGATGTGTAAAGACTAACTGCAATTCCAAAGCTTGTAACCAAAAATTTTAATGTTAGTGGATTGTTTTCCCATATCAACATGCTGGTTTTCTTCTCTTTTTTTCTTGTTGTTGTTTTGTTTTTTGTTTTCATTTATCTCAAATGAAATACATGCTAAAAGTATAAGAATAGAAACGATCACTGCGTTAGGTTTTGGATAACGATACAAGGAATGCTGTACTGTATTGGCAATGGACTGCCTTCAAGGTTGATAAATGGCCCAAGAAATCCTTTTGAAAAAAGAAGAATCAACAAGCTGTCCCTTTTTTGATTTGTAATTATTTCTACTTAATAGCACAGTCACACAAAGCCAGTATGTAATGTATGGGAGAATAGTCTATCAGTTTTCTTGCTATTTAAGCATTCAAATACCAATGGCTTGCAAAGGTAAAAAGAATAATGTAATGTCTATTTTATTCTCAGGTCAACAGCTCACAGACATTTTTCTGTTACAGAAATCCATGTTTTACACCTTTTGTTTCAAACAGGAGATGAACATAGCTTTTTCTATTGATTTAACGACAGAAAGTTTTAAAAATGAACGAAACTATATAATTAAGGCATCATTTCTGGGCATTCAAAAAGGTTAGTTGATCTGCTGATTTTAATATTTGGAATCATTTTAAAGGGGGAAATTAACAATCCCATTTTACCCAGACAAGGAGAACATTGCAGACGTGTTGATGGGCGCTAAAAGATTTTTGATAAAAAGAACTTTCTGTATTTATGATAGATATGAAAATTTTTGGTGTTAAGTAGATTGTTGCATTGGAAATGAATTTAAACGGTATGGTAGATTGAAAAAAAAGAAAAAAAAATTGTGTACATTTAGCTTTTGTATCGTCCAACTTTAAGACGCTTCATTTGATGTTGTCTTGGTCATTCCGATAGACTAGATTATGGACAGGTAACTTATCTAAACTTTATTTCTGTCTTATTCTCAGCTTCTTGGCTAAAGTTCACCCGAATGCCACTCTATGACAAGGCAGGATCCTCTCGTTCAAAATAACTTTAGCTCTCTGGTTTGGTTGGTCTGACGCTAACCAAAAAGAACAAAGATCCTGGGTGAAATGTTGAAAATGTTTTAGTTTTTTTTCATTTGTTTGTTTGTTTGTTTGTTTTTTGTTACCTTTGTGCACTTACCACTGTCTGACTCCTATTTCTCACTCTCGTCCCTCCCCCTTCTCGCCTGTTGTTCCCTCATCTCCTGTGTTTGTAGATATGGAGATAGTTAATACTCCCTTGTGCACTGCAAAGCAGGTCTTTTTGTTTTTTCATGTAGTGTGGCTACAGTCTTTTTTCCTCAACTTAATTTTCATTTAGGCTTTTTTCTTTTCTTTTTCTTTCGTTATTGTCATAGATGAAAATGAAAAAATAAATACTAATAATAATTCTCACGCTTTAAAACGAAAAGAAAATCCAAAGACTTAACACTTTCACCATTGGTGCATGAAGATGAGAAAAGAGTCTTCTTTATACTTGAGAATTTGTTGCTGTTTTTAGAGGAAAGGAAACTAAGTTTTAAAAGATAAAGGAGTACGCATTAGAGTTGCCGTCTTTGCTTCTTTGCGAGCGAACGGGTGGCTTTTTTACGTATATACCAAGAATACCAAATACCAAAAAGGGCCCTTGTCCTTGCATTGTGGAGTAGCACCGTTACAGAGCCATTGCAGTTTGTAAGATAGAGGTTATTAATCTTTGTTTTGACTTTTCTGTCACACTCAAAAGTCCATTTTTTAAGAAAATGTATAAGGTCTGGTCTTCGAGGACATACGTTTTGCTGCTAATGTCGAATTTTGAAGAAAAAAAAAATATTACATAGATGCATGCTCATTTTGCGTTTGGCTAAGCTTTAACTAAAACAAACAATAAACCATTTTCCTGCCTCTGCGACACCTTTTTTTTTTCTTGTTGCAAAAACGGAACTTTGAAGACTGTGAATATACGTGTTCCAAAGGACATTTTGCGAATTTTCTTTTTGAACAGACCAATGTTTAAAGCCAATGATCTATAACGTTTGTAAAGAAACAGTGCATTCCAAATATCACAATGGATTTTTTTTCTTAAGCAATGACTGATTCTATTTAATTTCTATTGATTTTTAATTATCATTATCTATTTTTTTTTCTTTTTTTTTCTAAGGTGACTGTAAGCTGTTGTGTAAATTTAGCATCACGAGTTACTAGACACATGTGACACGGATGTGTCATGTTTTGCTGGCATGGAAAGTTGCTGAGAATCCCTCCATCCAGTCAAGGTTGTTGCTCACTTGTTAAAGCAAGTAATAGTGGTTACCAAAAATCTGTATATAATACATCTGGTACTGGTGCGGCTCATAGGTTTAGTGTCATCATGCCTCTCAACTTACAATTAGTCTCAGAAGGAAATAATGGCTATTTTGCTAAAGAAGTGGTCGCCCCTTCCTGGGAGATCCGGCTGTGATTGACCCCAGGTGACTACAGGGTGCCATGTTCATGCACGATATTGATTACAGGTTTCTAAGGGACATCTTCATTCCAAAGCATTACGTCTGGAAAAAGCAGGAGGTTTTTTTGAAGATATCCCTTTCGTTTCTGATAGTTAAGAGGTATGTCACACTTTTCATTGTCCAAAGAAGTCACCCACTCCCATGTTGGATGTGCTTAGGTATCCCCTCCCTTCTAGATGAACTAAACTTTTTATTTAATTTCTATATACCAAAACCAAGACCTATTTAAATTTATGGGAAAACTGCTTTTTGGCCACTAGTGTACAGCAATTGTATTAGCCATAATTGATACAATGCACAATCTCGGAAATGTGTTAAAAGTGTTACGTCTTGCAGAGCAATGTGATTTGGTGTTAATACTTCAGCATGCTGTTGAAATTCGGTTGATTTGGTCTGCAAGCTTGCCACTCCTCTAAAGTCCTGTTATTTAGAATATTGTTCATAATGATTATTTTTGAGACTTCTAATGTTGTACAGTTTCTTCTTGAATACATTTGCTTTATTTTGGTTTTCAGATAATGTCAGACATTTTATTATTATTTTCTTATAACTATTTGTACGTTATTTTAGTTCCTGTATATTACTTTTTTTTCTCATATAAATTAACACTAGCTTTAATTTGAATTGCTGAAATTAAAAAAGAATCTTTATTATATGACCTGGCCACTTTATGGTGTGATAATGTTCTTATATTTGTTGTCTTAATGACACTGTTTGATCTCTTATTTTATTTCTAAAGTGTAATCTTAGTTTTGGGCTCTTTTGTGGAGGACAAAGTCAAGGTGTCCACAACAGATTTAGCCAGCATGGTGTGTGTGTGTGTGTGTGTGTGTGTGTGTGTGTGTGTGTGTGTGTGTGTGTGTGTGTGTGTGTGTGTGTGTGTGTGTGTGTGTGTGTGTGTGTGTGTGTGTGTGTGTGTGTGTGTGTGTGTGTGTGTGTGTGTGTGTGTGTGTGTGTGTGTGTGTGTGTGTGTGTGTGTGTGTGTGTCTGTGTGTGTGTGTGTGTGTGTGTGTGTGTGTGCGCGTGTGTGTGCATGTTTGTCTCTGTGTGTGTGTATGTATGTTTTTGTGTGTGTGTCTGTTTCATAAGAGCCAGCATCAATTTGAGTTTTTATATATTTTATTTTATAATTACACCTATTAACACACCAAAATGTACTGAACCACAATAGTTGGATGATAAATAACAGAACATTTTAGAAAATCCAAATTTCGAAAATAACAATAATCAAAATGAGGAGAATGATGATACCGACGCACTGAGCAGTTTTTACTTTTGATTGAATATATGAATGTGGCCAAAGCTTTATGCAGTTGAAAGAAAAAAAAATACAATTTGTGCCCCAGATACGTGTATATTTTATTGTGGCTCGATTGGCCACAGTAGATCGCTGGGATCCATGGACTCACATTGGGATACTTGATTTTCATGGACATTCTAACAAAGCAAGATAAGGTTTTGCTGTAGAGGTCATCTTTTTGCCCACTGTGAAAATGAACGTGTACCTGTATACAGATATAGATATATTTAAAACAAGACATCCTTTTTTTCTTCCTTTTTCCTTTTTTTGGGGAGACGAAGAAGGAATGAAAATAAAATAAATAAAATAAAAAAAAGGAACTCTGGGAAAAACGTTGGAGAGGTTTGGTATAAAGAGGACATGAGAGGCTGTGGGCACACGCACCAAAACTGGGCACGGGAGCCGACGGCAGAGGCTCGGCACAGCTTTAATATCACCACCTTATTGATTACAACACTGCTATGGAAGTGGACTCTGGATCCAGTGGACTTGGTGTGAGGGAACACAAGAGAGGAAAACCCCCCTCAGATTAAACTGAACTATAAAGTGGCTCCAGCTGCAGCCTCCTCCTCCTTTCTTTGTCTATCTCCCTCTCTTCTCTCTCTCTCTCTTTTTCTCTGCTTCTGCTCTTTGACGGACATATATGCCCGGTTCAGGACAGGATGGACAGAGATCGCTTGCTTCATTTCTCCTGGTTCATGTTGTTGCTACTACCTGATTCATTTCCTTCTACTTGTCCTCCTGAGTGACAAGTAAAGCTCTCCAGTCAGATGGTGGGCCCGCCCCTCTCTGTCATGTCTGTCATGTAAAAAGTGAAACGGATAACAGAGAAAGGGGAGGGGGGGGGGGGGTATCTTAGACTGTCATTTAAGAGGCAGTTACACTCAAAAACAAAAAAAGACAAAAAAGACAAAAAAAAATAAGCGTATCAACCAAAATTAACAACCAAACTAACAAACAACCAAACAAAACCATTTGCTCCAAAACTTCAAAGATGAACTGTTACTTGGAGCTCTCACGTTCCTATTGTGACTTCTGGTGCCACAATGTTTTTTTATGCATTTTCTTTTTCTTTTTTTTTTGTTTCCTCAAATTATTCCTCCTCCGAGCCTCACAAGCATGGCTCTGTGGCTCCAGGCAGCCCACCAGAGGGTAGAAAAAAACAGCCTTGCAATGTACAAAAAAGAGCAAGTTAAACCAAAAATGTTGTTCTTGATGTCTTTTCTATACTGTAGTCTTGTTAGCTTTTTTGTTACTGTAATTATATGATGAAGATTTCCAAACTGTACCAAATTACATGGAAACTAACATACATAAAACCACATGGAACTTCAGACTTTTAAAGAAACTTTTGTCACAAAAACCTTGTTGTCCTAGTTAAGTTGATTGTAGATGGTAATTGAATATACTCCTTTGAAAATATTTCATCAAGTATGTTTCTTGCTCATTGTGATACATTAAAAAAGTATGAGCATAAAATGCAGCGGCTCTGATTCGTCCTTGTGTTGTATTGTCTTCAATGGTTGTCTTTCAGGTTTGAGTGTTCACTCATGTTACACAGCAAGTCTTAGATTGGGAAGAAATCAATTCCAGGATGTTGTTCCATTGGGGCGCAGGACTGCCGTCGTGGGCTATATGAGTGGCAAATTTGGATCACCCACTCGCGGACCTTCTGGGACGTTTTGTGGGACCCATGCGCAGGTAGCGGCCGTGGGTCTGTGAGGTTTCGTGCTTAACTTAAAGGTGAATTCCACCCTGGGTCACTCCCACTATTGCTTTACTACAGAGTACAATGCGCTCACAGCCAGCTCTATACATATAGTCAGGCCAGAGATATTAGCCCTAAACTGCACTGCACATGCTCCGGCTTCATTCAAATGATCCGCCCATTGTGTTTCTTCTAAATAGAGTGAGGTTAGAGCTACGTGTCATCATGACATATATCTCTACCAAATGATCACCTTCCACTGCCGATAGTCCTCCTGAGCAGAGATCACGTTGGCACAGCCACACAGAGAGAATGAAGCCGTTACGCCTCAATCTGGCAAATTTGTTTAATGTTGCTTTGCGGTGGAATTCCCCTTTAAAAGTACATCAATACAGTTACATCTGACCACTGTTTAACAGTATTGAATGTAGGGATTCTTCTATCAAGCAGTCCCAGTTCTTCTGATTTGCATCTTGTCATCACAGTGTTAAAACTATGGATGTTAATTAAGCTTCATTGTTTTAATTAATACATGGAAAGCGTGATCTTGTCAGAGCTCTTTAGCCTCTGTGAAATCCTCCATGCCCTGAACTATTATCCGTCATATTTAGAGCTCTGGTTGGGCATGCTCAGCTTAATTAATACATATTAAGCAACAAATGTGGGCTACCATTTAATTAGGAGTGCCTGTTTGCTACTAATTTAATTTGATTAAGGCTTAGCAGAAAGATTATAACTCCAAGTGAAGTGTATTTTAGGCATACTTTGTCCTGACTATTGTTGAAAGTGCATTGCACATCAGAGCAGTGCTCTACTTTTATATGCATTTAATTTTGTGATCCATTCAATTTGTACTTTTGGTATGGAAAAATATAATAGTAAAAAAAAAAAGGAAAATGTATATATTATAATAATAAACTTAGGGATAACATTGGAACATTGTTTGACATTAGGAAGGTACATAGAGCTTAACTGGGGGAGATATAATTTAGTTTGTTTTCTTGCATTTGGTTCACACTGCAAGCATGAGAATATCTTAGTTTTATGACATAAGATTGTGTCGTAGTTTCAATACAGTTGCATACTATGCAACTCTGATGCAACTATGTTGCATATATGAAGATATACAGTATGAGTGTAAACAGTCGGCTTCTGTTTGTGCTGTTCTATTCATGTAAAGTATGAAAGTGAAAGTCTATGGGCGGCCGGGTAGCGCAGCGGACTAAGCGTCTGTCTACCACCACAGAGACACTGGTATCGAATCCAGCTGCCAGCGGTGCCTCCGGCTTGGCCGGTCGTCATACTGACACAATTGGCAGTGTCAGCGGGAGGGAAGCCGGTGGGTAGTAATCTGGTAGTTGTAAACAGCGACTCCTACAGGTCGGTCAAGGCGCCTGCACAGCGAGGAAGGGATCTGGGTGAGGTAGTGTGCCCTCCCACGCATTACACTCCCAATGAGAGTCCTCGCTGCCAGGTGAAAAGAGGCTGCTGGCTGTCTCCTATGTATCGGAGGAAGCATGTGATAGACTTCAGGGCTCCCTAGACCGGCAAGTAGGGGGCAGATGCGTGCAACTACCAGGAAGGGAAGGGGGGAATTGGCATAACGACTAAATTGGGATGGGAGGAAAATACAAGAAAAATAGTAGGAGAAAAAAGTGGATAAAAAAAAAGAAAGTGAAAGTCTATAGCTCATAACGCAACAAGGCAGCCTTCCTGATTTTGTCACTGCGCATCTTTACCATGTTGACCAGTTAATTTCAGGGTAGAGTGGTACATATTCAGACCGAGCCAAGTCTAAACCTTGAGTATTACGTCATTTAAAATCTGAAATTCCTTGGTGCCCCCAACCTCTGCGCCTAGATTGAATAGAACAAAATAAGACAGCTTAATTGCCAACAGCGGCTGCAATTTAACAAGTGGAAATTGGGATTGTGCA
>NC_140184.1:67810000-67825000 GCF_963971535.1 Notolepis coatsorum | reverse complement strand
CGTTTCTGGTCGTGTGACATGTGCGGCCAATTGTGTGACGCCTGTTTCTTTCACCGGTTAAGCTTAGGCACTCTTTCGAAGTTGGTTAAGGTTAGAGTTTGTCTTAGAGCAGGGCGATAGAACACCAGCCCTGATTCCAAACTCTAACCATAACCAACTTCGAAAGAGTCACCTAAGCTTAACCAGTGATAAACTAGGCGTTAGATAGTTTGCATGCCGTTCGAGGCAGAAATGGGCAAAGACACAGGCGTCACATGATTGGCCGCACATGTCACATGACCATAAACGTCAGTGGCCAATCAGATCGCACCAGAAACATCAGTGGCCAATCAGATCGCAGAACGCGGAACTGGAAATCCATTGGTAAAAAAATAGACGCGTCTGGGCCTGTTCCTCCGACACATGTGTAGCCAATCAACCGCTTCTTTTCACCTGGCAGCGCGGACTCTCACTGAGAGGGTGTAACGTGTGGAAGGATCACACTACCCCCCTTAGATCCTTTCCTCGCTGAGCAGGCGCCCCGACCGAACTGTAGGAGTCGCTGTTTACAACGACCAGGACCCGCCCACCGGCTTTCCCACCCTCTAACACTGCCAATTGTGTTAGTACGACGGCCGGCCAAGCCGGAAGCAACGCAGAGAGCTGGGCTCGATACCAGTATATCCTGCGTTGGTGGAGAGCGCCTTGCCCACTGCGCCCGCCTTGCCCACTGCGCCACCCGGCTGCCAGTGGAACAGTAGCTGTTCTATTTATAAAAGCTGTAAACACTGCACCATGGACATATATCTGCATTCCCATACAATATGTACTACACAAGACTTCAGGCTATGGACCCAGGGTGTCTTTTCAGCCGGCCCAATTTTTTTGGAAATACTACTTCTGGACTACTAAACTACTACAGAAAAAGGCAAGTAACAAGTTTTTCTACAACTCAAGTTCAGACCTATGTTACTCTATTTCATTAGCACTAAGAGTGAATTGTCTTTATTGTAGAGGTGGGCATAGATTAATTTTTTTAATCTAGATTAATCTATCTGCAATCCTGGATTTAATCTTTAATCTAAAAAAAAAAAAAACCTGCCGAAGGCATTCAAAATATGTGTGTTCTACCCAAATAATGACCAGAAGTAAGTCCTTACTTTCTCTTTCCTCCTTATGTTTCTCAGGCCAGGTGGCCCATTACACCATGAGCCCATCTCCCGTTTCCAAAATGCATTACAGACTGTTTGAAAAAGCTGTTTTGCTATGATAATTGGTAATGAAACATCAAAATAATGTTCAATAAGATGTACTTGTGTTTAATAAGTTGTTTTATTCAGAAGTTAACACAAATAAATAATATTACCAGTACAGTACAGTATCTAGCACACTCTCAGGAGCAAAACAGAAAGAATCATTTCAAACTTGAACTATGTGACATGGCTTGAATCAACTGCTCCAGTGGAGTTGCTCAGTGGCTAATGGTGTCAACTGTGGTTGTACTGGGCAGCTCCCAGGTGTGAATGGAACTGTGTGAATGTGAAGCAGGGCGTTCCTGAAAAAGAGCATATGTGCTCAGCGAACTTACCCTGTGTAAATAAAGGTAAAAAAAAAAAATATATTTTTTTTTCTTTCTTTTTTTTAGATTAACACTTTGGCTGCCATGGGTTAAATTAATGATATACCATAGATTGCCAGCGCTATTTGTCTATGGAGAACGTCCCCTTCTTTGCAGGGCTATAACTTTTTAAATTCTATTGCTACATTGCCATTATTAGGGCCCATTCAAAGTCCTATATGTATTGTTCATTGTGTAGCAACGTTAAACTTTTTCATTCACATATTCATAGTAAAGTATGGTCTAATGTATAAGTATGTTTTCATCTCTTTCTGCAACTTTCTCCAGAACGTGATATATAGCCCCAAATGCATTATATTGATGATGAAATACAGTTTGATGGCAATCAGCGCGATATAAAAAATTCCAACTAGACGTACTTCTAGAAGTTACTACACGTCATCTGATGTTGACCGGATGGGCGAGGGGGCGTTTATAATTCCGTGGGCAGCGTTATACCAATCATCTAATGTGGGTCAAATGTTGATAAAAGCAGTTAGTATCGAAGATGGTAACGTTACACGCTGAAACTCACCCCAGTCTCCGCGCGCCGTTGGGCGATCATCGTCGAGTAGAAATTTTATCATTATGGGATATATTATTACCCGGTCCATCTCCAGCTTGTATAATGGTATATACGTCCAAATCATGTTGTTTATCGAGTTATTGGCAATCGATCGCTATGTAGAGTGACGAGCTAGAGTGCCGGAACCTATCCCGAGTGGCCGGAAGCAATAGGGCCGACCAGCAAAACCTCTACTGCGCTTCCTGTTAAGCAGTTGCGCCGATCGGCCACCAGATGGCGCTCCTGAACCGCCAGAGAGCTCAGTGGGTCCTGCTGGTGAATCTCAGGCCAGCGGAGGGGGAATATGAATCCGATTCCAGATTTTTGAAATATTGATATAAGGACGCTGTACAGCGTCCCCCGGCAACTTTAGCATCGCCAGCAAAGACGTTGTAAATCGTTTTTAGGCAGTCAAAGTGTTAATGCGTTAATTATATTATCGCGCGATACTAGTATAGCGTTAACGCAGCACGTTAACGCCGTTAACGGCCCAGCTCTACTTTATTGTATAAGAAACTTCAGAATGTCATCTTTCAAAAGAGACCAGGCTCATGCATGTGCTATAAGTATAAAGTATAGTATTTTGGTTTGCAAAAAATGTATGCAGTCCTTAAAAATGAAAACTAAAATTGCCACTTTTGGGGGGCGTAGGTTAAGATCAAAGTAAGCGCTCTACAGATATTGAGCTTCATTTGGTAAAATGAACCAGTAATACCGGTGTTGTCAAGAGTTTGTTAATCATGGGAACCGTCATATCCACATGTCAGAAATGTGACTACATCGGCACAGGAGGGGCACAATGGCAGGCTGTCACTCATTGGGGAGGCTCAGGTGGATGGTTTGCTCATTGATGCAGTCGGCCCATTCATGTAGCAGCCATGCCCACTCCATCAATAGCAGACACTTGTACACCCAAAACAGGGAGAGAAAAGATTATTAGAAATGGTCTACAATGCAAACCATAACCATCTGATAGAGGACATAATTATATTGACAGATCATGCACCCATTACACCGATACCACTTTATCTTTCCAGACCAAGTACAAGTACAATTAATACTTATTATTACATGGCGTTTTCACATTCGCCGAAATGCTTGCTTGTGATTGGTCAATAGCGCTCGTCAGAGGTCCGTTATTACTCGATAACGGACCTCTGCCGAACAATAATGACCGCTGTACGCAGCTGTTGGCAATCAAGCCCACTGACACACTGCATCATTGCAGCCAATCAGACACACCTGTGACGATGACAGCGGGAGCGACAGAACAGAACATTTGATCTCGTCTTGTCGATGTAAAATGAATTGGGTATATTGTTAGTAAGTTAGCCATGTAATAAGCAGGATAATGTATAGCTATACTCGATCATTGTCGCAAAATTCTTTAGATGTTATCAAGGAGAAGCTGGCTATTCTCAGTCCTTGCTTCACAGTGGTGGAACGAATTTCCCACCACAGTCAGCACAGCTGAAACCCGCCCAATCTTCCATCGACTATAAACACACTTCTTTAACCAATAACTGAAGTGAGATATTTTTTTTTAATAAATAAACTAACATTATAACCGTCTTTTACTAGTATGCACTCTCCTAGCAAGGAATATACCTTGCCTATTTTAATACCTACTATGCTAATATACACTCAAGACTATAGCACTCAAGTTCGACACTCTTTGACGAACAATGTTACTTACCCTTATGTAGCACCCTAAATATTCGACTATTATTCAGAAGTGCTGACTTGCCTTTTATCTCCCCTTTGTGCACAAAGACATATTAACTAGTTTCCATTGATATTCCCTCGAACAATGACGCAGGTTTCTCCTTCTCTCACCGGCTGGAATATGGATTATAAACAGTAAACTGAATCATATTCAATCCACCCAGTTTTCTTCCTGTGGGGCTAGTTGGCGGTACCAGCAGGGGGCGGCGGTGGCAGGCGGAGCACACGAGAGAGGCATAGAGGGAAGCAAGTCAACTGGAACGGAAGTGAGGAGAGCCAGCCTCTTCGACATTGGACTTGGACCTGGTCAGTCGTGTCTTGACAGAGCCCCGTTGTGGATCACGCGGGTGAACGTATTGAACTTGAGTATATTACGGGTTATACTAGAAATATAAGCGTAGTAGCGTGTTGCATGTCCCCACTGAATAACCCTAGTGATACAACGAGTTATCCTAGAAGAAAAGCGGTATAGCCAAGTGTTGGCTTATGTTAACGATATCCCCTCCAGTGAGGTGCCCAGCCAGCGTGGCTTGAAGAAGACCGGTGGTTAGAGGCACCCTGCGTCATTGTATGTTGCGGCTAGCAGGAGGGCTGTCTAGGACCCACAGAGTAGCTTCAGTTAAGGTAGGGCCAGATTATTGTCGCGCGTCAACCCAGCACCGGCCGTCAGCAGCCTGTCTTCGCCGGCGTTCTGCATCTGCTCTGCACCGGCGGTCGTCAGCCCAGCACGGGAGTTCGTCCCGTCCAGCAGAGGTCGCCAACACCCAGCACGCGCCCTCAGCCCGCTACTGCTCCCTCTGCCCCACACCGCTTGCTAGCTCCCGTGACGAGAGCGTTCGACGCCATCTTACCACCCGGACAGTGGTGGTGCGGCGAGGCCGCCATCTTGGTTGAGTACATTGGCGCTTCGGTGCCCAGGATCCTATTGCAAAATACACAGTGTGTCGCGGCCTACGGGCGAAGCTAATGGTTGCTAACCACAGTTCATAGGGGTACCCCATAAACATTACATGCCGGCATTAGTTTAGGACTTTTGTTAGGTAAAGTGGGTCCACCTTCTCATTTCCTTTGAGTGTGATAACGTGTATGGTCATGCCTCTTAATTTCCTGTCTCGTTAAACCTGTTTGTTCCTGGGGTACATTAATGCTGCCGTAATGTGTAAAGCCTTAGAGGAAGGTATTATTGTATAAGTGTTATATATGTTATTATTATAATTAATAGTAATTAGGAATAATGATAGTATATGCCATTTGACTCACTGCCAGTAATACTTGTCACTGCCCAGTATAAGTAACACTAAACGAACTAAGACGGGAATTGTGTGTGTGCGTGTCCATTATTGAGTCTAACCCTAACCCTTTTTGATGCGGGTAATATTATTATTATTTAACCCTTTCTCCTTCCAGTCATTAAGGTCTCTAGTGGTCGTCGAGGGAGGGTACTGCTTGCGGGAGGAACGAATCTATTTATGCATATCAGTCACTAGGTGTGGGAGGGTTAACGGAGGTATTGAGGGAAGTGAGAGCGAGTTGGGGAGTACTGCTGACCGCCCCGGAGAGGCGAGGAAGACCAGAGTACCAAACCAGGTTGGTAAATCCCGGGCCCCATTCCCTCCCACTACCGGGCCCCAGTTTGACGCTCCGGGCCCAAAGACGAGGGTGCAGTCAGACGGAGCTCTACTGCGTCCAGCTACCTTGTGACTGCCAGCAACCGTTCCCACAAAGCAGGGATAATCCACCCTGCTACACTTAGCTGCCAGAGTTGTACCCTTGTTGTACAGAACTTGTAAGTCGCTTTGGATAAAAGTGTCAGCTAAATTACTAAATGTAAATGTCAATGTGATGTAGATGTTTTATCAAATTGCTTGTGTTAAAGAAGCTATCTTTCTCCCCTCCTCTTGACAGTCTAGTTTGCAGTCTGCTCTCTTTTGTCATCATCTCTCATCCTAAAATCTTTCCAAACGGCTCCAAATTGCTCTTCTTCTTTGACGCGCCCAACTGACGAGTGGTATCGGGTGCGGTTGTATCGGAGTAGTTTTTCCGATCACGATTACGAGTACATGAGCACAGTATCGGACCCGATACCCCGCTGTCAAGATGCCCCCAGGGGTAACAACAGTCTTGAAGAGGGGGAACTCTCCTTGCCTCTCCGGTTTTCGATTAGTCTGGTACACATGTGCATGTGCTCTCCTTCTGAAGCTGAGAGAGGGAGTGCACTGTTAGAATGGGGAGACTATATTAAGGTAGCGTCTGTATAAATCTCAAGGTTCAAGGTTCAAGGTTATCTTTATTGTCCCCTTGGGGGAAATGTGTTTTGCAGCCAGGGTTCACTTGAAGACAGAATATAAAAGGACAACATCAGCGACAACAAATCACACAATAAATCACAGAGCAAGTGCAGGGAAATGGAAATTCATACAGAGTACAAATGTGCAAGTATGCTAATGTGTGCAAATATGCAAGAGTACTGCGATGAATGCAGAGCTAGAGTGCTATTTGTCATTAAGACTATCAATAGCACTGGGGATGAAGGAGACGTGGAGTCTTTTGGCCCAAACAGGTGCCCTGGAATTACAGCCTGAGGGCAATAGCTCAAACTCCCTGTGGAGTAGATGTTCCTGGCATTCCAATATAGCATTAGCCCTCCTAAGGACCTGCCCGTTATAAATGTCCAAAAGCTTGGGCTGACTCCCCCCCCTGAGACCTCGCTGGCCATTTTAACAAGACTACCCAGTCTGTTCTTATTTGACAGATTTAGGTTTCCGAACCAAGGAGCAATACAAAAGGTGAACACAGATTAAATGAAACTTCTGTAAGAGTTGTCATCATCACAGTAGAAACGTTTAAAAGAGTTAATTTTTCTTTTCACAGTATATTGTCAAGAATAATACCCAAATATTTGTATCTATCCACTAGGTTGATGCCAACACCTTTTAGTACAGTTGGCAGTGGGCTCGGTGGTAGACCCAGACCCACTCCTATCCGAGCTCCGGGAGGGTCATCAAGGAGAAGCCGCCTTTTCTCACTCCTTGCCCCACAATGGTGGAATGAACTGCCCACCCCAGTTAGGACAGCCAAAACCCGTCCAATCTTTCGCCGGCGACTAAAGACGCACTTCTTCAACCATTATCTGAAAAAAAAAAAAAAAAAAATCTAACCCTAACTAACCTTACTGTCATGCAGTGTCCTAATAAACTAACCTACACTGTAACACTCAACACTTTGATGAACATTGTTACTCAGCTGATAGAGTTGTGCCCTTCCTGATGACTTGTCGTACAGAACTTGTAAGTCGCTTTGGATAAAAGCGTCAGCTAAATGAATGTAAATGGTGACATCAATGCTTAGCACAAATGAATGGAAGCAGATACAGATCAGCTAACCTAGCTTAAAACTCTGGGAGATGTGTTTTTGGCCAACTAGGCTAGCTGATCCATATCCGCTTCCATTCATTTGTGCTAAGCTAGGCTAGCTTGCAGTTGCAGCCATGAACATTGATTTCAGAAAGTCACCACCGAGCCCAGTGCCAACAAGCCGGATAGCTTTCTACTCATAGAGAGGAAATTGGTATCTATCTTCTTGTCTGAATCTGGAGAAGACGGTATGCACATTTCCCATAATGTTGGCGTGTTCCTTTAAGATGTGTCTGTTCTTTTTTTTATCCACTTTTTCTCCCCATTTTCTATTTTTCTCCCATCCCAATTTCCTATTATCCAATTCTTCCCTCCCCTGTCTTGAACGTTGCTAGACTATGCCTCCCACTGGTCGGTGTGAGGACAGAAGCCTTCCATCACGTGTCCCCTCCGGTACACAAGGAGGCAGCCTGTCGCATCTTTTCACCGCATCAGCTCGAACTCTCAGTGGCGAGGAGTAACACGTGGGAGGCTCACGCTGCCCCCGCTACTTCCTGCTTCCGCCGCACCGGCGTCACCAAACCGACCTGTAGGAGTCGCTGTCCACAACGTCCAATCGAGATGGGCTCGAACCCAGCGTCTCCTGCGTTAGCGGCGAAAGATGTGTCTGTTCTTATAATTGCTGCAACACTCGTTACCTGTACCTGATTTATAGCCTGGAAGGATGTTTTAACACTTTGATTGCCCAACCTGAGTTTTCTCGTTTTTTTTTATTAGCGGTCTGAAATCATATTTCATCAACCGAGTCTACCATTGGAAATCCAGCCACTCCAGGCACTCAGATGTGAAAAAGCGCCCCCTATCGTCTCCCAGATGGTAATTCACCCTTTTGGATTGAACTCAATGAAAATTAATGAGAAAAAAAATCCCTGACTCCACATTTTACTTCTCACTCACGCAGCCGGGGTTGATCAGCTCCACTAGTGAGCCCCAGAGCAGCAGGGATTATGTGTTTTTACAGTATACACAGTGAATCAATAAAATGATCGATTTTTTCAAATGGCGGTCAGGTATTGGAATAATCCATTTGGATACCATCTGATCTCAGGTAAGGAATCTATGTTACCAGTCTTAGGATAATCAGACTCGTTTTCACGGAGATATATGCTTTTATGTGATTATGTGATATGGCTGTTTCACTGTGCGAGCGGTCAGGAAATAGGAGAATCGATTTTCAGCTTGCGGCCAGAGCGTGCATGCGTACACATATACTATCGATAATCTAGAGTTTATTTGAAAACGATTCATAAATAGACCGAAAAATGACAACGTTCTAGAATATTCCAGTAAAGGGCGATTATTAATGGAATGTCTTCATTTTTCCATGAAAACTATTGCTTTTCAAAATGCTAGAAAACGGAAATGAAGCATAAAAAAGATGTGTCTGTTCTTTTTTTTTATCCACTTTTTCTCCCCATTTTCTATTTTTCTCCCATCCCAATTTTCTATTATCCAATTCTTCCCTCCCCTGTCTTGAACGTTGCTAGACTATGCCTCCCACTGGTCGGTGTGAGGACAGAAGCCTTCCATCACGTGTCCCCTCCGGTACACAAGGAGGCAGCCTGTCGCATCTTTTCACCGCATCAGCTCGAACTCTCAGTGGCGAGGAGTAACACGTGGGAGGCTCACGCTGCCCCCGCTACTTCCTGCTTCCGCCGCACCGGCGTCACCAAACCGACCTGTAGGAGTCGCTGTCCACAACGTCCAATCGAGATGGGCTCGAACCCAGCGTCTCCTGCGTTAGCGGCGAAAGATGTGTCTGTTCTTATAATTGCTGCAACACTCGTTACCTGTACCTGATTTATAGCCTGGAAGGATGTTTTAACACTTTGATTGCCCAACCTGAGTTTTCTTGTTTTTTTTTATTAGCGGTCTGAAATCATATTTCATCAACCGAGTCTACCATTGGAAATCCAGCCACTCCAGGCACTCAGATGTGAAAAAGCGCCCCCTATCGTCTCCCAGATGGTAATTCACCCTTTTGGATTGAACTCAATGAAAATTAATGAGAAAAAAAATCCCTGACTCCACATTTTACTTCTCACTCACGCAGCCGGGGTTGATCAGCTCCACTAGTGAGCCCCAGAGCAGCAGGGATTATGTGTTTTTACAGTATACACAGTGAATCAATAAAATGATCGATTTTTTCAAATGGCGGTCAGGTATTGGAATAATCCATTTGGATACCATCTGATCTCAGGTAAGGAATCTATGTTACCAGTCTTAGGATAATCAGACTCGTTTTCACGGAGATATATGCTTTTATGTGATTATGTGATATGGCTGTTTCACTGTGCGAGCGGTCAGGAAATAGGAGAATCGATTTTCAGCTTGCGGCCAGAGCGTGCATGCGTACACATATACTATCGATAATCTAGAGTTTATTTGAAAACGATTCATAAATAGACCGAAAAATGACAACGTTCTAGAATATTCCAGTAAAGGGCGATTATTAATGGAATGTCTTCATTTTTCCATGAAAACTATTGCTTTTCAAAATGCTAGAAAACGGAAATGAAGCATAAAAAAAACAATCTGCTACGACAATGTTGACTGGAAAATGAGTCTTTGATAAGCGACGGGCAGATTAGACACATAATTTAAAACATAGATTAGGCGATATTAACGTTAACATTGAAGTGGTGCTGGGCATTCAAGGAGGTAAAAAGGAATTAAGCTTGGGCAGTGAAAGTGTTAATGGGAATTGTCACTTTTTGGCCTAGCTGCAAAGTTGTGACTCGTCATCATAATTTTCACCTAAAAACTTGATTATGAACCTATCCCTTACATTAACCCTAACCTTAACCATGTATAAACCTGGCTGTCCCTTACCTTAACCATAACCATAACCATTTATAAACCTACCCATTATCTTAACCCTAACCTTAACCATTCACACAAATCAAAAACATCCTTCCCAACACTACCCTCTATCAAAGACCCCCTCCACTCAAAAACATGTTTTTTATGGTTAAGTTCTCTTGGATAAAAATAGGGAAACAATGTCCAGGCACGCACTCCAGGTTTTTCAAAATGTATTGGCAGCCTGTAATCGGAGCGCTCCTCCTGCATCTCCCTGCAGGTTGAGGTCATTAGCTGCAGTGCCGACCCGAATAGTCCAGCATCGGAGAGGGGTGCCGTCAGAAGTGGAGTCCTCTTCTTCTCCGGCACACGCGCCTGCTCCAGCCAAAGGTGGCGCTGGATTAGAGTGGCCAGGGCACGCACTTTCCCAGCGGCTGAATCAGATGCAGGATGGCTCCTGCCGCCTGGGCGAGCTGATCATGTTGTAAATCAGTCAGCTCCGTGCCGCCCGTCAGTATCCCGGACATGAATCTCGCCAGCTGCGCGATGTTGGAAGTGGCAGCTAGAGATTGCGTCGCGGAGATAAATGACTGGTCACTCCAAAACGCCAACCGCCTCGCCGATTTCCCTTGGGGAACCGGCTTCCGTAACGGCTCCCACACCACCTCAGGACAAAGGAGCGCCGCCATCGGCCTATCAAGTCGAGGCACGCCCTCCTTCATGCCTTCTACCAAACCCACCACCCACGTGACTTGCACGTAGGCGGGAGTAAGGCCCATGATGTGGGAGACCACCTGTCCCTGACGGACGTAGGCCTCCATTGAGGGGAAAAATGGGCAGACAACGTCCACCCCTCTCACCGGACGACGTTGCCATAGATGACCTATGAGATCGTCAGGGATAGGAACAGGCAGTGGCTGCGGCAGCCATGAGCTCGGGGAACAAAGCACGCAGTTCCCCCTGCATACTTTCCCCCACCGAGCCCGCATCCCTCACATGCAGCAGACTACTGGTTAAGGAGCCACATTCTGATGTGGCTGATAGCAGGGCATCCCGCCGCCGAGTTGGAGGTTCTAACCCAACATCTGCGGACGAGGAACCCCAAGGAGACATCTCACCCCCCTCCAGTGTTACCTGGACGGGCGGGAGACATGTCTCCACCGGGCCTTCGAACAAGAACCCGTCCGCTTCTATCATGTAGTCCTCTGTTTCCATCGGCCATGTAGAATCAGACGCATCCTCATCCGGCTCCAGCAACTCACCAAAGCCAGGCCGTTCGCGTCTACAAGCCACCATCTTGCGACGGGAGCGAGCTGACGCAAAAAGTTTGCGTCTCAAATCCCCCGCAACCAAAGGCGCCGGCCGCCCAACAGCGGACGACTCCCCGGAAGCAGAGGAACCAGAGCCGGAACCAGGCCATTCCACAGGAGACGGCGCTGGTGCACCAGCTCCTTGGAGAGGCAAACTATCCATCGGACGCCTACCGGGCGTGGCTGCCGACCACGAGAGAGGCCTCAACCCCGCTCCAAGACGTACGACAGAGGCGGCAATGGAGAACCGCTGGTGAAGGGTGACGTTGCGAGCGCGACCCTCCGAGGTAAACATTATGACTTAGCTTTTCTTTTTAAATATATGAGAAAAGAAAAAAGCAAGAAAAAATGTAAACACGTATCAACTTTCTTCAACTAAACAACCTCGTCAAGTGTGGGTATCTACCGAAGGCACTTCCTTGTGGTGAAAGTGAAGAAGGAGGCGAGTAGGTGACCACACACCTGCTTATGAAGGTAAGCGGATAGGGGTGTGGCCAGACGAATGTTGGTATGTAAAGGTACATTGTGGATTTTTTATTCAGTGCATGTGCACGAAGTGAGGTTAGTGCAGACTGACGCTGAGCGGAGGCCAGAATGAAATAGAACCTACTTTCTATAGAAGCAGCTGGGAGGTGCGCTGTTTTAAGTGAGCGTGGATTATTGAATTGATTGCACATTTTATTACTGTCCGCCTTGTTTCCAACTGGTTAAGCTTGGCAACTCTTTCGAAGTCGCCCTCTTTCGAAGTTGGTTATGCTTAGAGTTTGGAATCAGGGCTGGTGGTCTATCGCCCTGCTCTAAAGACAAACACTAAGCATAACCAACTTCGAAAGAGGGCGATTTCGAAAGAGTCGCCAAGCTTAACCAGTTGGAAACAAGGCGGACAGTAATAAAATGTGCAATCAATCAATCAATCAATTCAATAATCCACGCTCACTTAAAACAGTGCACCTCCCAGCTGCTTCTATAGAAAGTAGGTAAAAAATAAATAAAAATAATTTGCAATCAATCAATCAATTTGCGCGATATTTATTTTGTTCCACAATGACTCATGACCCACCAATTACATAATCCAACATTGTTTAAGAAACTAACACATTCGCCGTGACAGAATCGTTTTTGATTTAGTCGTTAGTTATGACCCTATCAACATATCCATTTGTAAGATTATTGTCTGCCATCTTGCTTTCACTTCTAAATCCACGACTGGCGGAGTGATCGTAATTCGGTTGTGGGCGGGTTCTAAGACCACGAGCGTGGGGTTATGACAAATAACCACGTGTAACTTGACTGTTTTAGCCAATCAGAATCGAGAAATTTGCATGCCATTGTATAATTGTGCAGAACCGGTCGCCAGAGTGTTTTTCCCCCCACATTCATTCTACTGGAAAGAAAGACAGCCTTTCTGTACTTCCCTGAAATCTGAGTTGCATGTGTGATGTCACTAGTAGGTTGCACATCTCATGGTCCAATATGTGGTAACTTGACACCTTTAGATTCAGCTACACTAAGTAGGTTTTGACATGTCTTGAAAAAGCTGCCGACATGGAATTCCCTGTAAATCTCAATGGGTTAAAAAACTGAACCTGAAAGGAATCAACAGGGAAAAGTATGTTCTGAAAATAAGGCAAAGGCCTCACTGAAGAGCACCAAACCTCTGACGGGTCTGAGGAAGGGGCCATCCTGTCTCGAGCAATGGGCCAGATTCATCGGCCATGTTGAGCCAATTAACACGCAAGGGTACATCCCGAATGAATTAAAAGCTCCCTAATCCGATCAGTGTGAAAAGCCAAGCCATTTCCTTCACAGGCCTGAACCAGATGGCAACCACACTCTCATGCCGCATTGAAACAGGCCAGGCCCAGTCACAGAGTGTGAAATTGGGTTAGCGCCTGAGTCAGGCTCTGGGCGAGCTGAGCTCCCTAACTCAGAGTATCTTAGCCTAAAGGTACATGGCCTACCGTAGCAATGTTGGGGCCCATGTGTAGTTATGATTCACAGTGTCCTTTGCTCAACTAGTCTCTTCAGTCAGGGGGTGGATCTGACTGACAGCTTCATATGGTATCTTGTCTTCCTAGTCCCGTCAGCCTTGTAAATGTACCTCAAATGGCCTTTGACATAACCACAACACAGTCTCCATTGGGCCTACAGACAAGCTTGAGTTCTGTTGGATAGAATATCACAGGCTTCCTTTGACTGTACCGTATGCTTCTAGCTGGGTGGCGATGCCAGGTTGAGGTCTGAGGCTCTGCTCAGTCACACTAATGGCTTGGTGGGGTTTCCAAAGCTTTTTAAGATCGGCTTTCAACATTTGTTGCGAATCAATGGTACAAATGTTGGACAACTCTAACCAAAGTGACTACAAAAGCCATGGTCGTGCAAAGCATGACTATGTAATCGCGGGCATTGTCTTAAATGAGAAACATAGCTCTCTAATGGCTGTTTGGCTTCAAGCTGGCACTGGTACTTGAGACCACAAAGGCAGAAAATGAGGAGCAGAAGCTGGAAGAGAAACCGCACTACCCCCACGTCGTCCCAGCATGCTTTTCAATCCCACGCTGCACTGGTCAGGGTGTCCTGCTGCCAGCGTAGCCAACTGTAGAGCCTCACCTCTGTCACATCAATACACACCCGTAGAACTCACAAAGTGATGCCATGAAACCAACCACACACACATTAACACAAACACTCACACACACTTTCACACAAACACACACCATCTTGTGAAACGATGCCCTGGTAATTTGATGAGAATTGTTAACAAAGCACTTTGACCTCAAGCCAAGCACTGTCACTGACATCCAACCTTTTGAGGTTTTTGGGAACATGTTTAGCATTCATTCATGTGTACTGTAAACTGTCCTGAGCTGCATTGAAGGAACAAATTATAGTGTGTCACCAGTACACACTGCGGACATACTGTATACATTTGTGGCTACGCCAGTGACAGGCCTGGCTGAGCAAGGCTGCTTTGCACATGAGCAACTTTCTCTGCCGTTAAAAGGCGAACCCCTGGCAGCAGACTGGTGAAGTAACAGACAAGTCTCATCACGGGCCTGGAAAACCACCACATCCCTCTCTCCACATGGCATCTACCCGCAAGCCCCTCCCTGCCCTCATCCACCCCTGCGCCTCTCCAGAGAAGCACGCCGTCTTTCTCCCCTATCAATGTCAAAGGCAAATTACACCAGAGCCTTGGCGACAGGTCAAACTAATTCAGTCTTGTCAGTCATATGAAATGATGGTTGAGTGAGGATCAGAGGGAAGGCGAATGGGATTTGAAAGAAAGAAAGAAAGAAAGAAAAAGAAAGAAAGAAAGAAAGAAAGAAAGAAAGAAAGAAAGAAAGAAAGAAAGAAAGAAAGAAAGAAAGAAAGAAAGAAAGAAAGAAAGAAAGAAAGAAAGAAAGAAAGAAAGAAAGAAAGAAAGAAAGAAAGAAAGAAAGAAAGAAAGAAAGAAAGAAAGAAAAAGAGGTAAAGACACTGTGGACATGCTTCTCTTTTGAATTGCAGACTGATGATTCTTGGCTTGAAACAGGCCTCCCCACTTCACAGGATCTACTGATTGAGACAAGGAAAGTGTTTGAAGAG
>NC_140184.1:67715000-67805000 GCF_963971535.1 Notolepis coatsorum | reverse complement strand
CTAGGAGGAGCTTTTCAATATCATTTGGACTTGTGCATTTAAATTTAAATCGGCATTTCTTGTCATACATTATATGTTTTTTAATTACAGAGTCTGACCGCTTACCACTCATTGGCAACATTTGATTTATAATTGTGTTTACCTTGGAAACAAAGTAATTGTTGAAATGAGTTGCAATGTCAAATGGTTTAGTGGTGAATATACCATCTGACTCAATAAATGATGGCGTTTTGCCCATTTTATTTATACCCAGCTTCATTCAATGTTTTCCATAGTCTCTTACTATCCCCTTTACACTCCACCAATCTGGTTTGATAATAATGTTTTTTCTTCTGTAATTTGTATTAATTTATAAATGGATAAACTGTTGATTGATATGCACTGTCCCTGATCAAATAAACTGAGTAAACTCAAACGAAACTATTGTTTTATTGCACAATCGTAGCGGGCATTGTAATGTTTGGGGTTTTGCGAGAGAACCAGTGTTGGAGTCAAAGATTAAACAAGTGAGAGAGACAGATGGACAGAATGAATGAATGAAAACTTTATTTAACTGATTGCAGAATGGGTACAATACAGTACGGCTCAATACACACAAAATGTTTAAGGGGATGCAGAGAAAGACGTTTGTCTTGTTTACATCAGGGTCCCCCATTTTCAATTCATAGTGACATTTATGACATACATGACATTTATGACAGGGACATACATGACATACAGGTATATAGTACTGTTACATTTGTGACATACGATATGCAAATATACAGTAAGGAACCTGACACGAACTTTGCCATCACAACCATTGAACTATTATAATAGCTTTACTATTATAATCTAAATCTGTGCAATATTCATGTTTATTTAGTGATATTCATGTTTATTGATTCAACATAGCTGTTTATCTTTGATAATGTATGACATGCTTTTGCCCCGACCGGGATTCAAACACGGCTGCACGAGAGCAGTTCAGCTCCTTGGACAGCGTGACAAATGCACCCCATTTCATTGGCTGTCAGTCTGTTACACCTATACACGGCTGGCTACGGCACGGGCATTGGAATCACGCAATTGCAAACAGCCCACATGATCATTTTAAGACCTGCATAGTCCCAGACTAATGTTTGCCCATGATCTTTTACAATTACTATAGGAGTTTCTCAAGGTAACAAAGGTTATCTTATAACCCTAGTTATATGAATACTGGCAGAGCGTCTCACTCTGCCATATTGAGATATCATCTCCGTGCACATACTGTGCACGTGATAAAGTTGACACATGCACGTCACTTGCACGTGACCACGCCTGCTCCCGTGTTTCCCTACAAAACACAGGAAGTGGTCACGCTCACGCCCTTCCAAGTCTGAATTTCATGTGTGAAAAACATCCAAGGGTCCTCAGGGCGCTGAAGACTGAGACGCTCTGCCAGTATTCATATAACTAGGGTTATAGGATAACCTTCGTTATATTACATCTGGCAATCGCGTCTTGCTCTGCCATATTGAGATCAAAAGGGGCAGAACGGATGCGTGGCCATGTCAAATGCACCCCATGAGGGCCCATAAGCCCCTGACCAGGGAGGAGGGGAGTCCCGTCCACCCGCCCGTCCTAACGAGGGGGGGGGGGCAGTCAACTACAACCAATGTGCAAAAAAGGGACCAGTCACCCTAGAACGCACAATGCAAGCGGGACCGCGTGTGAACAGAGCACTTCGCGGTCCACACCCACACACACCCGCTAGCCCACCTGATGGCGGGGTGCAGGAGAGGTCCCGGCCCTCAGGACTGCCTGGGAGACAGAGCCCCCAGTCATGTCCATGAGGTTAAACCTAACAAAAGGACCCGGGGAGGACCAGGAGGCCGCAGCGCAGATGGCCTCCACCGAGGCCCCCCCAAGCAGGGCAGCGGAGGCCGCCACTGCATGAGTGGAGTGTGCCCTGACGCCCGCAGGGGGAACCTGTCCGGCCAAAGTGTAGCAGAGCGATAAGAGCTCCGGATATTCTTTGGCACAAAGGCCGTATTAGGCCTCAGAGTCGCACTGTTATCAGCCTGAATAGACAGGCACTCGGACCGCACCAAGAGAGCACACAGCTCACCCACGCGTTTAGCGGAGGTGATGGCCAGAAGGAACGCGGTCTTGAAAGACAGTCGATCCAATGGCGCCTGCTCAAGAGGCTCAAACGGGGCCCCCAACAGCCTTTCCAGGACCAGTTGGAGGTCCCAGCTCGGAGACAGAGCACGTTCCACAGGCTTGAGACGCCGTGTGCCAAGCAGGAAACGTCTCACGAGAGGGTGGCTGAACAGCGTTCTGCCCTCAAAGCCCACATGACAAGACGATATAGCTACGGCGTATACCTTCACTGTCGAGGCCGACAGCCTATCCAGGATAGACTGGAGGAAGGACAGAACCGAGTTCAGGGGGCACGACACCGGGTCCAGGCCCCCAACCTTGCACCACTCTCGAAACATACGCCACTTCCCTGCGTAAACTGCAGTAGTGGATGGAGCACGCGTGTTCTGGATGGTGTCAACCACAGTAGAGTTAAGACACATCCCCTCCAGCTTCACCCTTTCAGCAGCCAAGCCATTAGAGGCTGCCCCAGAACAGGAGGCAGAAACAGTGTGCCGCGTGCCTGAGACAGGGCCTGCGGTGACCACGGAACAGGCCACGGCGGGGCCACAAGAGCTGAATCAGGGCCGGGAACCACACAGCTGTGCCCCGGTCCGGCGCGACCAGGATCAAAGTCCTGTGCTCCTGACGTACCCGCTCCAACAGCTGAGCTATCAGGTGTATGGGGGGGGAAAGCATACAGAATCCCGGAGAGGGGTTGTCCTTCCGACTGACCGAGAACCACAGAGGGCACTGGTAGGACTGCCTACTTGCAAACAGGTCCACCGCGGCCTCCCAGAATCGGTTCCAGACTTGTCTGACTATGTCTGGACGTAGTCCCCACTCGTCTGGGTGGGGACCGCCCCATGACATCACGTCTGCACTCACATTCTCCCTGCCGGGGATGTGGAGAGCCCTCAGGCTGCGCAGATTGAGAGACGCCCATAGCCAGAGTTTGACCGCCGCCCGGTGGAGACGCGGGGAGCGTACTCCTCCCTATCTGTTGATATACGACGCCGATGCCGTACTGTCCGTCCTGATCAGAACATGCTCGCCCACCACATGATGGCTGAGCTGTTTGAGGACTAGAAGCACTGCCTTCAATTCCAACACATTGATATGTAGTGCAGACCGGGCAGGCCAGCTGCCCCTACTGCGTCGGTCCGACACGTCCCCCCCCCCCATCCCGTGAGGGAGGCGTCGATGAAGACCGTGACGTGTGATAGCCTGCTGCCCATGGAGACCCTGCTGGTGAGTCGCTTCCACTTGCCTCTCACAGGGTCTATTTTCATACTGAAAAACCACCTCTGCATCCTCCTCATGAAGAGGAGGCCAAGAGGGACCACAGTTTGAGCAGATGCCATCATACCGAGCAGGCGCATCACGGACAGCGGCGTAACCGTCCTGCCAGGACGGAACCGCCAGAGCGTGCCGAGAATATCCTCTCGCCGCCGCTCTGAGAGGGTTGCCCTCATAGACCTTGAGCTTAGAATTAAGCCCAAGTACTCCACCTGTTGACTGCGAAGAGGAGTACTCTTCTCCCAGTTCACAGCAAAACCCAGGCCGGTGAGGTCAGCCCCATGTCAATGCTGAGTTTGACAGCTCAGTGGATTGACGCAGACTTCCAACTCTGTAAAGCGCTCCTGCATTCACAAGAGTTCTCCGGTGTTGTGCCGAGAAAGGACTGCCTGCCGAAATCGTACTGCCCCCACGTATAAACGTTATACGATATGCAAAGAGACAATGATAAATGTGGTGTGTATATGTATTGTGTAATAAATAAATTAGTTGACCTCGCATTGTGCCAATATCTCTCTGAACTCATTCGCTTTGTTTACATTACCTGTATATAAATACCTATATATAAGTACATTAATATGAAACGGTACATTAATATGAAACAATATGAAACGGTACATTAATATGAAACTGTGGTACACACACCGACACCGTACAATCAATAAATTGAGTGACTGACGGACATTTCCCAATACCTTACCTGTATATAAATACCTGTATATAAGTACATTAATATGAAACTGTACATTAATATGAAAACTGTGGTGGTACCGTACAACCAATACCACTTAAACTACTCAGACATTGACTGATGCCCCATAACGTAAGGTTATGTATATAACCAAGTTCTATGAATTATGGCGACACTCAGCATCATCTGCACTATACTTCACTTCGTGCACGTGCACTGAATAAAAAATTCCACCATGTACCTTTACATCCCAACATTCGTCTGACCACACCCCCATCCGCTTACCTTCATAAGCAGGTGTGTGGTCACCTACTCGCCTCCTTCCCAAACTTTCACCACAAGGCGAGATCAAGGGCCGCAGCGGCGTCTGATGCTGAGCGTCGCCATAATTCATAGAACTTGGTTATATACATAACCTTACGTTCTATTTCATTATGGCTTTCGCTCAGCATCATCTGCACAAGAGAGGCTGAGCGGGAGCCATAGCCCGACAAATGTACCCCGCTGAGGCCCCCCACAACCATCAGACCGGGGAGGACCGAGCCCCCCGACCCTCCCTAATGGAGGATACCCCCCCTATTGGAGGCTTACGGGAGGGAGACGGATCAGACCGTGCGAAGAGGAACTCAAGCAACTCGACGCACAGGGTGAGCAGACCGTGGCTTGACCCCACGACTACACACACGCACAACCCGCATGCCACCAGGGAACGAACGGAAGGAACAACCTCGTTACTGCCCCCAAAATCACGGGGTCAAGAGCAAACCCAACCCCGTGGCAAGGCTGTAGCAGCGGAGCATGAAGGAAGACCCAGACCCACTGAAGGGACTGGATCCCCTGGAAAAAGGAGGCCCGGAGAGGTCAATGACGCCAGGCATCAAGACCCCACCAGGCGGTCACTTAGTGACACCGCCCCCCACATCGCCAGCGTATTCGGATAAGGCCCCTCCAAGAGCGGGCCCTTTCCCCCCAATAGCATACCGCCTGGCACACTGACCCTGCAGAACAGGCAGTCAGCATGGCCATAACCACTCAAAAAAGGTTAACCAACGGAAGCAGGCAGCGCACCGGGGAAACCAGGCAGCAGGCTGTAACCTGAGCCTGGAGCACTGCGGCGCCAAAGGAGTCAGCTGAAAACAGCCCCCCCGGCGGAAGGGGTGTATGTTGGCGTTGTTGATCACCATGACAAAGCCTCCATTAAAAAAAACCCACCCAGAGTGGTCGAGGCAGAGAAGGCTGACATGATTGGCAGACGTCATGAACGTGCAGGGGCACACTCAACCGGGCAACCCGGGAGTTGACTCTGCTCCAACATACCAGGGAATCAACTACCCTCTCCGTACAGACGGTGGTTGTTCCTATAACCCCGCAAGAAAAAACTCCAAAACACACCTGCAGGTATACACTGGCTATACCGCAGTACAAGTGTTTCAGTTTTCAAAAAAGGGTTATTCCAGGCCTACGGGTCGACGAAACATTACTTCGGACCGGGCCCGGCGGCTCGGGAAGCACAGGGTTACCAGAGGAGGTCCAAAGACCACCCCAACAGCCCCCTCTTCGCCACGCGTGAGAGAGGAGCGAAAATAATGGAGAACCAGCCCTAAGCACACCGCACTTGGTATTCCCAGGCGGTCTCCCAACCAAGTACTAACCAGGACCGAACCTGCTTAGCTTCCGAGATCGGATGAGATCGGGCGTGTACAGGTTGGCATGGCCGTAAGCCATTACGATAGTGCAGAGTACAACATGTACCCAACAAAGGGTCTCCATAACGCCTAACCCTGTGACACCCGGGCCTACCCGGAATTTTTCCCCCCGAAAAAAGCACAAGTCCCTCAGGGTACCAGAACAGCAGATCTGCATCCCCGGCGGACAACGGGTTAACTGACCTGGACCAGCGCGACCAGACCAGTCCCGTGCCCTAACCACGCCGACATGCCCACTCCAGAAGAGGGGGTAGGTATGTGTGTCGATCTAAAACATGAAAAGAGGGTGCCACCCAGACGGTCCCAATTGTACCACGCTCAGTGGCCCACCCCAAGGGCGTGAGACCCCTCTACCTATGTTCTGATCTATTCCGTTAACATCCCCCAGATATGAACGAGAATTCATCAAGACAACCTAGTAAACTGGCGCTCGGAAGAGACAAAACTCCATCCCAGTTGCCCTATAAAAACGCTGTTTTAATAACGAGCAACCAAGGCGCACTTAGTCCCTGTGTGATTCTTAACAGAAACACCCCGAGCCAGCACTATGTATGCGTCGAGACCCAAACACATCAATGGATAGTCTGGCAAGACACCAAACATTGTTCCTCCAAGTCGCCTGGGAGAACGACACAGAGTCGTCGTGCTTCATGTTCCTTCCTCTTTTTATTTAAAAAAGAAAGAAACACGTGACGCAGCTGAGGGTAATTTTTTTTTACATTTTTACATCCCACCACCCTCCCATAGGGAGGAGACGGAAATCCCCAGAGAGACTTCCCACGCGAGCTGTATAGATTGAAAAGAATATATTGCAACATTGAGCTATGTAACACTTGGGTTAGGGCTCTCCGAGGAGGAGGCACTGAACCAATACACACTCAATAATTGAATTTAATCGAATACACACACAATAGAGCAGAACTCCTTTTTGAAGTTCTACTCACCTTGACAATCTGAGGAGGAGGCTCTGAAACTCTGAGGAGGCTCCCTCACAGGGAAGGAGAGTCCGAACTCACAGAAGGCACTTCTCCCCGAGGAGGAGCTTCGTGAGGAGGAGCTCTGACAACTCCCTGAAACAGATCCATAACATGGACCTGAACAACCCACGGAAGTCTTACCAACAGAGACGCGCTCAGTGACACTCTCCTCCACACTGCCTGTGGAGCATTTTTAACTATTGTTAGGTTTTAGTGAGTTTTTCCTTACCTTCGCGTGGGGTATGTCTGGGAGTGCTTGCATTCTTTCATTTATTTGTATTTATTTTAAATTTGTTGGACCTTATGGTGTCCTTGTTCTGTTCTTGACTTATTGTTATGTTTTCTTCTTGACTTGTTTAAAGAAGACCTGTACGGCCCATGGGGACATTAACGTGTGTTGTTGGGCCTTATAAATAAATTTGATTTGATTTGATTTGACGTACTATATGGCGGGGGAATTTCCGCGGTGCACACGCCCAATCTTCCAGGGCGTGGGACCAGGAAACCCCCCCCCCCCCCCCCCGCCCCCCCCTCTTACCCTGTAACGTGCCGAACAGCAATGTGACAGGCACCTTGAAGGACAGGAGGTTTTAACCCCTGACCAATCAGAAAAGGGGAGGAAAGGATTACCAGTTCACCCCTTTACGACCCCACACCCATGATACGATGTAATGACAAGTAGAGCATGACACAGTCATAGCCTGCTACATGAAGCATCGAACAGCCTCACATAGCTCATGTGCTAAAGTTCAGTATAGGGCCGCCGTTCCGTCTGGACGCGCCGAATAGGATCCGGGGGCTGGAGAAACTCCGGTGAAAGTCCAACATTCTTCAATTTCTCCCTTTGCTTCATAATAACGTTCCACTGGTTGAAAGTGCATATGAACAAGCTCACGCATGGAAAAAGATAAGGAAGGGTGTGAGCGTGACCACTTCCTGTGTTTTGTAGGGAAACACGGAAGCAGGCGTGGTCACGTGCAAGTGACGTGCATGTGTCAACTTTTTCACGTGCACAATAGGTGCATGGAGATGATATCTCAATATGGCAGAGCGAGACGCGATTGCCAGATGTAATATAACAGGTTAATATTGTTCCACTTATTCAATTGGTTTGACATTTAACGGGAGCAGAGTTGAGCAAAATTATATGAGATCTACTGTACGTTTTTACATTTGAGAAAAAACTAGACAAAAGTAATGGATACAAGACTGTGTACCTAATGCAAAACTCTATCCAGGAAAGGGTTAATTGCATTTTATGACCAGTCTTGAGGCGAATGCTGCGGAGCTGAGAAGACAGCGTTAGGAAACCTAAATAGTCCAAACAACAGACATAATACACTATTGGAATTATATACTCTTGATTACCTCAATTGTTTGTTTTTAAACACTGTAGTTGCCTATAATTAATTTGAATAGGGGGGCAACTGAGACCACCATGTCAAGTGGATGAATTACTGATTATTCCCATGTGAAAACCTTGCAATCAGTGTCTGTCATATGGACCAGCTTGCAAAGGTAATTATTCCATAAGAATACAAGAATTCTTTCACTGAAAGTTTAGAATGCCCGTTTGTACTCCATGTTGGAAGAACAATGGCTAAGTACAAAACAATGGTTGCTATGTGTTGATATGAAAAATATATCAACAAAAATCTAATAATTTGGTGTCGGATTAACACATTGGTGGCCATTTGGATGCGTCTAAAATCACTGTAGACTTGCACAGTCCGTGGGGCTGTTTGTAGAGCTAAATCTATCTATACTTTATAGTATTGCTATCTGTCCATTCTCATTGTCAATTGAGATGATAAACCGTCCCTTCAAAATGGCTTAAAGAAATAATTTTTTCATCAATACGTTCTCATTTTATAGCGTCTTGAATATAAGCGTTATACAGGATTTGATCTAGTATATTTCCTGGAAGGCTGGATAAATAGCTACTAACGTTATATCCAATGGCATTTAGGTTATACAGAAGCTACAGTTAAAACTCAAACTGCATTATGATCGGTACGATCCTCAAGCATGAATGCATGAAAGGGGGGGGGGGTGGGGGACGTAGTTTCTGATGATTGATTACCAATAACCGTGTTCATCTCAGTAGCCACATACGCTGATCGGCTGGTTGAGTATCATAACAAGCCCTGATCAGCATGTAATTTACGTGAAAAAGATCTTACCATGAGCCGGTTGGATCCCCCAGACCATTTCCCAGTTATCGATCGCCATCTGGTAGATTGATATGTCCATTGGCTGATGATATATTCCCTTACTGCATAGTGAAATCCGCGATCCAAACCGTATTCCGTGCAACAGGCTATAGACCACTACACTTCCGCGTTACATTGAAATCGGGGAGGAGATTGCGGGGGGGGCATATGAATGAATGTGGACGAGAGCCGTGATGTAAGTGGTTGCCGATACGGCTGTGGGGGTGCTAGAGACATGACCGAATAGACGTTTATGCGCCTCGCTCTCCTGAACACGGCGTGACCCATAACTAATCGATCAGAACTAAATCGGCAGAGAAAAAGCCCATTTTAAAGCACCTATTCCGCATGGACATGCGCAGAGTGCCCATGGAGTCTGGACGACGCGAGATGACGCTCGAATGAATGTGGACTGTTCTATCAGAGGGGGGAGCTTCGGTGGCCAATGTCCTTTCAGCCGAACAGGATAATGAAAAAATGATCCCACTAAATGGCCAGACGCGTCTTATGGCGACATCTACAATTACCTCATTGAGTCTCCAGGTAGACTAATATTTATATTTAAGTGCAGCGGTCTGTAGCCACTTACATGACCATCGAAGCTCCCCCCTCTGATGGAACAGTCCACATTCATTCGAGCGTCATCTCGCGTCGTCCAGACTCCATGGGCACTCTGCGCATGTCCATGCGGAATAGGTGCTTTAAAATGGGCTTTTTCTCTGCCGATTTAGTTCTGATCGATTAGTTATGGGTCACGCCGTGTTCAGGAGAGCGAGGCGCATAAACGTCTATTCGATCATGTCTCTAGCACCCCCACAGCCGTATCGGCAACCACTTACATCACGGCTCTCGTCCACATTCATTCATTTGACCCCCCCGCAATCTCCTCCCTGATTTCAGAATCCCGGAAGTGTTACGGTGGTCTATAGGGATCGCTTCAGGTGAGTCGAAAACGACATTGGAAATCGAGAAAAAAAAGACAACTTCTGCCACAGGGAACACTGCATTATCGATACAGCGCCCCTAAGAGGATCTGGCCGGTAATGCACTTTTTCGAATTCAAAGAGTAGGGTACATCTGCAGTGCAGCTCGGCAACCTTGAATAGGTTATTAAAATGGATTATTACATGGCGTTTTCACATTCGCCGAAATGCTTGCTTGTGATTGGTCAATAGCGCGCGTCAGAGGTCAGTTATCAGACAATAATGACCGCTGTTGGACAATAATGACCGCTGTGCGCAGCTGTTCGCAATCAAGCCCACAATAATGACCGCTGTGCGCAGCTGTTCGCAATCAAGCCCACTGACATCAGTGCAAACTGCCGGCTGCCGGGGAAGCTGCTGGGGGGCGGAGCGACGAGCACTCAGCGGAGCCAGAACCAGTGTTACTGTTGCGAGTCGATGTAAAATGAATTAGGTATATTGTTAGTAAGTTAGCCATGTAATAAGCGGGATAATGTATAGCTATACTCGATCATTGTCGCAAAATAATTGACCTTCACTGACGTTTAAAACACCTCGCCGAGGCGGCTCGGTATTTTAAACTCTGTGTCGGTCAATTATTTTGCGACAATGACCTTGTAGCTATACATTATCCCTTACATAAAATCCAAAACAACCTTGCCACGGAGATATCCGTGGTTGGTCCTTTAAGCATGGATTCGAAACACGGATATATACGTTGTCGGGCAGGAATGTGTTAAGCAATCTTGTAAACAAGTTGCAGTGAAACAGTAATATCATGTGTTACGCACCCCAGTGTGGGGTGGCAACACAAGGCAGACATAATAGGTGAGGGTGGAGTGACACAAAATCCGGAAACAGTTTGCAAAATAATAGTATTTATTTACAAAACACAGCAACACAGAGAGCAAGGAGTACTACCAGTGGCACAATACACAAAAAGGAAAAGAAAACCCACCCCCTCCTTTACAGGCACCAAGTGCCCAAAAGTACAGGTGGTGAGCTCACTCTAAGCTGGTGTCTCTAACATCAGGTCACCTACGTGATGCAAAATGTAGACCCCAGGGTATCTTCCTGTCCTCAATTGTCCCTGTATGCGAAACAAAATTTTATTATACAGAAAGATAAATGACCATATACGCTGGGTGAACAGGGAAACAAACAAATACACAAAGGTTAGGGTTAACAGAAATGTGCAACAACCTATAATGACCTAAAACACCACAGATAATTCCTACCAACTAACAGTGCAAAGACTCAGAGCTCTGCCACCAGCTCTACACAATAACGTATACCCAAAAGCCACAGCTCTATAAAACACAAAACATGAAAGACACATCTCTACAATAAAGACTAACACAAAAGATAGGGTTCTACAAACCCACCGTGCAACGAACCAGAGCTTTAACCAGCTCTACCAAACATACCCCAAAGACAGAGCTCTACCACCAAAGACACAGAGAGAGGGAACTGACAAATACTGGGACATATGAAGGGGTGTGGAGGTTGATTGCAGATTAGGATCAGGTGCTGCTGGGGAAGGACTGAGGTGCTGATTGACCAGCTGGTGCTGGTGACTGGAACCAGGAGATGCGTCTGAGAAACAGTTATATTATCATACTGGCCAATCGCGTCTCGCTTTTTGCCATAATGAGATATCCCTTATCTCCAGCACCTACTGTGCTCATGAACAAAACAATTGCACTCTCATGCACGTGACCAGGCCACGCCCCCGCATCCTACTATATGACGCCGAACATGGTCACACTCCCCCTTCCTCTTTTTTTGTTTCCAACATGGACGCTGCAGTGCACTCCATGAACTAGTTCTTATGAAATGCAGAGAGAAATTACACAATGTTGGGTTTTCGCAGGAGATTCACCAGCCCCTGGAATCTTCTCGGCACATCCTAACAGCGCATCGGGCCTGTCCTGGGTTTCCTCGTCTCGTGACAGCGGACCGAGGGACGTCGTGCGGCGGCTAGCTGTCGGGCTAGGTCGCGCACAGGTAGGGCCTGCACTGCCAGGCATTAATGCTAGCATTTGTGATACTGCTCGTTGTCCCGTGAGACAGCCGAGTTGTGTATTGGCGCAAGGGGCAGGATATTTGGAAAAACATGGTCGTCGTGACTCTGTTTTGGGTGTTTTCCCAGCTATCCTAGTGCGCGCGGCTAATGCTACAATGCTGGGTCTCCGTTCTTGTTCCCCGCCGAGGGCTGTCTTTTCTAAAAGGTCTTCCCTCCTCTTAACCATTCATGCTGACGGTCAATCGGTGTCTACTGTTGGGAGTTTTGACGGGGGCTTGTTTACCATTTCATGGGTGGATGGGCTGAGGCCTAGGGCTGGTGTGCTTTTTGTGAATCTATGAATTGTGTGCAGGACTGGTGTTTCTCTGGTCTGCATCCCCTTAACATTGTGTGTATGGGCTAGCCCATTCGGCAGTGTGTTGGTGGAGTTTTCATTCATTTAAGTTCAAGTTCAAGTTTCTTTATTAGTTGTCATACAGAAGTACAGAATACTTTTATACAAAATGCTTCTTTCTGTTCCAGAGACTGTGCTAGACAAAAAAGATAAGTATAAAATAAAATAAGTATAGCAAGTAAAAAATAGAAGTCACGTACGTAGACACAAGTGTTCAGTATGTACATATGTACAATGTTCTAAGCAGAGTAGAAGTAACTGAGTTACCATACAATATACTATACAATATACTAATATACAATCTACTATATAGTGCGAAGCAGAAATGGGATGAGGTACAATTTAGGTACAATTTACAGTAAGGTGTACTGAGGTATGGGTTGTAGTGCAAATTATTTGCCAATAAATATAAAGTGTGTTTAGGTGTTCTAAAGTGTGTAGAGTGGGTGCTGCAGTGAGTTGTTTGTTTAAAGTGAGTGTGTGCGTGTGGATGTGTGTGCTGTGAGTGCATTTGATGGTTGTTGCATAGTGTTATTGTTCGTTGAGCAACCTGATGGCCTGGGGATAGAAGCTTCTTCTGAGTCTTTCTGTGCTTGCCATGAGACTCCGGTATCGCTTGCCTGACCGCAGCAGTTCAAAGAGGCAGTTGTTTGGGTGCCTGGAGTCTTTGATAATTCTCTTAGCCTTACCCATGCACCGCTTGTTGTAAATGTTCTGGAGAGTGGGAAGCCCCCCTCCATTTATTCATTTACCCCTTCATGGGTGCACACCGCAGTGGATGTTGCTGCATTCCTACTATTGAGGCAGTGCTTCACTAGTAGTAGTTTTTTGTTGCAGCCACCACTGGTGCTCCGTGCTTGTGAAGCAGGTGGCATCAGTCCTTTGCCTCTGACATGGTGGAACGGTGTCCCGCCCGGCCGACGCCATGGGGCAAGTCGGCTCGGCAGGTGGCTGGTGGGCTGTTAAGCCTATACCGCCACGGTATAGAATTAGCAGCGACTAGTAACATTGTTCGAATTGCTGTTTTTTCTGTCAAAAATGGTGTCGGGTGGCGGGGCCTTAGGGCCAGCCGACGTCGAAACATCGCGCAAGGTTTTGAGGTTATTAGCTTTGACCTAGCCGCAAGCTATAACCGCAGGGAGGGCTAGGATGCTGTCAACGCTTGTTTACAGACATCTTGGTTGGATCAGTCTCCCCTTGAGGAGGAGAGAAGTTTTTTCCCTCCTCAGGGCTCCCCTCTCCCCACACCGCCTCACACCGCGCAGCCAGAGGTGAGGGCGCGGCCTCGCCAGCGGCTGTGGCGAGGCCCTCAACCAGCGGCCATGTTTCCCCCGCCTGAGGTACCCTGGACACAAAGACAACAGGTGATCGCAAGGCCGGCAGCCTTGGCGGCCAAGGGATCGGCTACATTAGATGAGCACGCCCTAAAAAAACGGTGCCGTCTAGCTGTGTCTAGCTCGCTCTCCGGTCACTCCCCCCCCCAACACCAGCGGGATGAGGGCTCTGATTTGTTTCCTTTGGCTGCAGGCCGCGTGCCTTCGATGAAGCGCAAGCGGCCCCACGTTTCGCTTCTCATGGGGACAGGGGCTGACACCCAGTTGCTGGCTAGGCCTGGGTCTGTCCGTGAGAATGTTGTGCTGTCAAGCAGCATGTCCAGCTATAGAACAGTTCCTCAGCAATCCATGCCGGGGAGGTGTTCAGTGGGGGAGCTTTTTGTCACCCAGTGTGATGTCAGCTTCCCCCGTATCAAATCGGCCCTTTCTGTCGGGATCCCCCCTTGGGTGCGATTGCCTCGTTGGTAGTGTCAGGGTGTTACGGACTCTGTCCTTATATCATTATGTATGTATGTAATATTATATTGTATGGGGGATTATATGTATATAATATGTGTTGTGTATGTAGGCAGGTTGTATTGTTGTTTTCTTTTGTCTCCCTCCTGTATAATCTATCTACCTCTCAGGGTCAGTCACCATTCCACTCCAACCAACAGAAGAAGCAGCAGCATCAGCAGCTGAGGCTCATCAGCCTAATTGACTGACCTCCACATCCCTTCATATAATCCCTGTGTATGCATTGTTAGCCAGAGCCTGGTCGGTGTATGGTAACTATCTGGTGGTGTTGTAAAAGGGGCTCTCATTTGTTTTGTGTTTAGACTCATATTTGTTTCATGGGCTAGGTAAAGCTCTGTTGGGCTTGTAGTATTGAGAGAGCTAGTTAAAGCTCTGTGGGGCTCATGTCTGTTACATGAGCCACTTACAGCTCTGTTGAGCTACAGATGGTGTGAGAGCTGGGCAAGGCTCTGGTGGCTTAGCCATTTGTATTGTATAGTTGTATCTTGTGTGATCCTGCCTGTTATATATTTTGTCTGTAACCCATAACCTGTATTGTGTATTTGTGTATCAACTCATCACCCGGTTTGTGGTGATTGTTTCTTTTCCCATTGCTAACCTTTTGTTTCGCACACAGGGACATTGAGGGCAGGAAGATACCCTGGGTCTACATCTGCATCACATAGGAGAACTACTGTTAAAGACACCAGCTTTAGAGTGAGCACCACCTCCTGTACTTTGGGGCGTCCGCGCCTGTAAAGGGAGGGGTGGGCTTTTGTTTCCTTTTGATATTATTTGGTGCTCACTGGTAGGTCCTCTTTGCTCTCTGTGTTGCTGATCCTCATTTGTAAAATAAATATTGTTATTTTACAGTCTGTCTCTGGTGTTTTGTGTCACTGCACCCTCACCTATCCTGTCTGTGGCCTAGTGTTGCGTCTCCCCACGGGGGCACGTAACATAAATGGGGGCTCGGTAGTGGGCGACCGACATTTGGTGTTGGTGTGCAGTGGGCACGTTAGATAGGCTGGTATTAGTGTTGGTTTGTTTGGGTATGGTTGCGCTGGTTGGTCTTTAGTTATGCCATGTTTTGAGGATTTTGAACGCCCAGCTATTTTTCAACGTGGTGTGTTGGCTCCAATGCTCCCTGAGGTGTTACATATTTGTGCAGTCTCCCGTGCTCAAGCACGTAGTTTGGGTGAGGTAGGGCACCTGTCAGAGGCCGTGATCAAGTTGTCTGACACGCCTGCTTCCCCACCAGTGTCTACTCAGCCTACTGTTGAGACGGGTGACCAAATGACACTTCAGCAGAGTACCCGTGGTGGGCTGGTTGTTGCCCAGAATATAGACGCTGGTCCCCAGTTCTGGCTTGGCCACATGCTTTGATACTGCATTTGCTCCAGGGGTAACTGGAAGCAACGAGGTGGTATGTTCTGTTGAACTCGCTCAATGACAGGCCCTTTGCGGCTGTTAAGGAGGCAGCTGATGGGGGAGGCTCTTCACGGCACACCTCAGGTGAGGGGTGTGTTGTGTGCAGGCTTAAAAAGCGGCTGCATGGGGCTGGTAGTGTCTCTATGGGGAGTCTCTCTGCTGCTCGCGGTGTTGTGACACAACAGTTTGTACGGTGCTGTACAGGCTTTTTTAGGAGGTATTTTGTGTTCCTCTTTGTGAAGGAGTAAAGAGCAGCAATCTGATCATTGTGCATTTTAACCATGGACCGTCCCTCTGTTTTTTTTTGTGAGGTGCCTTTTCAGGCAGATCCGTCTTAAAACAGGACATTGATGTTGGGAATGCTGTACCCCTAGACATGTAGTGTCAACGGTGCCCCTTGTCATGTCCATGCTACCAAGAGAGGTATGAGGAGATGGAAGGTGATGGTTCTGATCTGGTTAGTTGATGGCAGTGGTGCAGTGTTTTGTGTTATGATGTAAGGTGCTGGATTGTGTCTTACATAAGTGGTGGATTTTGGGGTTTTTGTGTAGTGTTCTTTGGGTGAGAAAATAAGTGATTTTGGGACATTTGGATGTTGTGTGTTGTGTTATCGCCAGCCATGGGCTGACTCTTTATCGGGGGGAGTGTTACGGACGGTAGGGTGCATCAAATTGCAATGCAAAAATTTAATCTCAACATATCAATCTGTGTGGGGTTGCATTCTGTTCGGACAAACATAAAAATGATTTGTGCAAAGTTTGGGAAAGATTCGTTGAGATTTAGAGGTACCACACAGCATGTGAAATATATGAAAATTTGCCTTTTTGGGCGTTTTACTAGATAACATGACAAGGCAATTTAAAAAACGGCAAGAAATAGTTTTTGAGAACAACATTTATTAACCCTAACATTTAAGAACAAAATGTTTGATAACAACATTGAAATAGTCTTTCAAACATGTCTCAAGCATCCTAGAGTCCTAGACCTGGTCCAGCTTGCGCTTGCAGCAGCGAAGATTTGGCTGTGTTGAGCGGTCATGCTCAACTGCCTGTAGCACATTCTGCAGGTGCTCCTCGCTCCTGGCTGCTGCCACAAAGCCTGACGTCAGTTTGACGCCACGCTCGGCACAGTCATTCACAACATTGATGGCACGTACATTCACTGCACCCATCTGAAATGCTGTACTGGTAACCCAATCCTCTACATCCAGTGAAAGAAACGCGGGATCGATGTGCAGCAGGTGCATGCCGAACCAGCAGTCTGGGTTGGCGAGGTCAGCCAAGCTGGTGGTCGGCGAGAGGGTTGGAAACTTTGGCTTGCCGAAGCCAGTGCCAAAGCGGAGCTGTGGGGCTTGCATGGATATATCAGCCGGCTTGTGCTCCAATATAGCATCTGCAAGTGCGCGCCGCTCGCCAACTGGCACCTTGGTGCTGAAGAGTGCCAGGGGCAGCATCTCGCCTGACAGGTACCATAGGTGCCGCTTCAGCGCCTTAATCGCTGATGCTGCGATGCCCTCGTCAACAGACTTGTATGCGTACAGGTTGTGGTAGAGTGTAAGGTCATTCCATGCCGCATCTACGGCCGTGTCGCAGGTCAACCACCACGTTGCGTAGATGTGCGTGATGACGTTGGCAAACGCCCGAATCTTCAGCACCTGCTGCTGCGTAGTGATGGTCCCCTGAGGAAGCAAGGCAATGTGCTGCTCCATCAAGGCCAGCTTGAGAGTGTAGAGCAGCTTAGCCATCCACCGCGCCTTGTGCAGTGCTCCCGGTCGTTGGAAGTTAACTGGAGTGTGCTCAGCACTGTCTGCACTCAGATACACAAGACATAGCTGCACGAACTCGCGATAGTCGCCTCGCTTGTAGTCGAGCACTCCTGCAGCGCACACAATTAGTTCAGCACGCAACTTGCCCAGGAACGGTGTTTCGGCATCGCCAGGAATGTAGCGGGCCAATGGGCCGCTGTCCTTGTGTGGCAACAGGTTCCAGTTGTCGCGCAGACGTGGAAACAATGTAACCTCTGGCGAGCGTGACGTCTCCACCTTGAGGTCAGTGAAGATGTGGCTGAGGAGCACCTCGCCGATGTGGTGCCGGCACCCGGACCAGAGCAGTGGTCGACCCAGTGAGAGCTGGATGGCAATGCAGGCTGCCGTGAGATGGCCAGTGTTTGACGCGGTGGTGTCAAATGCCATGTTGACAACCTGATCGGTGCAGCACCAGTCCTGCAGCAGCTTGCATGTCAGCCGGGCAATGATCGTTCCACATGCCTCATCAGTCCCCTTCATGTATGCTGGCACACCAAGCAGTTTGAGCCGCTCCGCGTCTCCGATCACCACTGTCAGACGCTCCTCCAACTGGCGCACATTGTTGAGCATTGGCGTCAACTTGCTGTCCCAGTGCAAGGTGCACATGGGAGGTGGTGTCCACTGTTCTTGCTGGTCCTCACTGATGGCCTGCAACACGTGGCGGCGCGCTCGGTCTGCTGTTGCGTAGGATGTGGAGACCATTGCCGAATTGCCACCGGATTCCTCGATCAGACCGCGCGTGAAGGCAGCCTGCTGCATTGGTGTGATCTTCAACCGTGTAGCCAGTGACACAAGACTCGGCCGGCTGAGAATGTCTGATGGAATGAAGGCTGTGGTGCCAGTCTTCTTACGCTCACGGGTGGGTGTGTTCTCAGCCGGTGGAGCAGCTGTTTCATCTGCATTGCTGTCTTCATCACTTTCGCTTTCCAACACCACCGCCATGCTGGACCTCGCAGTCATCTCCTGCTGCTCCTTGGTAAAGCATGCCTGCTGCGCTGCTTCACGCTCCTGTCGCCGCTTCAACTTGGATTGCAGATTGGCATCCAATGCTCCAAATGTGGCCACTCTGTCGCCCTTCATGCTGGCCAGGAAAGCAATGTCCTCTGGATCACAGATCAGCTCCTCTGCATTTGGAGACCACAGCGGGAATGTGGCATCCAGCTTGTGCTCCATTGCGTCCACCAGTCGAGCTGTAGCCTCACTGGAGCGCCTGGCCTTTGGAATTTGCCGCAGCTTGTTGCTAGCATCGACAAGCGCTACTATCTTGACGCATGTTCGACGATCACTCACCATTGGAATATTGGCCTTTCCATAAAATGGCTGCACCTGCTCCAAAACGTCCTTAGCCGCATGGAACCGTGACAAGGCTCCGGTCAAACCTGGCCGCTTGGCATGTAGTTGCGTGTCGCAGTTGTACAGCATGCACCGCAAGATCTGGCGACCACTTGGCAGTTTGGCACCAGTGATGATGGCATCTGCATTGGTTATGCTGGGGCCCAGACCAAAGACCAGGCTGCGGCTGCTCTGGCGGGAGCCTAAGGGCGGCGACGCCATCTTGTGAGAACTGGATAGCTGGAGATATAGTTGGAGAGCTGGATCATGTGGTGGGTGATGGTGGAGTTGGGGGAATTGAGTAAACTGTGATGCAGAGCCACACAGGTAAAGCTATTTATAGGCCCATCCCGCCCATCCCCCCAAAAATTGCAGGACCAGGTGCGAGATGAAACAATGTTGCAACTCACACACACACACACACACACACACACACAGACACAGACACAGACACAGACACAGACACAGACACAGACACACACAGACACTAACAGCAGGCCATGTTGTGAGAGGGCAGCATGTACTGATGTACCGTTGCACATAGGCCTGCCATGATAACACATTTTGCTGGGCGATTAATTGCCCCCGAAAATATCGCGATAAACGATATTATTGCGACCGGTTAGAGATTTTTTTTTTTGAAATTTATTTCCCCAAACTTTTATTTTGAAGCCCACCGCTCCGTCTTTTCCGGTGTTTAGACTTTTATTTTGAAGCCCACCGACCGGACCGGAAGTATTTTGTGATTATCCTAAGCAGAAACTATGAGCCGACAACTTGGGCTAATGATATGATGTTTTTGAGCTAATGATAAAACAAATTGTTGGTGAACAACTAACTTTAGGTTAGTTTTAACGTTAGCTACTAACGTTAGATGCAGCTACTACAGGCAATCAACGATGAGGAGGAAGCGTCAAAGCAGTATATAATATAATAGCTGTGGTGCGTAAGCACTGCAGCACGACTCGAAACTACCGGAGTGTTATAATAAATGAATTCATGTTTAACTTGTCCCCGTGTCCAGTCCTTTGACTAGCCCCACCCGTTAATTGTAAACAATGATGCATGTAATTGTATTAACGTTATTCTGTGTTGTACTTGTAGCTATGCTATACGTTGTATTTCGTTTGTAGCTAATGTTGTTAGCATTGAATGAGCATCAACGAACGCTAGATCTTTAATCTTTATTTAGCAGTCCAGTTTCTCCGGGCAGTAGCGAGTAACTACTTGGGTCTAAAAATAGCTAACGTTACACTACAAATAATGCTACTTGGTTAAAAGGAGCAACACTATTGAGAAATGTCTATGTGGCGTTGCCCCACGGAGCTCCCGTGCTGTACTCTAGTAACGTCAGCGGCCCGCCTCCCAACACGGACAGTGACTGAGGGGCACTGGTTCCGCCTCATTAAAACAAACGCGCAAATAGCAATTAATCGCGCCCGTCAAAATCATTGCATTAATTTTAATTATCGCAGCAATTAATCGATTTATTGCTTATCGCGGCAGGCCTAGTTGCACATCTAAATCACCTCGTATTGCAAAAATATTTTGCATGTATTGTTTTTACATGGATGGTAACACTTTTAGCACCCATACAAATCAATCCGCTGGAAATGTGTATTTTGATGCACCCTAACGGACGGTGTCCTTATGTGTATATATATGGGGGTTATGTATGTTATCTGTTGTGCGTGTGTGTATATAGGCATGTTTTGGTTGTTCTGTTTTTGTCTCCCTCCTGTGTAACATATCCCATTCTCAGGTGTCTCCCAGTTACAGCAGCAGAAGCAGCAGCAGCAGCTGAGGCTCATCAGACTAATTAACCTCCACATCCTTTCATATACCCCAATTGTGTGCAGTGTTGGTTAGCTCTTTTGGCTAACCGATATCCCGACTCCGCGAGACACCCTGCTCGCGCGGTTGGCGGGTCCAGGGTTGGCAACGCACAGCGGGTGGGACCGGGCCACCTATTTACGGTTCCTGGCGGACCAGCGCCAAGTGGTGGCGGGTGCGCTTGGGATTGTCATCACATATGGCTACAGCAGTGCCATATGTTGAGGTGGATGGAGAGAACGCTGAGGCAGGGAATTGTGTTTACACAACCCCACCCGTTTTTTCAGGTTTGGTACAGACCCTATTGTCGGGGTCAACAGCAGTGACAGCTCTGGCCGACAAGATCCAATCTCTGTGGGCGAAGCAAGCCATCGTCGTGGTCCCAAAGGAGGATGCGATGCGTGGCGTTTCCTACCGGTAGTCTCTGGTGTCTGAGAAATCGGGGGGGGGGGGGGGGGTGTCAGACCCATACTGGACCTGTCTCATGGAAGGTTCAGAATTTTGACCGTCTCCCACCTGTTATCCGCTGTCAGGTGGGGGCCTGGTTCTCCTCCATAGACCTGTAGGATGCGTATTCGCATCCCGATCTTCCATCCTAGGGCTTACCTACGCTTCCTTTGCAGGGATTAGCATACGAGTACCAGAGGCTGCCGTTCGGCTATTCTCTGGCTCCCCGCATCTTCACCAAGTGCGTGTAGACCGCACTGGGGCCTCTGCGTCGTCGGGGGTTACAAAGTGTATTCTGCCCTGTACGACGTTCTGGTCCTTGGCCGGTCAGGGTAGATCGCCAGGTCTCATACCAGGCAGGTGGTGTCTCACCAGCCTGGGTTTAGCTGTAGACTGGAAGTAGAGTTCTCCTCTTCCCAGTCAATGGGTGGAGTACTTGGGCTTTTTCTAAGCTCAAGGTCTATATGGGCATCCCTCTCGGAGCGGCGGCGAGTGATTGGGTTCTCGGCACGCTCGGGAGGTTCCGTCCTAGGACGGTTACGGCGCTGTCCGTGACGCGCCTGCTGCTGGGGTCCCTCTTGGCCTCCTCTTCATGGGGAAGATGCAGAGGTGGTTTTTTCCAGTATGGAAATGGACCCGGTGTGAGACATATGGAAGCGGCTGAAGGTTCCCATGTCAGTACTGGGGGACCTCATCTTCTGGGGAGGGTCTGGTGCCCTCACCTGCGGGGTCCCCTTGGGCAGCAGGCTGTCACACATCACGGTCTTCACCGACACCTCCCTCATGGGATGGGGGGGGGACGTGTCGGACCAACGCAGTATGGGGCAGCTGCCATGCTGCCCGGTCTGCGCTACATTCAATGTGTTGGGATTGAAGGCAGTCCTTCTGGTCCTCAAACGGCTCGACCACCTTGTGGTGGGCAAGCATGTTTTGGTCAGGACGGACAACACGACGTCAGCATCGTATATTGTCAGACAGGGTGGAGTGCGCTCCCCCCGTCTGCACCGGGCGGCGGTCGGGCTATGGCTATGGGCGTTCTCCATCTGCTCTGCCTGAGGGCTCTCCACATCCCCGGCAGGGTGAATGTGGGTGCAGGTGTGATGTCGCAGGGCGGTCCTCACCTTGACGAGTGGGGATTACGTCCAGACATAGGTCTGGGACCGATTCCGTGGCCATCCGGGATTCTGTACGCTTTCCCCCCCTTACACCTGATATCTCAGCTGTTGGGGCGGGTACGTCGGGAGCGCAGGACTTGGTCCTGATCGTGCCGGGCCGGGGTTCAACTGTGTGGTCCCCGGCCCTGATTCAGTTCTGTGTGGCCCGCCGTGGCCTGTTTCGTGGTCACCGCGGGCCCTCTCTCAGACACGCAGAACTCTGTTCTACCTTCCTGTTCTGGGGCAGCCTCTAGGCTTGGCTGCTGACAGTGTGAATCTGGTGGGGATGCGACTTCACTATTCTGTGGTTAACGCTATCCGGTATGCGCGCGCTCCGTCCTCTACCACGGCTTACGCTGGGGAGTGGCGTATGGTCGAGTGTGGGGGCGGAACGTTGTTCAGCCACCCTCTCGTGGGACGTTCCTGCTTGGCGCTCGGCGTCTCAAGCCGGTGGAACGTTCTCTGTCTCCGAGTTGGGACCTCCAACTGGTCCTCGGCCGGTTGTCTGAGGCCCCGTTGAGCCTCTTGAGCAGGCGCCGTTGGAGCAGCTGTCTTCAAGACTGCATTCCTGCTGGCCGTCACCTCTGCTAAGCGTGTGGGTGAGCTGTGTGCTCTCTCGGTGCGGCCTGAGTGCCTGTCTATTCGTGCCAATAGCGGTGCGACTCTGAGGCCTAATCCAGTCTTCGTGCCAAAGAATATCCGGAGCTCTTTTCGCTCCAGGGATATTGTGATTCAGGCGTTTCATCCGCCTCCTCACACTAGTGGGTTAGAGGCGGACCTTCATCTGTCGTGTCCTGTCCGTGCTTTGGGGGTTTACCTCAGTCGGACTCGGGATCTCAGGGCTGCCGATCAACTTTTTGTTTGTTACGGTGGAGTGGCGGCCTCTGCCGCCTTGTTAGGGGGGGCCTCGGTGGAGGACATCTGTGCTGCAGCCTCCTGGTCCTCCCCGGGTCCCTTCGTTAAGTTTTACCTCATGGACATGACTGGGGGTTTTGGCTCCCAGGCGTTTCTGAGGTCTGGGACCTCCCCTGCGTCCCGCCTGTCGGTGGGTTAGCAGGGGTGTGTGGGTGTGTGCCATGGGTGATGTGTCACACGTGGTCCCGCCTGTACTGTGCATTTTTAGGGGTATCTGGTTCCCTCTTTTTCGCACTTTGGTGGAGTTGACTACCTCCCCCCCTTCGTTAGGACGGGCGGGTGGACGGGACTCCTCTCCCCCCTGGTAGTAGGGCTTGCGGGCCCTCAGGGGGCACACTTGTCGGGCAACGCATCTGCTCTGCCCCATATCTCATTATGGCAAAGAGCGAGACGCGATTGGCCAGTATGATAATATAATGAAAGGTTATCCTATAACCTAGTTATATGAATACTGGCTGAGCGTCTCGCTCTTAGCGCCCTGAGGTCCCTTGGTTGGGTTTTCAGTGTTGGAAACTTTTTCTGAGGAAGGGGGAGTGTGACCATGTCCGGCGTCATATAGTAGGACGCGGGGGCGTGGCCTGGTCACATGCATGAGAGTGCAATTGTTTTGTTCATGAGCACAGTAGGTGCTGGAGATAAGGGATATCTCATTATGGCGAAGAGCGAGACGCTCAGCCAGTATTCATATAACTAGGTTATAGGATAACCTTTCGTTATGGAGACACAGGAGGGAGACAAAAACAGACAACCAACACAATACATGCCTACACAGTACACACATAACATACCTAAATCCCCATAATAACAGGACAGCGTCCGTAACATCATGCTTTTCCATTGATTTACTAACTCTTACCACTGCAGATACATAATTTATATTGAAAGAGCTGTCACCAATTTTCACATTGCTAATTCTTATGCCCTCACAATCAAACAAGAGTAGGTTTTATGTTTTATGTTCATTACCCTATATAATTATAGAGCAAGATTCTACTCCAAATGAGAAAAATACAATTACAAAACATAAGGAAATTCAAAGTGCCTGTGTATGTGTGTGTATTATTTATTGTTGTTTATTGATTATTACATTACATTTTGTAATTTAGATGACGCTTTTATCCAAAGCGACTTACAAGTTCTGTACGACAAGTCAGCAGGAAGGGTACAACTCTTTCAGCTGAGTAACAATGTTCATCAAACAGTGTTGAAACTTGGGTGCTGCAGTGTTGAGTGCATAGTAGTAGAGACATATTAGCCTATAGGTAGTAATGTAAATTGTTCTTCTTTCATTTCAGATGAAAAGTGTGTTTTTAGTCGACGACGAATGATTGGTCGGGTTTCGGCTGTCCTAACTGTGATGGGAAGTTCGGTGGAGGGAGGACCGAGAATAGGCGGCTTCTCTTTGATGACCTTCCCGGAGCTCGGATAGTAGTGGGTCTGAGGCAGCCATTAGATGTAGAGCAGAGGGGTCTTGAGGGTGTATAGTTAGAGACCATTGACCGGAGGTAGGTGGGAGCCCTTCCCTTCGCTGTGCGATATACCAGGTCGAGGACCTTGAAGTGGATTTGTGTGGCGATGACGATCCAGTGCAGCTCTGCCAAGAACCTTCGTAAACTGCATGCTACCATGTCCTCCCTCCTCACTTCCCCCTCATCTCTCTCTGCCGAAGACTTTGCGATTTTCTTTGAGGAAAAAGTGGAGAACATCCGCAGCTCATTCTCCCAACCCCCACCCATTCCAAATACTGAATCGAGAACCTCATCATTCACTCTGTCATCGTTCTCTCCCATTACAGACTCAGAGACCCTGAAAGTGGTAACGTCGAACCGTCCCAGTACATGCCAGCTGGATCAGTTACTCCTCCAGACCATAGCACCAGACATCCTCCCATTCCTAACTGCAACCATCAACTCCTCCCTCAACTCGGGGGTGGTCCCCACCTCCCTAAAACAAGCCAGAGTCAAACCACTCATAAAAAACCAACATTGAACCCCACGTCATAGGCAGCTATCGTCCTGTCTCTCTTCTCTCCTTCCTTTCTAAAACACTTGAACGTGCTGTATCCAACCAACTCACTGATTATCCCTTACAGAATGACCTCCTAGACCCTAATCAATCTGGATTCAGTACTGGTCACTCCACAGAAACGGCCCTCATTGCGGTCACAGAGGCACTTCACTTGGCAAAAGCGAAAGGCCTCTCCTCTCTCCTGATTCTCAACCTATCTGCCGCCTTCTACACAGTCAACCATCAGATCCTCCTCGCGTCCCTCACAGGAATGGGAGTGGCTGGCTCTGCGCTGACATGGCTGACATCATACCTCAATGACCACTCCTACCAAGTGTTATGGAGAGGGACCCTGTCTGCCACCTGCCCCCTGCGGACAGGTGTCCCCCAGGGCTTGGTCCTTGGACCCCTTCTCTTCTCCCTCTACACTAAATCTCAACAATCTCGACAACCAGAACCTGCAGATTCCTCCTGAGCAACGTCAGAAGTATCTGCCCCTTCCTGACAAAAGAAGCCACCCAACTCCTCGTCCAATCAACAGTCATTTCCCGCCTCGACTACTGCCACCAAGCCTCTTCAACTCATTCAGAACGCAGCGGCCCGCCTGATCTCAAACCTACCGAAGTCAGCCCATTTCACCCCACCCCAGCCCATGTCACCCCACCACAGTGACACAAGACAGGACTGATAACAAATACAGACACACACTGGAGACTTAACACTAAACCAGACAAGGGAAAACAGCAGGCAATAGATACACAGGAATGGACAACATGACGGGGAGTATGCTAAGGATAAATGACAAATTGACAAGACAAAAGTGAATAACAAGCAGATACAGTAGAGTGGGCACTTGTCCAGTAGGTGGGAGTACAGGACCATGAATGGGCGGAGGATGAGAGTGTGAGAAAAGTCTCTGAATAGGAGGAGGGAGGTGGGCAGGTCCAGGTGGATTGTAACAAGCGGTCGTCGAGGTAGAATGACAGCCATGCCAGTGTAGTGCCTACCACTCCCATTCCTGTGAGGGATGCAAGGAGGATCTGATGGTTGACTGTGTCGAAGGCTGCCGACAGGTCCAGGAGAATCAGGACAGAGGAAAGGACCTTCGCTCTTGATAAGTGAAGAGCCTTTGTGACTGCTATAAGGGCCATCTCTGTGGAGTGACTAGTCCTGAAGCCTGACTGATTAGGGTCTAGGAGGTCATTCTGTAAGAGATAATCAGTGTGTTGGTTGGATACAACTGTTGGATACAAGTTATTTAGAAAGGAAGGAGAGAAGAGAGACACAGCGATAGTTATCTATGACCATGGGGTTCATGTTTTTTTTTATGAGCTGTGTAACTCTGGCTTGTTTTAGGGAGGTGGGAACCACCCTGAGTTGAGGGAGGAGTTGATGGTTGCAGTTAGAAATGGGAGGATGTCTGGTGCTATGGTCTGGAGGAGTGGGGAGGGTATCGGGTCCAGCTGGCATGTAGTGGGACAGTTTGACGTTATCAGTGTCAACGCTTCAGCATCTGTAATGGGAGAGAAAGATGACAGATTATTAAGATCCCCATTAGCTGCCACACATGGCAACAGCTACTCTTCCTGGGGTCCACAACATGAAAAGGAAACATATACTGTATATATAAAGATCCTTACAAATATTATACATTACTAACTACTACTACTACTACTAACTACTAACCCCTTAAGAACTTCTACTCATGTACAATAGAGAGCATCCTGACTGGCAACATCACCTCCTGGTTTGGGAATAGCACTGCACAAGCCCGAAGCAGACTACAAAGAGTGACACGTTCAGCCGAACGCACAATTGGAGGGGGGCTCCCCACCCTCCAGAACATTTACAACAAGCGGTGCAGGGGCAAGGCTAAGAGAATCATTAAAGACTCCAGTCACCCGAACAACTGCCTCTTTGAACTGCTGCGGTCAGGCAAGCGATACCGGAGTCTCAAGGCGAGCACAGAAAGACTCAGAAGAAGCTTCTATCCCCAGGCCATCAGGCTGCTAAACGAACAATGAACACTACACAACGACAACCATCAAACGCACATAGCACACACATCCACACGCACACACTCACTTTAAACAAACACACTGTAGCACCCACTCCACACACTTTATAGCACACACTCACTTTAAACAAACACACTGTAGCACCCACTCCCCACACTTTATATTTATTGATGAAGGATTGCACTACAACTCGTACACCTTACTGTAAATTGTACCTAAATTGTACCTCATCCCATTTCTGCTCTGCACTATATAGTACTGTACTGCATAGTATTGTATATTATATGGTAACTCAGTTACGTCTATTCTGCATCGAACATTGTACATATGTCTATACTGAACACTGTGACCTCATTTTCTACTTCTAAATTACATGCTATACTATGTTATTTGATAACATCTTGTCTAGCACAGTCTCTGGAGCGTAACAGTAAGAAGCATTTTGTATGAAAGTATTCTGTACTTCTGTATGACAACTATTAAAGAAACTTGAAACTTGAAACTAGGGGTGTAACGGTACACAAAAACCACGGTACGGTATGTACCTTGTCAAGTCAAGGTTCAGTACAGGTTTTCGGTACAGTGGGGGAAAGTTTGGCTTTCCATGTTCCACTCAGGGGTGATGTAGTGTGCAGTAACTAATTGTACTTGTAGGGCTGTCAACGAATATTCTATAAGGAAATTAATAATCGACTTAAATAATAATAAAAATATAATAATAATTCAGTCGTTAGTGGTTAACATACCGTTGTATTAGTTCGGTACACAGCCGTTCGGTACAGTACGGTACACACTGAAACGGTTCGGTCCGGATACGTGTACCTTTACACCCCGTGTTAGGCTAACCTACATAAAGCAGAAATCCCAATTCCCATCCATCCAACCCACTGCCCTCAACCACCCACAGCCCCCACAAACCTTTCACCGAAAATGAAAGCAAATGTAAGCCTTTGTCTGTGTGAAATAGAGGTAGAGCGAGTGAGATGGGTAGGTGGGTCTCACCCTGTGACCAGAGCCACTTCCCAATAGTCCGCTGCGCTGCACAGTAAAATATTTGTAGTTATTCTGGTAAAAAGCACTTTTGGTATAAAAGAGGTGTGTTATAAGGAGACTGAGCCATATTTCTTGGTGAATAAGGTTGTTTGACCTGCTCTGTTGTCCATAGTGGGTGCACCTGACTGGCCCTGGTAATAATAATAATAATAATAATAATAATAATAATAATAATAATAATAATAATAATAATAATAATAATAATAATAATAATAATAATAATAATAATAATAATAATAATAATAATAATATAATAATAATATAATAATAATAATAATAATAATAATAATAATAATAATAATAATAATAATAATAATAATAATAATAATAATAATAATAATAATAATAACTTTATTTAAATAGCACCTTTCATACATGGATTGCAGCTCAAAGTGCTTCACAGCAAATAGCATACAATTAACATAGGCATACAATTTGCATACAGTTGACATAATAAAAGCAATGCATACAGTGCAGAAATAAGAATAGGTATAAAAGACAATAAAAGTAGTGCAATGTAGAAGGTGCAGACATAATAATAGGCACAAAATAAGTACAATAAGTACAGTGTTGCTCGAAAAGCATGTGAACCCCCCAGAACAGCCAGTCCCCCAAACCAACCAAAATCCATCAAAGCAAGTTTCAAGTTTGTTTATTATTTGTCAGAACAAAATACAGAATACTTTATAATGAAATGCTTGTTTCTGTATGAGCCCCTGAGAGTGTGCTACATACAGTAAAAATAAAGTAAGTAAAAGAAATTAAGAAGTAAAAAGTAGGTCAAGTCAATATACAATATAATATACGATACAGAGTCAAATGAGTAACAGTGAGGTAGAATGCAGAGGTACAAAACTTGGGGTAGGGTGCAAATGAGGTATGAATGTGGTGCAAATCTCTTTAATAATAGATAAATATAAAGTGTGTTAAAGTGTCTAAAGTGAATAAAGTGAGTGGTAAGGTGAGTGTTTGTTGTGAGTGTGTACACACGCAAGAGACCAGCACCTAACTCCAGGAAAGGTCCGGGAAAGGCCCAGCCGAAGACATAGGCGCCATAGGCTCCAACCAAACCCCCTCCCAGACCTCCCCCAGAGCCGAACACCAGTCTCCTGCACACGCCCCGACGGACCCCGGCCAGTCCCTACCACTAAACTCCCCCAACCCACGACACCCCAGGGACGAACCCACCACAACCCCCATAGCACCCCAAAGCGTCCCAAAGGTCCCAGTGCCATCCCAGACCACCCACGATCCCACACACGCCCCCATCCAACCACCATGTCCATCTGCCCGAACATCCAGAATCATCGCAGAATCCAAAAGTAAGGCCACCAGGACCAGAGGCAACAAAGCAGCCCACAGAAACGACACCCCCACAACGACCACGCACAATGACAGGCACGGTGCCACAATGGTGGCTCAATCACCGTACCCAGCAAACACACTCAAGCAAGTACACTCAAACTACCCGCGTCAGGGCGGTCGGGTGGCGTAGCGGAGATTGCGCTCGTCACCAATGCAAGAGGCTGCGGTCTCGACTCCCGGAGTCAGCATTGCCCTGCGGCTTGGGCCAGTCGTCATACTAACTCGTTTGGCTGAGTTAGGGGGAGGGAAGTCGTGGGTGGTAATCTGGCGTTGTGGACAGCGACGCCCTACAGGTCAGGTCTGGGTGCCTGCTCAGCGAAAGGCAGGAAATGGTGAAGGCAGCGTGACCTCCCACGCGTTACGCTTCACCAATGAGTCCTCGCTGCCAGGTGAAAAAAAGAGCCACATGTGTCGGAGGAAGCATGTGGTAGACTTCAGGGTTCCCTTGTACCGACCAGTAGGAGGAACATGCGCACAACAAACCAGGTAGGGGAGGGGGGAATTGGCATAACGACTAAATTGGGATGGGGAGAAAAATATAGAAAATCAGGCGGAGAAAAAGAGGATACAAAAGAAATATAAAGAAAACGACCCACGTCTCCCTCCCAACCACGACACACTCCACCAGAAACTGCCTCCCAGATGAAGATACAACAAAGACCAATGTGCGAAACACCTGAAAAGCTGACCACCCCAAAGGGGCCCACACACCCCCAAGCAACATACAATAGACAGGACAAAAATAATGCAGTAAAATAGCTCTCATTTACAGTACAATAATAATGTCTTCAAATGTTATCCATATTAAATAAGACAAAAAAGATATTGCTGGTGCAGGATTTAATAGTCATTCAATACCCTGAAATCACAGCCAAGCAAGTACACTCAAACTACCCGCGTCTCCCCCAACCACGACACACTCCACCAGAAACTGCCTCCCAGATGAAGATACAACAAAGACCAATGCGTGAAACACCTGAAAAGCTGACCACCCCAAAGGGGCCCACACACCCCCAAGCAACATACAATAGACAGGAAAAAATAATGCAGTAAAATAGCTCTCATTTACAGTACAAAAATCATGTCTTCAAATGTTATCCATATTAAATAAGACAAAAAAGATATTGCTAGTGCGGGATTTAATAGTCGGTCAATACCCTGAAATCACAGCTATTTCCGAAAAATGCGGAATTATACGCAGTTAACTCATTCAGCGCCAGCCATTAGCCAGGTCCCGTTGTAGCTATGCCATGCTTTAAAGATAGGAGTGTGTCACCTTGTTTGTAGAGCTATATCTATATTCTATATTATAGCTATGGGGACAATACTATTGTCATTTGACACTGACTTTCTTCCGTCGAAGATGCAAAAAAGAGATAATTTTTCATGCATACGTTCACACGTTATCCCGTGGTGAATATAAGTATAATTTCAGAGTGATCCTGGATAATTCCTGGGAAGCAAGTAATAGGGCGCAACGTGAATTCTACTATAAGCGTTGGCGTTTGTTGCCTGGACACGCTACTATTTCCAAATCAAATGTATATAATAGGTTCAAGTTCAAGTTCTTTAATAGTTGTCATACAGAAGTACAGAATACTTTCATACAAAATGCTTCTTACTGTTACGCTCCAGAGACTGTGCTAGACAAGATAGTATCAAATAACATAATAACATAATATAGCATGAATTTATAAGAAGAAAATGAGGTCACAGTGTTCGGTATAGACATATGTACAATGTTCTGAGTTACCATATAATATACAATACACAATACTATGCAGTGTACTAATGTACAGTACTATCTAGTGCAAAGCAGAAATGGGATGAGGTACAATTTTAGGTACAATTTACAGTAAGGTGTACGAGTTGTAGTGCAATCCTTCATCCATAAATATAAAGTGTGGGGAGTGGGTGCTACAGTGTGTTTGTTTAAAGTGGGTGTGTGCTATAAGTGTGTGGAGTGGGTGCTACAGTGTGTTTGTTTAAAGTGAGTGTGTGCGTGTGGATGTGTGTGCTATGTGCGTTTGGTGGTTGTTGTTGTGTAGTGTTCATTCATTGTTCGTTTAGCAGCCTGATGGCCTGGGGATAGAAGCTTCTTCTGAGTCTTTCTGTGCTCGCCTTGAGACTCCTGTATCGCTTGCCTGACCGCAGCAGTTCAAAGAGGCAGTTGTTCGGGTGACTGGAGTCTTTAATGATTCTCTTAGCCTTGCCCTTGCAACGCTTGTAGTAAATGTTCTGGAGGGTGGGGAGCCCCCCTCCAATTGTGCGTTCGGCTGAACGTGTCACTCTTTGTAGTCTGCTTTGGTCTTGTGCAGTGCTATTCCCAAACCAGGAGGTGATGTTGCCGGTCAAGATGCTCTCTATTGTACATGAGTAGAAGTTCTTAAGGATCTTCTGGCTGACTTGGAACTTCCTTAGGCGCCTGAGGAAGTAGAGGCGTTGTCGTGCCTTCTTCACAACACTGTTAATGTGTGTGGTCCATGTCAAGTCCTCGGATATGTAGGCTCCGAGGTACTTAAAGCTGTTGACTCTCTCAACCGGTGCCCCGTCGATGCTGAGGGGGCTGTAGTCCTTGACCCCCGACCTCCTGAAGTCCACAATCATCTCCTTTGTTTTGCTGACGTTCAGGGAGAGGCTGTTTTCCTGGCACCATCCCGCCAGGACCTTGACCTCTTCCAGGTAGGCCCTCTCGTCGTTGGCAGAGATCAGGCCCACCACCACTGTGTCGTCAGCAAATTTGACGATTGTATTGCTACTCCGCTGAGCCACACAGTCGTGTGTGTACAGGGAGTAGAGGAGGGGACTCAGAACACAGCCCTGGGGGGCCCCTATGTTGAGGGTGATGGATGAGGAGGTGCAGTTGCCTGCTCTCACCACCTGGGGTCTGCCAGTCAGGAAGTCCAAGACCCACTGGCAGAGGTCATAGCCCAAGCCCAGGTCCCTGAGCTTGGCTATGAGTATGGAGGTATTATGTTTCATCATGAATACATGAAAGGGTCGTTTCTGATGCTTTGATGGCCAGTAACAGCATTTGTGTTGAACACTACAGAAGCCGATCAGCTGGATGGATATGAAAACATTGTTGGATCAAGCTGAAATTGATGTCAGATAGTCCTTACCTGTGGTATTCCAAAAAGAATATTCCAATTGTCTGATCGCGATTTCCAGTATTGGTGTCCATCTGGTCCCAGACATAATTTGGCACAACTCATGGATCGAGTGTGCCAGATGCGTTTTGAATAGGTCGGATGAAGCGACTTACTCGGCTCCGTCTAAATATAGCGCCTGGAGACATTTGAGAGTAACACAGAGTTAGATACAAGGTTGCAAAGGGTGGGCGACACTGCCATCTGGCAGGATGCGGCCGGTATTGTTACAATAGAACATGATGTGCAATGAGTTACAATAGAACATGATGTACAATGAGTTACAATAGAACATGATGTGCAATGAGTTATAATAGAACATGATGTGCAAGGAGTTACAATAGAACATGATGTGCAAGGTGTTGTGAAGGGCCAGATTAAACTGAGAATCTACCTTTATTGTTTGATATACTTTGTATATTATTTATATATATACACGGAATATCCCTTTACCTGCGTTCAAACCAGAGTAATATTCGCTCTCCTATTGGACAGCGCCCCCAGGCGCCAGCGCGCAAGCCCCCAACGGCAGGTTCAAAGACAAGTTCAGGCATGTCAGAACATGCCCGGAGTCAGCATATTGATACCAGACAAAGACTGCGGTTTGGGACTAGATATTCACTTAAGTATAAATACAGCGCAAGGTGCGCACACCAGTAGTTCGCCTCGTTCAGTACCTTACCCACCTTCACCACGAGTCAACGTGCAGTGAAGTGAGCAACCTTGCGTCTAACAGAGCATTGAGAACCACGTGCGAATAGTTTAGTAAAGTAACGTCGAGTTCGACCTAATCTAATGTGAAGTAAATAGTTGTTCATTTATTGTATATCGTGCGGCCACAGTTCGTTCGTGTGTAGCATTACCCAGCGGTTCGTCGTGTCTTTAGCTAGTGTACTTAGCCAGGGTGTGTGGCCTAAATACGTCGCCCACACCCGAGGAGTCCTAGGCGGAGAACCGTTGGACATGTACACAGGAGAATCGGCGTCGGCGATTGCAGAACCATTACTGGTTGGATTATATTGATTTGGAACGTGGTACCCGGAGAAGAGCATCGTTGATTTCCACTGTCGTTTGGGATTCAACCTCGTGAGGATTACAACTCGGGCCGGCCTCGTGGACGGAGGCTGGCTAGCTGTCATCAATGCTATCTAGCATTTGGATTACAATTATTACTTTGCTGCTGATCAAGGGAGTTTACAAGGACCGACTCCTGTACCTGGAGTCTCTTTATTCCTCATTGAATCAGACGGAGTACCCGAGCATTCCTCTACCCTCCAGGCCTTACACCCCCGGAGGGAACCCATTGTCTCCAGGCGGTACCAGTGTTGCCCTATCTAGTTGCTACTATACGACAGGTGGTGTCAACTTAGACCCATCGTAGGATTCCTGCTATTCTTAGTGACTCATGCTATTGACTGACTTTACGTATATTCTTCGCCATACAAGCGCGACCCTAATTCTCATTCTGTAACCTAATGTTGCCTAATAATAATAAATTACCCTCAAATACTATTTCTTTGTCAATGCCGTGTTCTTGTGGGTGTTCACCATCTATATTTGATGTACTGTCTGGCCAGTAATTAAAGTACATAACTAGCAGTGGTTTAATCTATCACAATCTTTAATACAGTCAGGGTTTTGTAACCCCTCAGTTACACAAGGAGTTACCATCACCACCACCACCACCACCATCACCACCCCACCACCACCATGACACCATGACACTATATTTGCAGGACAATCAAACCAACGTCACTACACATTAACATTGTATAACTGCTGTGTGAAATTAATAAGGCCACATGTTTTAAATGCCAGGTCATCAAACTCATATAATAAATGCTCTCTCCCTCTCCTCTTCCCTTGATATATACATTTTTGACCAAACATCCCCGCTTGACTACTGTAACGAGGTATGATGTATGGAGCCTTGGCTGTTGCCATGGAGACAGCAGTCCCCTGTTACTTGTCATTAGAGCACAAACAAGCACTGGCATCTAATGTCATTCCAGTCAACATGAGGGAGAGCGATGAGAAAGAGAGGTCATGTGTAGGATCTTTTCCTCCCTCTCCTCGTCTACAATTGGTTTTCTGTGTGGATTATTTGGATTTTGTGATATAAGCCACAGTACACTGTGTTGGGGCATTTTTAGGCTGCATACTGGAGGAGAGGGGCATTTACAATCATCTGTCTGCCTCTAACCTTTCCATGATTCAATGCTGGCCTGCAGACAGTATGGAGTCAGGATGTCTGTCCCATAGACTATTTCTGCTCGTTTTGTCTTCCTCTGCTCTGTGCTGCTGTCTACACATAATGAGGAATTCAATTGCATATGTTCTTATTAATATCTATGGTGGTATGGCTGAGATTCACAAGAATCAAAACTAAAAACACCCTTTTGGGCCAGTCATTGGCTCCTATGTTACCATGTAGTAACATAGTATGGTAGTAGAGTATATAGTATGGTAGTAGAGTATGGTAGTAGAGTATGGTAGTAGAGTATATAGTATGGTAGTAGAGTATATAGTATGGTAGTAGAGCATATAGTATGGTAGTAGAGTATATAGTATGGTAGTAGAGCATATAGTATGGTAGTAGAGTATATAGTATGGTAGTAGAGCATATAGTATGGTAGTAGAGCATATAGTATGGTAGTAGAGTATATAGTACGGTAGTAGAGTATATAGTATGGTAGTAGAGTATATAGCATGGTAGTAGAGTATATAGTATGGTAGTAGAGTATATAGTATGGTAGTAGAGTATATAGTATATAGTATGGTAGTAGAGTATATAGCATGGTAGTAGAGTATATAGTATTGTAGTAGAGTATATAGTATGGTAGTAGAGTATATAGTATGGTAGTAGAGTATATAGTATATAGTATGGTAGTAGAGTATATAGCATGGTAGTAGAGTATATAGTATTGTAGTAGAGTATATAGTATGGTAGTAGAGTATATAGTATATAGTATGGTAGTAGAGTATATAGTATGGTAGTAGAGTATATAGTATGGTAGTAGAGTATATAGTATGATAGTAGAGTATATAGTACAGTGGTAGTAGAGTATATAGTACGGTAGTAGAGTAGATAGTATGGTAGTAGAGTATATAGTACGGTAGTAGAGTATATAGTACGGTAGATTGATTGATTGATTTTTATTTAGTACATACAATTTATACAAAAGTATAAAACAAGGGGTACAAGGATAACATGTGAAAGTCTGTCAACTTGTTTCCAACATGGTCCCAAGAAGAATACAATAAATCACAAAGAAAGAGTTAAGAAGATATGATAGATAAAACAAGTAGATAAAATAGACAACACAATTTTCTCAAAGAGCCTCATTACATCATGTCATGTTCCTGTTCTTCAAGAGTGGTGGCCAAGCACCCACTGCTGTAACGATCCCAGGCCCAGCCCTTTGTGGGCCTGTGATGAGAAGAGAAACATTGGTTCCCTACCTCCCGTATATGGTCTCATACCACCCTTTAGTGGTCACCAGCAGATGGTGCAAACTTTCATTCTACCTGTGTTAACACATATGTTTAGTATTATTAATGGGATAATTAATGTGATTTCATTGTGTGTGTTGTTGTTGAATTTCCATTCCCTTGTGTGATGTTGTTCCCCTGTCTAGTTGTGTTTTGTAATATGATTTTGTGTCTAGTTGTTGATTCTGTGTTTTGGACTGGTTCGCCAGCTGGTTCCAATTAGAATTAGTCTGTGTATATAAGTGTGGTTCTGTCTTCTCCTCATTGTGGCATCATACCTCCGGTTACCCCTTGTTCCTGTCCATGTTGTCTTGCACTGTTGTCATTTGTCCTAAGTAAGTGTTGTTAGTGTTTCGTTTTGTTGTCTTTTATTTGACGTGTTCACAGTTCAGTTCACTGCTATTAGTGCCAGCACGGCTGCGCCGTTTATGTTTCTTTTTGTAACGTGTCGTCGTCCTAGTAAAGTCTGTATTTACACGTTATCCTGCCGTCTCTGCCTCCTCCATTCCTGTCCGCAAACTGGGTTCTCCTCTCCTTCCTTCACCTTTCCTGATTCGTAACACACTGCAACCTATTGTTGCAGATGTCGCTTCACACCCCTCTTGAAGACAGCAATAGTGGGGGAGTTTTGGATGGCCCTTGGCAGAGAGTTCCACAGCCGGCAGGCAGAAAGTGTAATGTTCTGGGTTTCTGTCCTCTCCCAGGAGTAGAAAACCTTACTGTAAATTGTACCTAAAATTGTACCTCATCCCATTTCTGCTTTGCACTAGATAGTACTGTACATTAGTACACTGCATAGTATTGTGTATTGTATATTATATGGTAACTCAGAACATTGTACATATGTCTATACCGAACAACTGTGACCTCATTTTCTTCTTCTAAATTCATGCTATATTATGTTATTATGTTATTTGATACTATCTTGTCTAGCACAGTCTCTGGAGCGTAACAGTAAGAAGCATTTTGTATGAAAGTATTCTGTACTTCTGTATGACAACTATTAAAGAACTTGAGAACTTGAGAACTACTGTCATTCTGGAGTACTTCACACTGTTCTCTGTAATTAGCGCTGATTGACTGTCACATGTGGTTTGTTGTCACTAATTACTGCGTGTGGTTTGCTGGGAGTTTTGCCTTTATAGTAATCCCTTCTTTCTCTGTCTGTTGTCGGATCTTCAACAGAACTACTGCGAGCAGTCGGCCACGGACAAGAAATGGAACCTCTTGTCTTTGCTGTTATTATTTAATTCTCTTTTCCTTATATACCCTCAGTTGAAGCCTGGCTTCTTATTCGTTATCATTACAGTTTCTTGCTCTAGTGATTATGATAATAAAATAACACGTTTTCTTGAGATGAGCAACCACATCTCTGTCTCCTTATTACCTTCTACTATTGGAACTCAACTCCTACCTTGACTCGTAACAGAAAGCCATTCTGTGAATAGGAACCATCTAGGCTCATAAACTGAGAGCTACCCAGACCGTAACTGTCGTCCGTGGACCTGGCCACGCAGGACAATGCAAGAGCATAAATAACTAGGGGCAGATCCATTTAACATTCTATACATATGTCCCAGTTTCAGAAAGGAGACCCTCTGCTCCACAGGGAGCCATCCCACCTCATTGAAATGACATGGCTCAATATGGGTTTGTAGTTTGCGGTTTGTAGCATGTGTTTACTTTCCACTGTAACACCACTATACCAGTATGTACAGTGGCGTTGCGCAATATTTCGGGGCTCCCCCGCAGGTCGGACCATGGGGCCCCGCCCACTCACCTAAATCAATAATAAAGTGACATGGGATAGACATCGCGGCCACTTAAAGCTTTTTTTTTTTAATTTTAATTTTTTCAGGCATCATTCATTGACAAATACAAGTGGCTTTGTATTTTTTGTAACATGAAGGTATTGTAGAACGTTATAGCCATATCATAATTTGAGTTCACACAACAGAACGGTTCACATAACATAATTCTGTATAAAAGAAAAGTAGCCTACAAAAAAACAAACAAAACACATCCTATAGGCTACATAGTAGAGGATGCAGTCAGGAGCTGCTTTCTATTTGTAGCACCCTGAAAATATGGCTATTATTCAGAAGTGCTGACTTGCCTTTTATCTCCCCTGGTACACCAAGACGTATTAACTAGTTTCCATTAAATATCCCCTTGATCAATGACGCAGGTTTCTCCTTCTCATACCGGCTGGAATATGGACTATAAACAATAACCCTGGATCATATTCTTCCACCCAGTGTTTCCCTGTGGGGCTAGTAGGCGGTGCCAGCAGGGGGCACCGGTGGCAGGCAGAGAGCGTACGAGAGTGACGGAGGAGGAAGCAAGTCAACTGAGACGGAAGTGTGAGGAACCAGCCTCTTCGACATTGGACTTGGATGTGATCGGTCATGTCTAGACAGAGCCCCGTGTAGGACCACACGGGTGAACGTATTGAACTTGAGTATATTACGGGTTATCCTAGAAAGGTAAATGTAGTAGCGTGTTGCATGTTTTCCCACTGAATAACCCTAGCGATACAACGAGTTATCCTAGAAGAAATGCAGTATAGCCAAGTGTGGCTTAAGTTAAAGATATTCCCTCTAGTGAGGCGCCCCGCCAGCGTGGCTTGAAGAAGACCGGTGTTTAGAGACACCCTGCGTCATTATATATTGCGTCTAGCAGGAGGGCTGTTTGGGACCCCAAGAGTAGCTTCAGTGTAAGTAGGGCAAGAGTAGAGCCACGCGTCTACCCAGCACCGGCCGTCTTCAGGCCATCACGGGAGTTCTTCCCGTCCAGCAGAGGTCGCCATCATCCAGCACGGGCTCTCAGCCCGATATTGCCCCCCTGCTCCAGCCCCGCTTGCTCGCGCCCACGACGAGAGCGTTCGACGCCATCTTGCTACCCCGAACAGTGGTGGCGCGGCGAGGACGCCATCTTGGTTGAGTACAATAGAGCGTCAGTGCTCCGGATCTTATTGCACAGTACACAGTGTGGTGCGGCCTACGGGCGAAGCTAAACTTTGCTAAATCCAGTTCATAGGGGTACCCCATACACATTATATGCCGGCATTAGTATAGGGCTTTTGTTTTGGTACAGTGGGCCCACATTTTTTATTTCCTTTGAGTGTGATAACATGTTGGTTCTTTGATAATAATTTCCCATCTAATCAACCCTTTCCCAGTGGGGAGGTTCCAAACCTGAGGTATTATTCCTACCATATAATTAAAGCCTGATAGAGGTATTATACCTGGTACTGACCCAGACGTGGGCGATGAGTCGAATACATTAAAGTATATTATTCCTGGTGCTAACACAGAGGTGTGTGTAGTATATACGGGTACATAAGGTATTGAGTTACAATTGAGCAGTAGTAGGATTTCATTCCGTTGGACCACTCCTATTAAGCTTTTGTATTCAACCGTACCAATTAACATAAAAACATTAGATGGGATTCTGTGTGCGTGTCCATTACTGTGCACAGTGTTAACTATTTTGGTGTGGGTAACGCTACTATAATTAACCCCTTCCTACTCCACCTTTCCCTTTTTATTGTAAGGTTTCTAGTGTCACTGAGGGAGGGTACTGCTTGCGGGGGGAACCAAGTTATTTATTTACAATTCAGTCACTAGGTGTGGGAGGGTTAAAGGAGTAATTGGGGAAGGTGAGAGCGTGTTGGGGAGTACTGCTGACCGCCCTGCTGCAGGGGAGGAAGACCAGAGTACCAGACCAGGTTGGTAAATCCCGGGCCCCTTCCACTCACACTGCCAGCCTCCAGTTGAAGCTCCAGACTCAAAGACGGAGGTGCAGTCAGACAGAGCTCTACGGTGTCTTGCTACCCAGTGATTGTGCCCACCTGTTCCCACGAAGCAGGGATAATCCATCCTGCTACATTTGGGGTCACGAACAGGATACACATCTGTTAAGTACGAGTCATAAGCCTAGGTCAGATTGATTATCCCATAACTCATTGGTCCGCGTCTCAGCTTCAAGCAGCGTCCTGCGACGTCTGGGATGCCTAGGACTCAATGCGTCTATAAAACTTCAGGGCTTAAACCCAGCCGACCCAGGCTCACACACATTTGCACCCCTCCGTCCCCCCCAGTCATACGGTTGATTGATTGGAGTTGCGGAGTATATTTACTTTATTCTATTTTGCTTTAACTTACTCGGTTGGCCGTATTACCACTGTATGGCATTACTTGATAATCACAGTTATACAGAACCCACCTTTAGTCCTTAATGCATAATCATATTTCTCCTTTTACTCCGTCTGGATAAAGCCACACTTCTAAAGTTTTTACATCATTAATCAGAACGCAAAGGGTGAAGTTACAATGCAAACAACATTTCAATGCTTACCCGTCCGTCTGGTCAGAAGAATGGAAAACAAGATATATTTATAAAGAAGTATTTTTAATTAGAAAAGGCAAGTAAAACAAAACATCTCATCTGGCATGGCTTGTGCCCGGTGTCTGCAAGCAACATCTTCAAATCTCTCCAAAAAGTCTGTTCCTTGAATGGGCAACAGTCCTTTTTATATTGATATTGTATCATATTTCCGATTGGTCTAAACACAGTGATGTCACAGGGATGTCATTTTCGTTTAGCAAACCAAAATACAATACATAATCCGTATGGACTCCTCCTTCTTTGTACTAGCGTTACTTTTAGTTACCTAGTGTTTTTTTTAAGTAAGAGAAAGTCCCTTATTTCTTCAGAACAAACAACTGCTTTGTCTGTGGTGACCACGTGATATGGTACCAGGCACGAGGCCATCCATAGGATTTCTTATCAAGACTCCTTAGAGATGCCCTCCAGAAAACAGTTTTACACATAATTTTTAGTATTATTCTCTACTGACAGTTAATTATAAGCATGCCATTATGAAAACTTTTACTGTACACATTAAACATTTAATTGTTATATAGTTTTTAAGATTCTCTCTATAGTTTCAGGACTCCCTGTTTCTCAACCCTCAACCTTTAATTCCCTTCCCTTCTGTAAGGGTTAACATTTACAGCTTTCTCTCCTCTGCTGAGGGCCACATTCCCCAGGTTGACTCCCCATCGCGGGCCTGCTCTCACAGACAACAGGCACCTTTTCTGCAGACATTAAAGGCTCATTTCCATTTTTATAAGTAGAGCCGCGGAGGGCACCGAGACGCAAGACGTGCACAGGACGTGCCTCACGCTAGACGTCCAGATCGACGGGGTCGAGACCCGCTGCCTCTTCGACACAGGCGCCGAGGTCACCACCATGAATGAGAGCCACTTCCGAAGACACTTCCCGCGGTCGAGGTTGACCCCCGCCAACTGGATCACCCTCACCGCCGCCAACGGGTTGGAGATCCCGACTAAATCAAGTATTGGAGAAACACAAGGCGGTGTTCTCCGTAGACGACGGGGACTATGGTTACACGACCACGGTCATTCACTACGTCCCCACCGGTAACGCACCCCCGGTCAAGCAACGGCACCGCCGAATACCGCCTCACGTGTTCCAGGAGGTAAAGCGGCACGTACAAGACCTAGTGGACCAGGGTGTTCTGGTGGAGAGCTGCAGTCCGTGGGCGTCTCCAGCCGTGATCGTCATAAAGAAGGACTGCTCCGTGCGGTTCTGCTGTGACTACCGGCGCCTCAATAACGTGACGCACCGGGACGCGTATCCCCTACCTCGTATTGAAGAGTCCCTAGACGCCTTGGGGCAGGCCAAGATCTTCTCCTCGCTCGACCTCACCGCCGGCTACTTCCAGGTGGCGGTGAAAGAAGAAGATCAAGAGAAGACGGCCGTCATGACGGCCTTCGGCCTCTACCAGTGGACCCGTATGCCCTTCGGCTTGTGTAACGCACCCGCAACCTTCCAGCGGTTGATGACCGCCGTGCTGGGGGACCTGGCCTTCGACATCCTGCTTGTCTATTTAGACGACGTCTTAGTGTTCGCTAGTGACTTCGAGAGCCATTGCCAGAAGTTGGACCTGGTGTTTGGACGGCTGCGGGAGCATGGGCTCAAACTCAAGCCCCGAAAGTGCTTCCTTCTGAAGACCGAGGTCAAGTTCTTTGGACACGTCAGCAGGCATACAGGTCGACACTGACAAAGTGAAGGCGCTGGAGGACTGGCCGGCGCCACGCTCAGCGAAGGAAGTGAGGCAGGTGATCGGGTTCCTGTCCTATTATCGGCGGTTCGTGCCCCGCTTCGCCCAGGTGGCCCAGCCACTGCACGCCCTGATGGGGAAAGAAAAGAAGGGGTTCGCCAAAGGCCGGCCCGAGGCCTTCAAGTGGACTCCGCAGTGTCAGACGGCCTTCGATCATCTGCGGGAGTGCCTCTTGACGCCTCCGGTGCTGGCCTACCCTGACCTCCAGCTCCCCTTCATAGTGACCACAGACGGGAGTTACTTGGGACTGGGAGCGGTACTAAGTCAGAAACAAGAGGGCGTGGAGCGAGTCATCGCATTTGCGAGCCGAGGTCTGCGTGGGTCCGAAAGGAATGACCAAAATTACAGTGCGTTCAAGCTGGAACTCCTCGCCCTGAAGTGGGCAGTCACTGAGAAGTTCCGAGACCTCTTGATGTGCGTCCAGTTCACCGTGATCACCGACCACAACCCGCTGAAGCACCTCGGCACGGCCAACCTGGGAGCAGTGGAGCAGCGCTGGAACGCTCAGCTCGCGGAGTACGACTTCGTGGTACAATACAAGCCTGGCCGACTCAACCAGAACGCCGACGCCCTGTCTCGCATGCCGATGCGGTCAGAGCCTGAAGTTTAGGACACCGAGAAAGTCTTCCTAACAATACCCGCGACCGGCACTCACACCCGCCAGGGTCTACCGGAACGGACCGCCTCATTGTGCGCCCCCGCCTCAGTCGCCCGCGATGGCTACGTCATGGTCCCAGCGGAGGAAGTACGGGCCCTGCTGGGTCCCGAGAGACCGACCGAGACGTGGGAGGACCCGAGTGTCAGTGCACGCCAGATAGCGGCACAGAAGGGGAACAGTGGATATGACTGGGCGGAAATGCGGCAGCTACAGGCGGACGATCCCGAGTTGGGTCCGGTGTGGCGGGCGGTGACACAGGGAGTCCCTCCCACTAAAGTACAGTTGAAAGAAGGAGACCCGAAACTCCGCAAGTTATACGGGCAGTGGGAGCGGTTCCGTCTGCACCAACAAGTACTGTTTCGACGCGTCAGTGATCCCCGTGACGGGGAAGAGGTTCTGCAGCTGGTGGTGCCCACGGCCCTGCGACGGAGGATCTACGAGACCCAACATGAGGATGGGGGACACTACGGGGGGCGAGGGACGGTGGACCTGATGAGGCGAAGTTATTACTGGATCGGAATGGCAGAGGAGGTGAAGAAATGGGTGCAGCAATGCAAGCGATGTGCATTAGCCCGGGACGTGTTCCCTAAAGCCCAGGCCCTGATGACCTGCACCAACGTGACGGCACCCATGGAGGTCCTTGCCATGGACTTTACCGTGTTGGAAAGGTCGGTGGGTGGCTACGAGAACGTATTGGTGCTGACTGATATGTTCACCAGATTCACTATTGCCGTACCGACCAAAGACCAGACTGCAAAGACCACCGCCGCCGCCATCATCAAGTACTGGTTAGTGTATTACGGCTGCCCTGCCCGACTCCATGCCGACCAAGGGTGAAATTTCGAGTCAAGCGTCATCAAGGAGCTCTGCCGACTGTACGGAATCTCCAAGAGCCGCACCACGCCTTACCATCCCCAGGGGAATGGGCAATGTGAGAGGTTCAATCGGACTATGCACAACATGCTGCGTAGTCTGCCCGCGGAGAAGAAGCGGGACTGGAAGGAGCACTTACCTGAGTTGGTACTTACGTACAACTGCCACGTGCACTCCTCTACGGGATACTCCCCTTTCTACCTGCTCTTCGGAAGAGACACCAGAATGCCCCGAGATGTCCTGGGGGGCAGAGATGTCATTGAGGAGGGGGCGGAGGACCTAGACGAGTGGGTACAGAGTCACCACGAGCGACTAAAGGCCGCCGCGGAGGCCGCCGAGGCCACGGCGAAGTAGGCGTCTCATCGACGCAAGAGGATTTATGACAGGAAGAGCAGAGGTGCACTCCTGCGGGCCGGGGACCGGGTCCTGATACGTGACCACCGAACCCGGGGCCGTAATAAGATACAGGACAAGTGGGAGCCTACGTCTTATGTGGTGGTGAAGCAGAGCCACGAAGGGACACTCGTGTTCACAGTCAGGCCCGAAGCAGGGGGTCCAGAAAGGACCGTGCATCGAGACCAGCTCAAGACCTGTCCTTTCCCGGCCTCCGACCCGGAAGCGAGGGTGAGGGCCCCTCGACAGACCCCTGTGGCACTGCGGAGCTCGTCCGAATCAGACAGCGGAGATGCTTTCGAGTGCCACAGTCAGGCCCGAAGCAGGGGGTCCAGAAAGGACCGTGCATCGAGACCAGCTCAAGACCTGTCCTTTCCCGGCCTCCGACCCGGAAGCGAGGGTGAGGGCCCCTCGACAGACCCCTGTGGCACTGCGGAGCTCGTCCGAATCAGACAGCGGAGATGCTTTCGAGTGCCGTCGGGAACCGCATCCTAGGGCGTGTAACCGCATCCTAGGGCGTGTAACCACCCCAGGCCCTTGCGGGACGCCCCTGAAGAGGCAGCGGATGCCGAGTCAGAGGCGGAGTCGACCCCCTCAGGAGAGGATGGAGGAGGCCGCTGCGCTGGCGGTCCACCGATGGCCCCGGAGGGCGAGGCTGTGGTCAATGACCCGCCAACGGGCACTGAAGAATCCGACGCGGAGTCGGAGGTGGGGGAAGTGGAACCCACCCGGCCCCAGAGGAGCACCAGAGGTCGGCTACCCGCTCGGTATCGCCAGGACTACGTGCTCAAGAGTGTGTTTGTTGAACAGTGTTTCCAATTCATGAAGGAGTGTGTGAAACTGTTAGCATAATGTGTGATTGTCGATCTAGGGGTGAAACTGTTGGTCTCAGGACCGTTTTCATACATGCGTTGGTTGGTGTTTCATTAAGTTAACTTGCAGAGGACTTAGCAAGTTCAAAAGCATTGGAGGCTTTTAACCAGGGCAGGACTGGGGAAATCATTCAGGCCAGGAAATATAGTGCAAAATATAGCCCCAATCAGGCCACTTTTTAAGCAGGGGGTCTGTGGGTCCCCCACCAGGACATTTCTTGTTACAAAGACTTAATTTCCTGCATTCTGGTGCAGGCATTTTTTTATTTGTACCCTTTAAATGCCAGTGTTTGTGATGGCATCACAAATTATTGTTTAAAAACAGGCTAGCATATGTATTGCACTACCCCCCCTGCAGGTTCTATACAACAAGAGGTGCAAATCCAGAGCCTGCAGGATAATGAAAGACCCTCACCACCCCAATAACAGCCTGTTTCAGCTGCTGAGGTCAGGCAGACGCCTGCGAACCCCAGCTACTAGGACAGAGCGGCTTAGGCTCAGCTTCTTCCCCCAGGCCATCAGAGCCATGAACAATGAACATTGAGTGCTCAGAACATTGAACTGTCCACACACAAGCACACATGAACACACACACTGTGCACGCTCACACACGAGCAGCCACTTAACACTTTAACATGAGCGGGCACACACTCATGTCGCACACACGCACACTTATGGCCAAAGGAAAGGACACTTTAAATTAGAATAACAGGAACAGTGTATTGCACTACCAAAGCTAACTAGCATGTCCCATATGCTCTGTAAATAACTATGTACAGATACCGAGATGTCACTCCATGTTACCTGTTACCTGTTACTGCACAATGTTGTTTTCGTCTTTTGATTCTATTATATGTACCACTGTATTGCACATCGTTGCGGGCAAGACCACCCGCATTTCATTGTATACCTGTATGCCGTGACAATTAAAACTCTTGACTTGACTTGACTTGACTTGATGATTAGCAACAACACTGATTTTGATGGATTTTCAGTTTTTTTGTAATGTCAGATTGAAAATAATACAACCTTTTATTCAACTTCAGCCCTGATCATAACACCACATATTAATTTTATAATTCTAACCCTTTAAATGCCAGTGTGTGTGATGGCATATATTTGCAATATATCAAATGCAAAGTAGATTTTTCTGGGGGGGATTATTACAGGCTAGCATGTGTCAATGATTAGCAACAACAGTTTTTTGTAAGGGTCCCGCCTCCAACAATCACATGCGGCTCCTTTTGTGTGTGTGTGTGAGAGCAAGAGAGAGAGAGAGAGAGAGAGAGAGATAGTTCTCCAACTTGTGTGAGTTGCAGTGATCTCCTGGTTGTTCCCCACCTAGGTTATCTAACTATTGCGCTGCTGCAACTATAAACACTGTCCTGGCCTGCTTCTAAGTTCAGTGGCCTGACTGCAACAAAAAAATTTAATAAAATAAAATGATTTTTTTTAATCATCTTGCAACCCCTCCGCTGCGGCTCGCGACCCTCCTGTGGGTCGCGAGTTGCGACCCCGGCTTTGGGAACCCCTGATATAGATAATGGTAATTTCTTATCTACCATAGAATTTATGGCGCGTTATGCGCACAATTTAAACCATGTACTAAAAAATTTACGGATTAGATTGCAAATCCAATGTAACCTGTAGCCTACTCGTACTGGTTATGGCGAATAAAACGTTCTATTATTCTAACCTGTCTCGGCGGCTGTAGCGTGGCTTGGGGCCTGGCTGGGCTGCGTGTCTGCTGTCTGCCTGGACTCGGAGCTGACCGGGGGGTTGCTAGCGGTGGCCAGGCTGGGTGGGGAGCTTACTGCCGATGCATCTTCAGTAAAGTTAGAGTCAGTCTACCTTTGCTGCCTGCTGGAACAATGATGTTATTTTTGGTAGCTTTGCCGTCTCCTGTTCAGCTTTCGCTCTCATCTTGTTTTTCTGAGCACCGCTTGGGTATTTGCGGTTCATTTTTACCAGCGCTTCCCGCTTTGTTTTGAACGCTGCCCAGCCTGCCAATAAACATTAGTTATCAGCCGGCTAGCCCTATCGCAGGTGAGCAAATAATTATCATGATACACTGTTGTACTACAGCGTACACATGACAGGGACGGGGTGCCTAGCAACATAGCAGGGAAGGGGGGCCACGCCCACTGCGCCCTGTTCCCGCGTTACAAAATCTAAAGAGGATAGCCTACAGTGGGGGCGGGGCCCCCTAAGCTCCGGGTGCGGGGGCCTCCCCTACACCACTGAGTATGTACATCCATAATCATATTGTCTGAGGATCATGCAGTTGGCAAGCAATTTCATAGTTTCCAGTGATAATAACCTCTTTTTTCAGTGCAAAAATGTCACCCTTGTGTTAACTTTTTTATCATGTTTGGTCGAGGTCTGCACCTAGGTATTTAACACAGTCTCTAGACTCGACACTGAAGCCATTACAGCTGATCTCAAGTCAGGAGCATTCCTTTAATTTATGTTTTGAGCTGAATAGAATTGACTCAGTTTTTCCAAGGTGAATCGATAATCTGTTGTCAACTAACCATTTGTGAAGGCTTTCCAGCTCCCTACTGAGACCGGCTTGAATTTCTGCTGTGTCGTCTCCAGACACCAGAAGTGCTGAGTCGTCAGCATACAGTAGGAGTCTGCAGGATACTGCAGACACCATGTCATTGACATATAATGAAAAGAGCAATGGAGCGAGGATGATGCCGTGTGGCACCCCACATGTTATTTCATTATATGAAGATGCGACACCATTTATGTTCACAACCTGGGTCCTCCCAGTCAGGTACGACCTGAACCATCTCAGCGACCCATCATCCATCCCACAGGCTTTGAGCTTCTCAAGCAGGATCTGATGGTCAACAGTATCAAACGCTTTCTGCAGGTCAATCAGAACCATGCCAGTTCGTTTGCCACAGTCCATCTGGGTTCGAATATGGTCAGTGAGATCAATCAGGCAAGCATCCGTAGAATACCCAGGGCGAAAGCCAGACTGGAATTGGTAAAGGAGATCTGTCTGGTTAAGAAAATCGGATATTTGATTAAATATGACCTTCTCAAGAACTTTGGAGATGACGCTGATAATAGAAACTGGACGATAGTTTCCCTCATCCTATCTCCTTTTTTGTGCAGTGGAACCACTCGAGCACATTTTAAGTCGTCGGGTATGATACCCTGTTTCAGTGATAGGTTGATGATATGTGTTAGAGGTTCACTAATCTGGTTTGCTCCGTCTTTGATAAACCTCACTGGTAAGCCGTCTATTCCAGTAGCTTTGTCTTTGCCTAGGGTATTGATCGTTTTTACTACCAGAGCCATGTCCACTGGTTGTAATTTGAAGGAATCCTGTGCAACCTTATCTGAATAATAATTAAATACATGACTACTACCAAACTGGCCAGTGGGTTCGGGTAACTTCTTCACAAGTGTTGATGCCACTGTAGTGAAAAAAATCATTGAATTTTTGGGTCACCCTTGCATTGTCAAAGTAAATTTCATTATCAATATCCAACCCAATCTTTGAAGAAGCTGAACAATTGTTTCTAATAGGAGCCCCCAGATTTTTTTGAGTTTGCCAAAGTTCTTTGGGGGAGTTTTTCAAATCTTGGAATTTTGTTTTGTAGTATTCTGTTTTGGCCTTTTTTACCAGGCTGGTTACTCTATATCGCACGTGTCGATACTAGGGATGCTCGATATTGGCTTTTTTACCGATACCGATATACCGATATTGTCCAACTCTTAATTTCCGATACCGATATCAACCGATACCGATATATGCAGGGTTTCCCCCCCAAAAAAATGGAATAATTTCAGGTAATTAACATTACATATCGCTTGTTGTGGAATTAACACAACATTATGCATACTTTTGACAATAAATAAAATCAGAATTAGTTCTTACTTGCTTGCCTGGGTAAATAAAGGTTATAGAAATGTAAAAAAAAAAATTTAAACCGATACCGATATTTTCCGATATCACATTTTAATGCCGATATCGGCCCATAATATCGGTAGGCCGATAATATCGGACATCCCTAGTCGATACTCATCAAATAGAGCGCTATCGCCGCATTTTAGTAGTAGTAGTAGAGTATATAGTATGGTAGTATGGCGTCTCGGGGGTGGGGGTGAGGGGCTGATTGCAATCACCCCCTAGGTGTTGTAGTAATTAGGTTTCGGTGAAGCGTTTTATTTAAAATAGATTCTTTTAAAAAAGGTTGCATTACCGTGTTTTGTATTATTGTTCACATTAAATTATTACAGTTAAAGATATGAATAGGTATAAAAAGTTATATGTGATAGTTAGAGTTGTGCTGAACATATAATGTTCAGAAAATATGTGTCTGTGTGGGTGTGTGTGTGTAGGGGTGTGAATTGGGCCCCCTTAGGTGTTAAAACACCCCATGATGGCTAGCAGTTTAGGGGAAGGGAAGGCCTGCATACGACCCTGTAGAGTTACAGCAGAAATCTGACATATTTTACAGGCATCGTTCAAATACATATGGTTTATATTTTTGTAACATGTACATGTACAAGTATTGTGTTGTAGAACCATATACTCAGGGCCGCCTCAGGGGGTGTGCGAGCAGTGCGGTCGCACAGGGCCTCGCGGGAAGGGGGGCCTTGCACAAAAAAAAATAAAAAAAATAAAATAAAGATTTTTTTTTTTTTTTTTTTTTTTTAGGCCCCCCTTCCCGCGAGGCCCTTTTTCATCACAGACCTAAAATCTAGTTTTGCTTATATGCTTATATATTTCACATTAGACACGTTTGTAGAATGTTCCTGGCTCTGCGGCTCTGCACTATTCTCTATTGGAGCTCTGGGGCTCTGCAGCAGACATACTATTGGTTTCAAGAAGGGAGGGGTTACATTATGTGTACGCTGGCGTGCGTCAGCTGCGTTTGACTATTTCGCGTGTGCAGCTTTGGAGGTTATGCTTAGTTATGCCAGCCAAAACGAAGAGGACGGTCATTCGGCAGATGGACTGAAGATGAAAGTTGTTGCATGTTAGACAGTTCAGTCAGGCTAGCCATCCTGGCTAAAGGCAGGGACAGCTAGTTAGCTTTAGCTACGTTATAATATTGAGTGCTAACGTGTGGTTCAGTCGGGATAGCCATGATGATGTCGGCTAGTAGCTAGCTTAGCTAAAGGCTAACTAGCGTTAGCTAACCTAGAGAGAGCGCGTGCAGCATTGTTATGCCAAGATGAAGAGGACGGTCATTCGGCAGATGAACTTCGTCAACTCCACGCGGTTGTCTCCATCCTCTTGGACGTTTGGTGAGTTTTTAATGCACTCTATTCTATTCCCGCTGTGGATATATCTCTCTCTCTCTCTCGGGAGCCAAACGGGCCGGCTAGCTGTTGTAGTAGCTAACGGTGTGTGGCCTGGTGTCAGCACCTGGTGCGAGGGAGGGAGCTTGGTGTTTCATTATGAGAATATCTCCATGCTCAAGTCGGCTATAGTCCGCGAGGGACTTGTTGCCGGCACCGCTATGGTAAACACTCGGCTGGGAACATTAGCTTGATGCTATCAGTTAGCCTAGAGTTAGCTGTTAGCTTGTGCTACGACCATTGACATTAGCCGTGGGAATAGCAGGCCCTGGCACTCTGACTACGACATCATCTTTGACAGAAGATGTAGTCGGGCCTGCACCATGACAAGGCTCCGGCCATAGCTTCTTTTTGTCCCGCCAGCGAGAGGCCTTTCGTCAACGTGGAGACCTGTGTTGCGGCCTTTCGCCCTGCGTTCCTTGGTGCAGGTAAGATGTCCATTGGACATTACCCCACTCTTCCTTCCTTCCCCTCCCGAATGTTTTGTTAATAACAATGTTTTTTTCCAGGCAAAACATATGTTACTTCACAACATTTGGAGATACGACATGTGCTGTGTGTGAATTGTCTTGGTCGTTTGTGTAGCTTGGGTAGCGTTGGCCAAAGCTGTGTGTGGCCTGGTGTCAGTACCTGGCTACTCTATTTGCAGTTAGCCTATTTAGCTGATGTCGGCCATTGGCTCCTTGCTACTTTGTTTTCTCTGGTATAGACCCTCTTCTCTTTGGATTTAAGTGTTGATCTTTGTCCTTTTGGATCTATGTATATTCATGTTGCCTTTGTGAAGTTATCTTTTCCTTCTGTTTTGTTCTTCCATTAAAAGTTGAATATCCTTTAGGGGCTCATCTTTGCTTATCTCTCTCATACATGCTCTCTCTCTAACACGCACACACACAGACATGCTCTCTCTTAGGGCTGGGCGATATAACGATTACGAAAAATATCGCGATATATTTTAATAATCGATATCGAATATCGAAATAAAAAACAAATCGAAAAATCGTTTTTTTTTTTTTTATTATTATTATTATTATTATTTTATACCTGCAACAGGGCAGTTTTAAAACCAGAGACAGTGGACAGACTTGTCTTTCTTGCCTGCAACTTAAAGTAATGGCTTTGCTTGTCCAAATGACAATACTGACCAAATTCAGATTTCTTTTTCTCTTGTCCATTTATTTTGTTTGCTTTCTAATTTAAAATACATTTTGAAACCGTCTGTACACAGTAGGCTATGTGTGCTAGCAGAACTAGACTCCAGTCACGAGTCACAGTGCACATGTGCGGTGGTTTGTCCACCAAAAAAGCGCCAAAAGATCGATAATAAACTAGCAGAGCCAGAACTGTTCAACTCCTCTGGAGCCACAGCCAGCAGAGAAGCCTGTTTACTTTAGCTTTTAAACCAGCTGCAGCCTGAGAACTGGAGTGTGAGGGGATGTAACACTAAAGATGGCGGCAATGACAAAGAATTGCTGCAAAATAAACATACACCTGTTGTTAAAAAAAATAAAAATTATTTTTTTTTCTTTTTTTATACTTATAACAATTCGATAATTATCGATATCGAGAAATAAAATAAAATTATCATATCGTTATCGCGATATGATTTCTTTCCATATCGCCCAGCCCTACTCTCTCTCTCTAACACACAAACACACATGCTCTCTCTCTCTCTCTCTCTCTCTCTCTCTCTTTCTAACACACAGACATGCTCTATATCTCTCTCTAACACACAAAATGACATGCTCTCTATCTATATATTTCTCATTCTTTCTAACACACATATACATGCTCTCTCTCTAACACACACACAGAAACAGACATGCTCTCTCTCTATCTCTCTCTCTCTGGCCTTGCTCTGGTGGAGGGTCAGGGGCATTGCCGGGTCTGTGCAGCGATAACACTGTATATTGACTGTAGAACGGGAGCTCTCTCTCGCTCTCTCTCTTGCTATATGTTGACTGTATCATGCCCAGCCTCGGGCAGCGCTATTATTTAAGAATATGTTGACTGTATTAAAAAAAAAAATAAATAAATAAATTATATATATAAAACGAATACATTGTATTAAGATATATTAGAGTCTTTTGACAAGGTTAAGAGGAGACAGATCAGCGAAAGACATTAGTTAAGCATTACATCACGCGCAGGAGTGGTTTGTGAACAATAAACCATGCCTAGGGTTGTCGTTAGACCCCCCTAGGCATGGTTTATTGTTCACAAATCACGACTGCAAGTGGTGTAAAGCTTTTATACAACTGCCACATTCATCCAACCTTATTTCTATACAATAAACACACATTAATCGAAGATTTATTGAAAAAACCATCCGCCAGAAAAAGTAGTTCCCACAACTACAAAAAAGACAATTTGCCTCCATGTGGAAGCAGATCGGAAGTGCATCCAACCAACTAACACATCCAACTGTGTATTATTGGAATGATTGAGAGAAGTTGCCTCATGTGGAAGCAGCTTGAAGTGCATCCAACCAACTAACACATCCAACTGTGTATTATTGGAATGATTGATTGAAAATTCTATTACCAGATACAGAATGGGTACAATACAGTACGGCTCAATACACACAATTGTTAAGGGAATGCAGACCTACTTTCCATAGAACTTCATTCTTAGATGCTTCTATAGAAAGTAGGTAAAACAAATTAAAACGTTTTCTTTGCCCTATAGGAAAAAAACGTTTTTTAAACCTACTGTAGAGGGCCTAAACTTAACCAGTTGGAAACCAAGCGTACAGTAATAAAATTAGCAATCAATCAATCAATCAACTCAATAGGCCATGCTCACTTAGAACAGCGCAGCACCCAGCTCTCTCTCAGTCTGACCCGCGTTGCAGACAGGAGTGTGTGTGTGTGTGTGTGTGTGTGTGTGTGTGTGTGTGTGTGTGTGTGTGTGTGTGTGTGTGTGTGTGTGTGTGTGTGTGTGTGTGTGGGGGGGGGGGGGGGGTGTGGCGGTGGGTGGAGACTAGAGCTAGCGCTGACAGTCAGAGAGAAGGAAAAGAAATTGAAAAAAAAAATGCAAATGAATCAATCAATCAAATCGCGATTTTTCTTTTGTTCTAGAATGACTCAAGACTCATCAATTACATCATCCAACATTGTTTAAAGGACTAACACATTCGCAGTGACAGAATCGCTTTATATTTAGTCGTTATGGCGCTATCAACATATCCATTTGTTGTCCGCGATCTTGTTTTCTCCCGGAGTGAGCCGGCGGAGTGATATGTGATTCGGTTGTGGGCAGGTCCTGAGCCCAGGACCGTGGATTGTTGCCAATAAAGCCGTGTAAATGGACTGTTTCAGCCAATCAGAATCGAGAAATTTGCATGCCGTTGTATAATCTTGTTTACATCAGAGTCCCCTCATTTTCAATTCATCAGGACATATATGACATACAGGACAACAGATAGACAGTACAGCTACATCCATACATTTATGACATACCATATTTACAAATACACCACTGTTTGTGATACAAAACAACAAAAAAGAGTCCAGAAAATATGTATGTGTGTGTGTGTGTCTATGTGTGTGTCTGTCCAAGCTGTTTTAACTGTTTCAAAAGGGTATTTCATGTGTCTTAAATGAATAAATAAAGATTTATTTCCGGATATAGATCACATCAAAACACTCTGTATGCTAAAGTTAACTAGCTATCCATGACTGACCCTAGACTGTTTCAATGTTACACCTTCATTTATAAAACATTTATATAGGTCAACTACCCTTTTTTACCAAGGTTCATACCTCACCATTACATCAAACCCAGTTTACAGTTTACAATCCCAACAGTACCCCAGAAAATAGCACAGAGTTTGGGGAAAGGGCCTTCAAGTTCTCTGCTAGCTATGTCTGTAAAGGACTTAAAAAAAACTTTGAATATGCATCCCTTCACTAGCATATCTGATTTTAAAGTTCAAATTAAGGGTATTTAAAGAATGAGAAGGGCTAATGTCCCTGCATCACTGCATAACGTGGTGTTATATTTTATATTTTTGACCTGACCATCTCTCCCATACCAACCTCCTGCAAATCATTACCTTCCATCCTCTTTTTACCCCCCAAACCCCATTCAATATAGTTTGCTGTATCTCAAATGTAACCACTGGGGCCCACTTTGCCTTTTTTATGTATCAGTCTGCTTTTTGTGTATTTTTAGGTGTTTGTTTATGTTTTAGCTGTCATTTGGACCAGGTCTAGCTCGGAAAAAAGGGGTCATTCAAACAGCTCAAAGATGACAGTTCTAAGGCAAATAAAAATGTAACTCACTCACCATAGTTGAGTTAGTGTGTAGTATGGCTAACATGTATGAAAGTAACATAAAGCCGTTATTTATTAGAGTTGTTGATACAATACTTCACATACAAGAGAACATAGCAATAAAAAGTTTATTAATTTTGCAAAAAAAAAAGTAAAATGCAGAGTATTACCAACAATATACAGAGGTTGTTTGATCCCTATCCAGATAATTGAAGGAAATTTGTTTTAAGAACCATTTAGCATGAAACACCATAAATCAAAGATGAATTTTATTCATAATAACCATGAAAATAATACAATGTTAGGTTTTACCGTGATTATCGTGGTCACAGATAGGAATGTAGCCAGGAGGGTCCTTTATACATCAGTAACCCTGGACAGACTTGTGAAGTCAGAGACCATGATGTATCATTCACATTAATTTATCCAAATGTACTCAGTTTGAGTCAGATGTGTGTGCGAAAGCCCCCAGCACGACGCAGGGTTTTACATAGGCTACTAGCAAAAACATTTCATATTGTTTCAGCCTGTTTGATATGTTTATTGTTGACATGTCTTATTTGTACCCGAAAGTTTTGCTTCGTTCACACAATAAAGATGCTGTTTGTGTAAAAATAATGTATAATATCCGGACTGATTCACAATGCCCCAGGTAGCGATACACCATACCCCGTTACAGGGGTATAATGGATTGAATATATTTTTGTATGAAACACCTTAAAACAAAGAGGTATTTAATTTATAACATCAAAACATGGAACTCTTATGTAGAATGATGTAAAAAAGAGTTCTAGTAATATATTTCACTTTAAAAACGTATAGAAAAAAGATAAATATCCAACCGGAGCCCCGTCTTAGTGTAAACAGGTGGTGTACAGTATACCAAGTGATACATGAAATCCCATATGGTCTAGCAGTTAGGATTCCCTGGTTTCAACAGGGCGGCGCTGGTTCGACTCCTGCTATGGGAATTACATCTTTTCTATACATAACAAATGTGATGGTATGTTTTATTGTAACTGTTTGACTGTTTGGCTGTTTGCCTGTTTTAGTGCAACACTGCTGTCAACGACATCTAAGAAGGGAGATCCCTTGAACGGGTCTGGGGTTATCTCCTCAACACTAGGTCTGAGGTGCTGTTTTCCTATTGATAGGTTTTTACATACCTTTGCATTCATTTATTTCAAATTGTTTAGAGTTTATGGTATTTTTGTCTTGTTCATGATTTATTGTGATACTTCTTCTTGAAGTGTTTAAATTTGATCATGGTCCTAACAAATGTTAAAATGTTTTCATGCATTACATTTAACAGACAGTGCTGACATCTCGAAGTTTTAAAGGGATCCCATTCACAGAGCTGAAGATAGTTACACAACTGGATAATATTTTTTATTGTTGTAAGGAGGAACTTAAAATCATTCAAAGCAATTATTACACCTTGAGGTAGAAAAAAACGCAGTTGGGTATATTATAAAAATGTATTAAAGAATATTGCAGATCATGCTGTAACCTTTTTTATCAATAATATAAGCGTGCATAACATCAATAATATGGTTAATATCTAAAGTTTCTAAACACTTATGATTTTTCAGTTTAAGAGCCGTAACATCCACTATTACCCATCGATGTACAATTGTCCTGACAGCTCTGCTGCGCTCACTAAGGTTCTAAGAGTAGCTACTTCGATTGGGAACTGGAGGGTTTTTCTTCTAGTAGGATATAGTCTCTTAACCATACCCCGGGCAAGGGGTGGCTGTGATGATGCTTTGTTGGTTACATCAACGATAGGTATTTTTTCGGGTCAGGGTGGAATACATCAGATTCTGATGTATGAGCTCTCCTTGGGCTATTAGGAGAGGCAACCATACACCTGGTGGGGTTTGGCGGTGATGAATCCGGTGATGAAGTCTCCCAAATCGTTGAAAGAGGGCTGTAACTAGTCCTAGGGGTGTTTAGGAGGCTTAGCAATGAAAGAGGGTTAGTTGAACCATACATGGCTAAGGGTAATGTCTCAACTTCTTCGTCTGGAACGTATAATAATAATAATGACTTGGATTTATATAGCGCTCTTCATGGCACCCAGAGCGCTTCACAGAGTCCATTAGTGGAGACAGGCGAGCTAGTGTATCCAATGCATACTTAGAAGGATCAGCCTCGTCTCTCACATACATAGCCATGGTTGGTCGCGGTGAAGGAGGGTCAATGAAACTATACCCGGCAAAGGGTAATGTCTCAACTTCGTCAGGCGTATATAATGGAGACAGACGAGTTTGTGTATCCAATGCCTAGTTAGAAGGATCTTCCCCGTGTCTCACATACAAAACCATGATTGCTATCTAAAAGTACATATGCACTGTAAGTCTTTTTAAAGGAGGATTTAGGGTTGACACGCCCCATCCGCCGTCCCCTCGCTGGGTCACTCCCACTCCATCTCCTCTGGTTTGTCGGCTGGAAGGAGCCTTCTTCTAAGATGTGCCAGGTCTGTCCTCACCTTAACCCTTCGTTAGTAACCATTCCGCATGTCCGAAGACATTCTAGCCAGGCCGGTACCGGAACTGAGAAGAGGAAATACTCATGACTTGTATTAAGGAACCTTGAGAAGATGGTTAGATTAGTCTCTACACCAAGTGCCGGAGTATTTTTTATAGATATCCGCCCGTAATACACATACCCGTAGTCTATCGAGCTTATTACCAGGGTGAATATCTGCCCATCCTTAAGCGTTCTAGCTACTAATCCTTCCATAGCCTCATACGAAGCTTTTTTTAGCTGCCAAAATTCACTCTCCGCTAGGTCTATCTCAGATCTTCTTCCAGCACCCTGGAAATTCTCCAAGGGGGTCTTGTAGAAGACAACTCTCTCAAATTTAACATCATAACAGAATCCCTGAGGGGCCATAGCTCATTGTAAAACTCGCTACCAAATTTGGATGGTGCAAGTAACTCGGCTTTAAAATGCGCAACTCTCTCGTCACATGGCTAACCGGTGTAGCTAGACTGCTCGCCATTTTATTTTTTATTTTCTAGGGTCTCTCTAAGAGGGAATTCTCTAAATATATAGGTTTTTATCCAAACCCTGACCGCCTATATAGCGACATACAGACCCGTCCGCAGCTTCGCCCCCACCCCCATACAGAAATACATCCACATACACACCCACACAATCTTAATCCACATCTCAGAGGACCTGACATGGTCAACACACATAGGCACAGTAGTAAAGAAGGCGAAACAGCGTCTCTACCACCTGAGACAGTTAAGGAAGTTCAGAGTATCGGGGAAGATACTCCAGTCCTTCTACTCAGGAGCGGTAGAGAGCATCCTGACCGGAAACATCACTGCCTGGTATGGAAACAGCACGGCACAGGACAAGAAGGCCCTACAGAAAGTGGTGCGCTCAGCCGAGCGTACCACGGGTATTGCACTACCCCCCCTGCAGGTTCTATACAACAAGAGGTGCAAATCCAGAGCCTGCAGGATAATGAAAGACCCTCACCACCCCAATAACAGCCTGTTTCAGCTGCTGAGGTCAGGCAGACGCCTGCAAATCTCAGCTACTAGGACAGAGCGGCTTAGGCTCAGCTTCTTCCCCCAGGCCATCAGAGCCATGAACAATGTACATTGAGTGCTCAGAACATTGAACTGTCCACACACAAGCACACATGAACACACACACGACACGCACACTGTGCACGCTCACACACGAGCAGCCACTTAACACTTTAACATGAGCGGGCACACACTCATGTCGCACACACGCACACTTATGGCCAAAGGAAAGGACACTTTAAATTAGAATAACAGGAACAGTGTATTGCACTACCAAAGCTAACTAGCATGTCACACATGCGCTGTAAATAACTATGTACAGATACCGAGATGTCACTCCATGTTACCTGCTATCTGTTACTGCACAATGTTGTTTCTTCTTTTGATTCTATTATATGTACCACTGTATTGCACATCGTTGCGGGCAAGACCACCCGCATTTCATTGTATACCTGTATGCCGTGACAATTAAAAACTCTTGACTCTCTTGACTTGATACCCTGTCATCATGCGAATGGTGCTACCACATTTCTTCAAACACTTCTTCCAGTCTTTGACAGAAACTTTGAAAACAACTCACTCAGTTTAAAAGTTGTTTAAAGTATCAGCATCGTAGCATATAATAGGAAATGGGGAATTTCTTCAGCATGACTACCAGCTATATTATGAGTTTTATAACCTATGATCTCATAATGCTTTTAAAACACGCTATCGCTAATCAAGTATGCGATGCCGACTTGTACACTGTAACCGGGAATGTCAATAGTGAGTGCTTAAGGCTTTTTAAAAATATGTGCCCAGGTATGGACTTCAGGGTCATGTTGAGGGATCTTCATTTTTTTTTTTACATATTATGAAAGTACAGATTCATACCTTCAAAATAAGCCATCACTTGAACATTTTGGTGGGATACTTTGCAAGCTACTTCCTATGATTCATGGTGATATCACAAAATGTATTCAGAGATAATAGCCTTCAAGAGACGAGCAGGCTATTCGGTGACAATAGTGAAACAACTACAACACTACCCAGAATTCATTGTAATCCATGGCCCCCCTCTCTCTAAGGCAATTAACACCTGGCAGCTTTCCAGTCTGAGGCCCTTTGTTATTACAATGACTCTGTCTGGTGACTGCAAACACAACACCCAGAGGCAAAAGGAAAAGTCATGATAGTTTATTAAAAAATTAGTGTGGTAGTGAAAGGTTAACCTTCTGTAGTGTGGTAGTGAAAGGTTAACCTTCAGTAGTGTGGTAGTGAAAGGGTTAACCTTCTGTAGTGTGGTAGTGAAAGGTTAACCTTCTGTAGTGTGGTAGTGAAAGGGTTAACCTTCTGTAGTGTGGTAGTGAAAGGTTAACCGTCTGTAGTGTGGTAGTGAAAGGTTAACCTTCTGTAGTGTGGCAGTGAAAGGGTTAACGCGCGCCTCATCTCTCCTGCCTCGAGCAGCACCACCATGCAAGCAGCAGCAGCAGCAGCAGCATGCCCCGCGCGATTGTACATTGTAACGTTAACACAGCCCAGCTGTCAACTATGTTATTTAGATGTATTTAGCCATTAGGTTGCAAAAAATGCACCCTAACGAAATTCGTTCGCTCATAAAATTCTAACTGTGTTTTAATGGTTTTTAATTAAGTTAAAACACGCGTTTTATAACGGCCGTCAAGGCCTCTTTTTTTATCTTTTTTATTTAGACACTGCGTTACGTTGCTTATAACTTATAACATTAAGATAGTGTATTAACATTGTTATTCTCTCTCTGAGAAAGGAGAGCTAAATAATGTGTCTGTGTGTTTTTTAACACCTCTTAAGTACCAGTACTTGATACCCGGACAGGCCGCACCCAGCCCGCGCGTGTAGTTTTTCTCCTCATGAGAGAAAATCCTTGTGGAACTATATAACAATAATTACCTCATTTACAAGTTTGCAAATAAGGGCAAATAAGGGAACACATTAATGACAGTTCAAATATGTAAAAAAAATCAAGATTTCGATTTTTTGGATTTTCTGAACAGCAAGACATTTTCTTCATTTCCTGACACCTCCCCCTTGCGAATCAAATCGGGTTTGGTCACGTCGAGTCACATATGTTGAACCTGGTGAGAGAGAAGGGTTTGCTATATAACTGGCAATATATGATAGAGAAAATCTCAAAGGATGAAAGTCTTCTATTTGAAAACGGCTTAGTTACTATTTTAGATCATATGAATGGTAATTTACACGGTAATAGTGGATGTTACGGCTCTTAAACTGAAACATCATAAGTGTTTAGAAACTTTCGATATTAACCATATTATTGATGTTATGCACACTTATATTATTGATAAAAAAGGTTACAGCATGATCTGCAATATTCTTTAATACATTTTTATAATATATCCAACTGCGTTTTTTTCTACCTCAAGGTGTAATAATAGCTTTGAATGATTTTAAGTTCCTCCTTACAACAATAAAAAATATTATCCAGTTGTGTAACTATCTTCAGCTCTGTGAATGGGATCCCTTTAAAACTTCGAGATGTCAGCACTGTCTGTTAAATGTAATGCATGAAAACATTTTAACATTTGTTAGGACCATGATCAAATCAGATCATATTTATTTGTAAGGTCCTGCAACACACATTGTTGTCCCCTTGGGACAAACATATCTTCTTTAAACACTTCAAGAAGAAGTATCACAATAAATCATGAACAAGACAAAAATACCATAAACTCTAAACCATTTAAAATAAATGAATGCAAAGGTATGTAAAAACCTATCAATAGGAAAACAGCACCTCAGACCTAGTGTTGAGGAGATAACCCCAGACCCGTTCAAGGGATCTCCCTTCTTAGATGTCGTTGACAGCAGTGTTGCACTAAAACAGGCAAACAGCCAAACAGTCAAACATTTACAATAAAACATACCATCACATTTGTTATGTATAGAAAAGATGTAATTCCCATAGCAGGAGTCGAACCAGCGCCGCCCTGTTGAAACCAGGGATTCCTAACTGCTAGACCATATGGGATTTCATGTATCACTTGGTATACTGTACACCACCTGTTTACACTAAGACGGGGCTCCTGTCGGATATTTATCTTTTTTCTATACGTTTTTAAAGTGAAATATATTACTAGAACTCTTTTTTACATCATTCTACATAAGAGTTCCATGTTTTGATCTTATAAATAATAATAATAATAATAATAATAATAACTTTATTTGTATAGCACTTTTCATACAGAGGTTGCAGTTCAAAGTGCTTCACAACAGTAAAAAATACAGGCATGAGCGAGCATAGCAAGGTATGGTAAATCACAGTGTTTCACATTAGGATCTAACATCCTAATAGGCTCTCTATTAAGTAATACAAATAATAAAATAGTTTAAAATGATTAAGTTTAAAAATAGTCTAAAAATTATAAAATAGAACGGACATACAACAACAGTAAAAAATACAGGCATAAGCTAGCATAAAAATAAAAAATGTAAATAGCAAGGTTACAGTAAAAAGTGTGATAAGATTGTTCAAGCAGATGAAAATGGTCCAGTTAGGAGAATCAACCTTGGCACGATGGACCTAACTGGAATGGTAAACAACTTTGCTAGATTTAGGTCAAAAGTCATCTTCTCCTCACAACAGAGCATCACTCTAACATACATATGAATTTCATTGGAAGTGTATGAAAGTAGGTAGGGTAAGAATATAGCTCTGTTTACAGTTTGATTCAGTAATACAAATAATAAAAATAGTTTAAAATGATTCAGTTTAAAAATAGTCATCAGTAAGAAGTAAAAAGTTTGATAACCGACACATGAATTTGATAGGCAGTGTATAAAAGTAGGCAGGGTAAGAATAGTGCAGGTAAGTACAATTTGTGTCAGGATATCCCTGATGTTTCTATAATAATAATAAAAAAAAAATGAAATACCTCTTTGTTTTAAGGTGTTTCATACAAAAATATATTCGATCCATTATACCCCTGTAACGGCATTGTGAATCAGTCCGGATATTATACATTATTTTTACACAAACAGCATCTTTATTGTGTGAACGAAGCAAAACTTTCGGGTACAAATAAGACATGTCAACAATAAACATATCAAACAGGCCAACACTGAAACAATATGAAATGTTTTTGCTAGTAGCCTATGTAAAACCCTGCGTCGTGCTGGGGGCTTTCGCACACGCATCTGACTCAAACTGAGCACATTTGGATAAATGAATGTGAATGATACATCATGGTCTCTGACTTCACAAGTCTGTCCAGGGTTACTGATGTATAAAGGACCCTCCTGGCTACATTCCTATCTGTGACCACGATAATCACGGTAAAACCTAACATTGTATTATTTTCATGGTTATAATGAATACAATTCATCTTTGTTTTATGGTGTTTCATGTTAAATGGTTCTTAAAACGAATTTCCTTCAATTATCTGGACAGGGATCAAACAACCTCTGTATATTGTTGGTAATACTCTGCATTTAACTTTTTTTTCTGCAAAATTAATAAACATTTTATTGCTATGTTCTCTTGTATGTGAAGTATTGTATCAACAACTCTAATAAATAACGGCTTTATGTTACTTTCATACATGTTAGCCATACTACACACTAACTCAACTATGGTGAGTGAGTTACATTTTTATTTGCCTTAGAACTGTCATCTTTGAGCTGTTTGAATATTTCCTATTGTGTGTAACTTTAGGATGTAATACATATCGAAATATTGAGAGCATAAAGTAGTACTCAGGGGGCTTTCTTATTATTTAGTGTGGCTAAAAAACAATTTTAACTAGATGCTGTTCTGCAAAGTAATTCATAAATGTACTAGTTGTATAATATACCTTAGAACAGCCATATGAGAGAGACCTTTGGGGCTTGATCGTACTAAACTTCTAAAAATAGATCTGTATTGAAACACTTTGTTTTTACCTTATCATTGTGTAAACGTCTATTTTAACTGTATCGGTCAGTTTCATGATTTTAGATGTTTATAATTTATGTGTAACATTGACACTCAACCAATAAACAAAAAATTCAGAATTCAATAGGAGTATATCACATAACGAACAATAACACTATGCAACAACCATAAAATGCATTCACAACACACATACATCCAAACGCACACACTCACTTTAAACAAACAACACACTGCAGCACCCACTCTCCACACTTTAGAACACCTAAACACACTTTATATTGATTGGTAAAGGATTTGCACTACACCCCATACCTCAGTACACTTTACTGTAAATTGTGCCTAAATTGTATCTCATCCCTTTTCTGTTTTACAGTATATAGTATTGTATATTAGTATTGCATAGTATATTGTATATTGTATGGTAACTCAGTTACTTCTATTCTGCATCAAACATTGTACATATGTATATACTGAACACTGTGTCTATGTGACTTCTAGTTTTACTTCTATTTTACATGCTATACTATTTTATTTCATACTATCTCTTGTCTAACACAGTGTCTGGAGCGTAACAGAAAGAAGCATTTTGTATAAAAGTATTCTGTACTTCTGTATGACAACTATTAAAGAAACTTGAAACTCATGTTTTTTACATGTACCAATGTAGTTTCTGCTAAATATCCTGCAAACATGTTTTCAGGTGACAATGATATAACTGCAAATTGTCTATAGTAGATACAAAAATAATAGATTCTTTGCCTTGCACTGTTTAGAACTATAGTTGTTGTGAAGGGCCAGATTAAACCGAATATATATATTTATTTATATATATATATTTAATTGTATTTGTATATTCTCTAATATTCCCTGATATCCCTTGTATATTCCTTGTACAATATGCATTGAATATCCATTCTAGCCTACTGAACATCCCATAATAGTCTCCATTCTACTATTGGTCGAGACCTTGGTGCCAGGCTGCCATACCCCTCAGACCCAGTTCAAACGTACCGCTCCACATGTACGAACAAGTCCTAGTTCCGCGTAGGAATCTGGCTACCGCACCACTAATGGGACTATTTGTTCATAGTGCGTATATATACTGCGCTACTAAAGTAGGACTTTCTTTTCAGTCCAGTTTCTTACCCTCCAATAGAGTCACAGACGTAAAGCCTCCCCGCGACGCCACGTGTGGGAGTAAGGCCAAGTTCGCCTACCATCGGTATTGAGACATCGTGTATATTAATATTTGAATAGTCATATTTGGCACTATATCGTCGAGTTGGACGTAGTCTATTAAGCTAATAATAGTCTGTTAATATATAGTGCTTCGTGCGGTGAGAATACTACCGTAGTCAGTACCCCATCGTTTCGGGCAGAGAACTGGCTGCTTACCCAGGGTGGTTGACCCCATGTGAAGCTGCACCCGAGGAGCCCCAGAGCCGACGAGCGAGTGGACCTGTATACCGGATTATTCTACCGACGACAGCCCGCCTTCCCAGGCACGGATTATGCTTTGTATACTTTGATTATTCCATGGATAAAGACCCCCGACACTGCCGTGTGTTGGAACCCCCCCCCCTGGAGAGGACGCAAGGTGAGGAGACGCTCTGCAAGACGAGGTCGCTTCACGTCTCTCCCCCGTGGACCGGAGAGAGCCGGCCCACAAAGAGTCCACCTGCTTTCATCTGTGGTCCAAGGATCGCCGGCGCATTGAACGGCACTACAGTGGGTTCACCTGGGATACCCTTGGCCGGACGAGGCAGCCGGATTCTACCCCCCCCCCCCCCCTCCTACTCCTGTCGGCTTACAAGCGACCGGATTAACCCCCTCTATTGTATCTAGTATATAATCATTAAAGTATCATTGCTGTTATTCCTTAACTATTCCAGGTCGTATATTTACCACCTGCGCCTTCAGAGATTGGACATTCTCTATTGATATACCGACGAATACTCTTTGCCATAAAAGTGCATACTATTTCAATTCATAAATGTAATTAAGTGATTAAGTGCTTGTTCTACACACCATCGCTGTGTAGAAATAAAGACCTGTTTCGACTTCGTACATTTGTGTTGGATCCGTTTCATCTACGTGAGAGTGTTTATGATAATATATTTATGCCGTGTACTGGGTGGCCGAATATTAAGTACAAAGGTAGTGGTAGTAAGTATCATATCTAGTAATACAGTCAGGGAATTGTACCCCTCAGTTACAATTGGTCCTTCGAGCCGGATGGTAATTAGTGTAATATTAATATAGTGTTATTAATATTGAAATGGCCTATGATGAACACTCCACAAAACGATCCTCCTAACCAACGCCCGCAGCGCGAACGACGGCTCCCTCAGTACTTAGAGGCTTACGCTGTCAGTCAACAACCTAGTCTTCTACTAACAGTAAACGCGGTAAAATTAGAAAGTAAAAGTATGTCTAACCCCAACGCCCAGACTACCCCGACCATAGAGGCCCCTACGGGCTCTAATGTAACTGACCAAGTTCACGGTGGGGACCAGTGGGAACCAGACATGACTTCACACCCCGCCAGTACTGAAGAAGTAGTCCCCGATGAGTCCCGGGAGGAATACAACGCTACAGAGAGAGAACTCGGCACGGAAGAAGACGGGGAGAGCACCGTGGAGATAGAACTCCAAGGCTCCGCAAGGAGTACCCCGAGGGAAGGCTCCCCTATACAACCGCCTTCTCCCAGCGAGGCAGAGAGGACCCTACAGCAGGCCTTCCTCATCAGCCTGAACGCCGCTGCTGAACGCGACCGACTGCAGATCCAGCAGCGAAGCGAACACGAGCAGATACGTCTAGAAATAAAACGCATTCAGATGGAAGAGAATGTGGCCCGAGAACGAGCCGGTGCTCAACGGGACGCAGCGCGCGACAGACAGCAGTCGCAACTAATAGAACAGCTGATCAGACGGACAACACCCTCTCCCTCCGCCAGAGGCTCCAGGAACTCGTCTAGACACACCTCCAGGGCGGCATCCCCTAGCCGAGTAAACAACCCTGAACTTGACCAACAGACGAGGTCTATACCCCCCACAGACCACCTCCCCCCACCGGTCCAAGCGAGACCTAGCAACCGGGAAGGAGCAGCATATCCTGTGGAGAGGCTAAACCAGAGACTACAAGCACTGGATGACCTAACTGAAGACGAAGAGGAAGAGGAGGAGAACCACGCCCGAAGACAGCACAGTACTCTACCGGACCAGGAGGTCCGGTACAGCCCAGGCTATACTCCCGCGGAGCTGCGCTACAGACCCCCGACTCTATACACGGGTGAGCACGACGCACGACCCGCACCGAGGAACAGCACCTGGACAAGCGGGCCATGGTACACTGCCGGTACCAGCCCATACCAAGGAGCGGGAGGAGACTCGCCTAGGAGGCCTCTCCCCCAACGCTCGCCGATGTATCCACAGTCAGCGTCATACATTGGCACGCCTATGGTACCCGACTTCACCCAAGAGAACCGGGCCCAGTATACAGAACTCCGCATGTGTCTGGAGACCATGTTGGTGGATGTATTGGATGAACGCCACAAATACGCCATCCTACTGAAGCACTTAAAGGTACCCCGCGCACATAATATAGCGCTCGCCTACGCGACTTCCACCACCCCATACACAGCAGCGCTGGTAGCATTGGACCAGAGGTATGGGCGCATATGGGATTACGTGATCCAGGAGATCCGACACATCGACCGCTTACCCCCAGCAATAGACAATCGAGCACTGGACGACCTGTCCATCAGAGTGCAGTCCCTGGTAGGGATGTTGGGAGCGCAAAGAGAGAAGGGGAGGCATGAACTTTACGCCAACTCAAATGTGGAAAGGATCCTGGAGAAGCTGCCGCCCGCTCGTCAGGAGCGCTTTAGGCGGCAGAGGGACCACAGAGACCCGAATGGCCCCGAACCGAACCTCCTCGATCTAGCAGACTTCCTGGCGAGAGAAGTCAGCAGCCTACGGCTAGATACATTCGGACGGAGCACCCCTGGCTCCAGAGAAGGAACCAGACGACTAAATGATGGAAGAAGATCGGTGACTGTGATGCACCAATCGGAGTCAGTACCGAGCAGCAGGAGCCACAGTACCCCCTCCAGAACGGAGAAGTGGAAGATAGTGTGCCCCTACTGTGAGAAAGAACACTGGCTAGCGCAATGTGACTCCTTCCCCAAGCTGAACGCGGAGGAAGCAGGTCAATGGATAAAGTCCAACAAGCGCTGTTTTCGCTGTGCGCGCTCACACATGGCAGCCGAATGCCGCTTAAAGAAAAGGTGCACCAAGTGCGATGGAGCCCATCTGGACATACTTCACGACAGTAACAGACGGCGCCCTTCACCTGCACCATCCAGACGCAAAGCGAGCGTCATGTACATCGATCCCGCCAGCAGCAGTGGAGCCCGAGTACTCCTAAAAGTAGTGCGTGTGACACTAAGCTACCAGAATAAAGTCCTGGACACTTACGCCGTCCTCGATGACGGGTCAGAGAAGACCCTGCTGCTCGCCTCCGCTGCGGCCCAGCTAGGGCTGCGGGGAAGCGAAACCCAAATGACAATTCGGACAATAAGACGAGATTTGAAGACGATAAAGGGCGAGAATGTCTCATTCTCTATCGCAGCAAGCGGCCAGCCTGAGCGACGGTACCAGATTGCAGACGCTTTCACCAGCCAAGAAATAGGACTGTCGCGGTACACATACCCCGTCGCCAAGCTGATGGAGAAATATGCACATCTGCGCAAGTTACCGATCCCGCTCATAGACAATGCTATGCCGACCCTGTTGATAGGCTCCGACCATGCAGACCTCATTGTCCCGATAGACCGGGTTCATACCGGACCCCGAGGCTGTCCTGCAGCAGTCGAGACCCGTTTGGGATGGACTCTCCAAGGCCCGCTCGCCAAATCTCTCAACCGAAGTACAGCCACTAGATGTCTCCACTCCCGAGTCACAGAGGGAGAAACCGCACTCCTGCAACACGTAGAGCGGCTATGGACCTTGGAACAAATGCCCTTTAAGAACGGAAAGAAAGACATTCGCTCTAAAGATGACATTTACGCAATTCACCTCCTCGAGACAGGGACCAAGAGAGTCCCGGTCAACGGCGTGTTGAGATACGCCACGCCACTCCTGCGGCGAGAAGGAATGCCTACTTTCCACGCCAAGACAGACGCCACAGAACGGTACCTGCTGAACACGGAGCGGCGCTTAGCCAAGAACCCCGCCCAAGAGAGTGTATACCGCGCTGAGATTGAGAAGCTCATCACAGCGGGACACGTCACAAAGATGGACATTAAAGAGGCTGACCAGACCACTGAATCGTGGTACGTGCCCCACCACAAGGTCCATCACAACGGTAAAGACCGCATAGTATTTAACTGCAGCTACCAGATCGGATCCCAAAATCTGAATAAAGAGTTACTGCCCGGTCCCACACTCGGCCCCTCCCTACTCGGCGTTCTACTCCGCTTCCGCCAGGAAAAGGTGGCCATCAGCGGGGACATTAAAGGAATGTTCCTGCAGGTGAGATTAGTAGAGGCGGACAAGCCCCTGTTACGGTTCCTATGGAGAGAGAAGCCAGGAGATGAGCACCCAGCCATCTACCAATGGGAAGTCCTCCCCTTCGGAACGACGTGCAGCCCCTGCTGTGCGACATTTGCACTACAGAAACATGTAGCAGAGGACCCAGCAGCGGACGAAGAGGTCCGACACAGCGTAAAGAACAGCTTCTACGTAGACAACTGTCTACAAAGCCTTTCAACCCAGGAAGAAGCCGAGCCTCTCCTGATTAAACTCCGCGCCTCATTGATCAAAGGCGGCTTTGATCTCAGGCAGTGGGCCAGCAGCGATCCGCAAGTACTGCGCAGCCTCTCCTCCGAGGACAAGGCAGCCAGCAGCGAGACCTGGATGGCTACAATCCCGGGAGAAGCCCAGGAGATGACCCTGGGATTGGTGTGGCGATTCAAAACAGATTCGCTTCACTACAGACACAAGCCCCTGACTACGGAGCAGGGAAGGCCGGCGGCGGCGCCAACCACCAGACGGAGTGTGTACACAACACTCGCCCGACAATATGACCCGCTAGGATGTATTCTACCGTACACCACCAGGGCAAAAATGATTGTACGAGCATTGTGGGACAAGGACCAGGGCTGGGACGACCCCATTCCCGCACACCTTGCATCCACCTGGAGAGAGTGGGAGATGGAGCTCCACTCACTCCCAGGCGTTAATATGCGCCGAAGCTACTTCCCACCCACGGTGAGGCCAGAGACATGTAAAATGGACTTACACGTCTTCAGTGACGCCTCAGAGGTCGCATACGGATCAGTAGCCTACTTGCAGGCCCAAGACCAGGGGGGAGAGATCTACACAGCATTTGTCCTCGCCCGCTCGAGAATAGCCCCACGCAAGCAACAATCTATCCCACGTCTAGAGCTCTGCGCAGCCCTAGCCGGAGCGCACCTAGCCACGCTCATCCAACGTGAGCTCACCATACCGGTGTCTAGAACAATCCTGTGGTCAGATTCCACGACGGTACTCGCCTGGATCAAATCGGACTCATGCAAGTACAAAGTCTTCGTGGGAGTCAGAGTCACCGAGATTCAAGACTTAACCGAAGAGTTAACCGGAGAAACAGAGTGGCGCTACGTTGATACAAAACAGAACCCAGCTGACGTCATCACCCGGGGGATGCCCCTGGATGACCTCACCCGTCGCAATGTCTACAGTGACGGCCCCGCATTCCTAAGACTCCCGGAAGGACAGTGGCCCATGCCTATCCCGAGGGAAGCAAGTCCAGAGGAGGTGGAAAATAAGAAGTCTGTGTTCTGTGGATTGAGCACCGTAGCCTCCACCGACCCTAACATAGACGATTGCACGTCCATAGAGAGTGCACAACAAAGAACATTCCTGCGGTACCACCCGGAGTGCAAGTCCCCCGCTGATATGTCAGCAGCTAACTACGAGGAAGCAGAATTGCTTCTACTGCAGCGAGCCCAGAGAGACTCGTTCCCCGATGAATTGGCCTGTCTACAGGGAGGAAAGCCCGTCCCATCCGACAGCAGATTAATTCACCTGGCCCCCAAGAGCGACGCTCATACCCTCATCAGAGTGGGTGGTCGCCTACGCAGAGCCCCCAATCTACCGGATGACATTAAATACCCGATCGTATTGAACAGCCGACACAAGGTCACAGAGCTGATTATAAAGAAATACGATGAGGATGTACATCACGCAGGAGCAGAAAGAGTCTTCGCGGAAATCAGACGTCGTTACTGGATCCTACAAGGAAGAGAGGCGGTACGACGCTTCCAGCGAACATGTCTAGACTGCCGCAAGTGGCGCGCGCAGCCCAGCATACCAAGGATGGCTGACCTTCCTCCATGTCGCCTCCGAATCGGTGACAAGCCATTCCACTCAACGGGTATGGACTGCTTTGGCCCGCTGCACATAAAGAAAGGAAGAGGAACCGAGAAGCGGTGGGGTATTGTATTCAAATGCATGACCACCAGAGCGATACACATCGAGCTTCTCCCGACCATGAGCACAGACTCATTCCTTATGGCCTTCCGAAGATTCACATCACGGAAAGGAAGACCGTCTACCCTATTGTCCGATCATGGGACAAACTTCAAAGGCGGCGAAAGAGAGCTGAGAGAGAGCTTCCAAGCTATGGGCCCAGAACTTAAGACCCACCTCGCTCCAGCACAGGTTGATTTCCAATTCAACCCCCCAAACGCACCCCACTTCGGTGGCACTTGGGAACGAGAAGTGCGCTCCATAAAGACAGCCCTGTACGCAGTACTTGGGGCCCAGACTGTGGCGGAAGAAGTCCTACTGACAGTCCTCACGGAGATTGAGGGAGTACTTAACTCGAAGCCCCTCGGATATGTCTCCAGTGATGTGGCGGATATCGACCCAGTTACCCCCAACACACTCCTGATGGGGCGGCTAGATCCTGCATTACCCCAGACAATGTACCGGCCTGAAGAAGCGAACGGCCGACGAATGTGGAGGTACAGCCAAGTATTAGCCGACAAGTTTTGGAACAGTTTCCTACTGCACTACCTACCGTCTCTACAGACCCGCCAGAAGTGGGTAAAGGAGAGAGACAATTTGACAGAAGGAACAGTCGTCATGATTATTGATCAATCACTGCCCAGAGCTATGTGGCCGGCCGGCCGCGTAAGCAAAGTGATCACCGGTGCCGACGGCAAGGTCCGAGCAGCTGAAGTGCTCGTCCAGGGTCGCACTTACACCCGTCCCGTGGCGAGGCTCATAGAACTGCCTCGACTCCCAGACACAATCGATGATGACCATGACCCTACAACCCTATGACTTTGTGAAGTTGACTGACCCCTACAGCAAACCCTTATGTGTAAATAGACAACGCGATTAATCTGTCTCTGTTTAACTGATTAGGTCTGGGACCTATTCAGGGGGTGGCTGTTGTGAAGGGCCAGATTAAACCGAATATATATATTTATTTATATATATATATTTAATTGTATTTGTATATTCTCTAATATTCCCTGATATCCCTTGTATATTCCTTGTACAATATGCATTGAATATCCATTCTAGCCTACTGAACATCCCATAATAGTCTCCATTCTACTATTGGTCGAGACCTTGGTGCCAGGCTGCCATACCCCTCAGACCCAGTTCAAACGTACCGCTCCACATGTACGAACAAGTCCTAGTTCCGCGTAGGAATCTGGCTACCGCACCACTAATGGGACTATTTGTTCATAGTGCGTATATATACTGCGCTACTAAAGTAGGACTTTCTTTTCAGTCCAGTTTCTTACCCTCCAATAGAGTCACAGACGTAAAGCCTCCCCGCGACGCCACGTGTGGGAGTAAGGCCAAGTTCGCCTACCATCGGTATTGAGACATCGTGTATATTAATATTTGAATAGTCATATTTGGCACTATATCGTCGAGTTGGACGTAGTCTATTAAGCTAATAATAGTCTGTTAATATATAGTGCTTCGTGCGGTGAGAATACTACCGTAGTCAGTACCCCATCGTTTCGGGCAGAGAACTGGCTGCTTACCCAGGGTGGTTGACCCCATGTGAAGCTGCACCCGAGGAGCCCCAGAGCCGACGAGCGAGTGGACCTGTATACCGGATTATTCTACCGACGACAGCCCGCCTTCCCAGGCACGGATTATGCTTTGTATACTTTGATTATTCCATGGATAAAGACCCCCGACACTGCCGTGTGTTGGAACCCCCCCCCCTGGAGAGGACGCAAGGTGAGGAGACGCGCTGCAAGACGAGGTCGCTTCACGTCTCTCCCCCGTGGACCGGAGAGAGCCGGCCCACAAAGAGTCCACCTGCTTTCATCTGTGGTCCAAGGATCGCCGGCGCATTGAACGGCACTACAGTGGGTTCACCTGGGATACCCTTGGCCGGACGAGGCAGCCGGATTCTACCCCCCCCCCCCTCCTACTCCTGTCGGCTTACAAGCGACCGGATTAACCCCCTCTAGTGTATCTAGTATATAATCATTAAAGTATCATTGCTGTTATTCCTTAACTATTCAAGGTCGTATATTTACCACCTGCGCCTTCAGAGATTGGACATTCTCTATTGATATACCGACGAATACTCTTTGCCATAAAAGTGCATACTATTTCAATTCATAAATGTAATTAAGTGATTAAGTGCTTGTTCTACACACCATCGCTGTGTAGAAATAAAGACCTGTTTCGACTTCGTACATTTGTGTTGGATCCGTTTCATCTACGTGAGAGTGTTTATGATAATATATTTATGCCGTGTACTGGGTGGCCGAATATTAAGTACAAAGGTAGTGGTAGTAAGTATCATATCTAGTAATACAGTCAGGGAATTGTACCCCTCAGTTACAATAGTGTTTGCAAATATTATATCTGTTTTACTTGTGTGTAGCACATTAGAGTTGCAATTCTTGCATGAAAGTTGCTATACCTTTTACCAGGTAGTCATTTGAAATCAATGACCCCTTTTTTCCGAGCTAGACCTGGTCCAAATGACAGCTAAAACATAAACAAACACCTAAAAAGACACAAAAAGCAGACTGATACATAAAAAAAGGCAAAGTGGGCCCCAGTGGTTACATTTGAGATACAGCAAACTATATTGAATGGGTTTTGGGGGGTAAAAAGAGGATGGAAGGTAATGATTTGCAGGAGGTTGGTATGGGAGAGATAGTCAGGTCAAAAAGATAAAATATAACACCATGTTATGCAGTGATGCAGGGACATTAGCCCTTCTCATTCTTTAAATACCCTTAATTTGAACTTTAAAATCAGATATGCTAGTGAAGGGATGCATATTCATTTTTTAAGTCCTTTACAGGCATAGCTAGCAGAGAACTTGAAGGCCCTTTCCCCAAACTCTGTGCTATTTTCTGGGGTACTGCTTGGGATCGTAAACTGTAAACTGGTTTTGATGGTGAGGTATGAACCTTGGTAAAAAAGGTTAGTTGACCTATATAAATGTTTTATAAATGAAGGTGTACCATTGAAACAGTCTAGGGTCAGTCATGGATAGCTAGTTAACTTTAGCATACAGAGTGTTTTGATGTGATCTATATCCGGAAATAAATATTTATTTATTAATTTAAGACGCATGAAATACCCTTTTGAAACAGTTAAAACAGCTTGGACAGACACACACATAGACACACACACATACATATTTTCTGGACTCTTTTTTGTTGTTTTGTATCACAAACAGTGGTGTATTTGTAAATATGGTATGTCATAAATGTATGGATGTAGCTGTACTGTCTATCTGTTGTCCTGTATGTCATATATGTCCTGATGAATTGAAAATGAGGGGACTCTGATGTAAACTAGACTAATGTCTTTTGCTGATCTGTATCCTCTTAACCTTGTCAAAAGACTAATATATATATATATATTTTTTTATACTTACATTTTTATTTTCAGTTTTTTGATTTACAAACAAAACATCCACATACAATAATACAATTGGCGGTCAAAATTATAAACAACAGTACAATACAATTCAATAGATAAGAACTAAAAGATATAGCTGATCGTAGACAAATTTATATCAAAATCAAATGACGAGTTGACCTAAAATAAATTCACTAAAGGGGAAAAGGAAAAAACATAACAAAACAAAAACAAAGAAAAGAGATAAACAATAAAAAAATATACAAAAAAAGAAAAAATAAAAATTCTCTAAGACTTGTGGCAATTCCAGGTGTAGGGGTGGCAGAATAAACAACACACAGACAGGTTGCAGTTCCCAAAATCATGCTCTTTATTTTCTATTCAAATAATAACGGTTTGCTGGCGGTAATCTGTCGGCCGGGCGGCGTCTCCGCTCTGTGGCCTTTTGCCTTGCGCTGCTACGGGGGACTGAGAGGAGGCTCCTCGGCTCCCCCCTCCCCAACAGGCGCACCGCGCCGTGATTCGCTAATCACGTAATCACTCTGATGGGCCTTTAGTGACAGGTGCGTCCGGAAGCGGACGCCCAAACATGGGCAGCGCCCAGCCATTGGGTCGCCACATAGCGCCCATCAATCACCAAGCCCAGGGGTGGCTTGGGGTTGCCACAGTACCCCCCCTCCAGCTCCGACCGTCGGGGAAGAGCATCCGACGCCCAACAGGCATCCTTCCTGGAGAGGGCGTCTGCGTTGCCATGCGCCACCCCTGACCTGTGAATGACAGAAAAGTTAAATGATTGCAACTCCAGAAACCATCGAGTCACCCTGGCATTGGTCCCCTTTGTCTTGGCCATCCAGACGAGGGGGGCGTGATCCGTCACCAGCGTGAAGCGCCTCCCCAGCAGATAATAACGGAGCGTCTCCAGTGCCCACTTAATTGCCAGACCTTCGCGCTCCACCGCAGAATAGTTGCGCTTGTGTGGCAGCAGCTTCCTGCTCACATATAAAATTGGATGTTCCTCACCCTCCAGTTGCTGGGAGAGGACCGCTCCCAGTCCCACCTCTGATGCATCTGTCTGTACCGTCATCTCCTTGTCGAAGTTCGGGGAGATCAGCACCGGTCCCGAACAGAGGGCAGTCTTGAGGTCCTCGAACGCCGCCTCCGCCTCCGGTGTCCACTTCACCGTGAACGGCCGCCGCGCCTGGGTCAGATCTGTGAGGGGAGCAGCGCGAGCAGCAAAGTTAGGGATAAACCTCCTATAATAGCTCGCTAGCCCATTAAATGTCCTGACCTGCTTCTTGGTTAAAGGGCGAGGCCACTCCCTTATCGCATCAATTTTCCTCTTTTGCGGTTTTACATTGCCCCGGCCTATTGTGAACCCCAGGTACTCTGCCTCTTCTAGTCCCAGCCTGCATTTCTTTGGGTTGGCGGTGAGACCCGCCTCCCGGAGGGCACCCAACACCGCTCTCACCTTTTGGAGGTGGGTGTCCCAATCTGATGAGTGAATGATAATGTCATCGAGATATGCGGCTGCATACTCCCGATGGGGCCGTAGTACTCTGTCCATCAGCCTCTGAAAGGTAGATGGCGCCCCATGCAGGCCAAACGGGAGAACTTTATAATGAAACAGCCCGTCTGGGGTGGAGAAAGCCGTCTTCTCCCTCGAGGCGGGGGCCAGAGGGACTTGCCAATAACCCTTCGTTAGATCTAGTGTCGTGATAAACCTGGCCAGGCCCAGTCTATCAATGAGCTCATCCACTCTAGGCATGGGATAGGCGTCAAACTTTGAAATGTCATTAAGCTTCCTGAAATCATTGCAGAACCTGGTTGTTGAGTCGGGTTTCGGCACTAAAACAATAGGACTGGACCACCCGCTATGAGACTCCTCAATCACTCCCATCTCCAGCATGACCCGCACTTCTCTTCTGACGGCCTCTCTTTTTGCCTCTGGGATACGATAGGGCTTCAGCTTTACCTTGTCTCCCGGGCTGGTAATGATGTGGTGCTGGGCCAATGTGGTGCGGCCCGGCGTGGCCGAAAACACGTCCCGGTTCTGTTGGACCAGCTCCCGAAGCTCCTGCCGTTGGGTCGGGGACAACTGTTCCCCGATGGGAACATCGGCCGCCTCTGCCACCTGCTGCGCAAAAGGGGAGAGAGGGGGGGGCGAGAGCAACACATCCCGGGCATGCCATTTCTTCAACAGGTTAACATGGTATAACTGTCGATGCTTCCTACGGTCGGGCTGGTGGACCTTGTAGTTGACGGGACCCACTTTCTCGATTATGTCGTAGGGTCCCTGCCATTTGGCTAGGAATTTGCACTCTGCTGTCGGTACCAGTACTAGGACCCGGTCCCCCACATTAAACTCCCGTGGCTGTGCGCCCCGGTCATAAATGCGCTTCTGTGCGTCTTGGGCCTGTTGCATATGTTCTCTCACCACTGGCCAGAGCGCCTTCATCCTGTCTCTCATTACCTGCACATGCTCTATGAGAGACCGGTGGGGCGACGGCTGTTCCTCCCAAATCTCCTTTGCGATGTCCAGGAGACCCCGCGGCTTGCGGGCGTAGAGCAGCTCAAATGGCGAGAAGCCAGTGGAAGCCTGTGGGACCTCACGCACAGAGAACATCAGAAAGGGCAACAACTGATCCCAATTCTTCCCATCCTTCTCCATCACCTTCCTTAGCATGCTTTTCAGGGTCTTGTTGAAGCGCTCGCACAGCCCATCCGTCTGTGAATGGTATATGGAGGTTCGCAGCTGTTCCACTTTCATTAGTTTGCACATTTCTTTCATGACCCGCGACATAAAGCACGAGCCCTGATCAGTGAGAATAGAGTCGGCAATTCCCACCCGACTAAACAAATGAAAGAGCTCCCGTGCCACAATTTTGGCCGTCACCGTGCGTAACGGGATGGCTTCGGGGTAACGGGTAGCATAATCTATGATTACCAGTATATACTGGTGGCCTCGGGACGATTTGACTAGCGGGCCCACCACGTCGAGGGCAATTCTTGAGAATGGGGTCTCAATGATGGGCAGCGGGATCAGAGGATTTTTATATTGTACCTTTGGTGCTGCGCGTTGACACTCTGGGCAGCTCCTGCAGTAGTCCTCTACCGCTCTCTTCATGCCCGGCCAATGGAAACGCGCCCTTATGCGCTCCATGGTTTTGTCCACGCCCAGGTGCGCTCCGAGGATATGTGAATGCGCTAGCTGGAGTACAGTGGGAATAAAGAATTTCGGCACCAGCAATAGATCTCTAACCTCATCATTCTTTTTTACGACTTGGTACAGCAATTGTCTTTTTATTGCAAAGTGAGGATATGACAGGTTACTCACCCCCTCCACTGGATTTCCATCTATGGTTTTGATATTCGCCCGGGCCTGCGTTAGGTTTGGGTCTTCCAGCTGGGCCGTTCCGAACTGACCCGCCAGGTCCCTTCCCACCTCGTCCGCCTGGGGGAACTCCGCAAATGGGTCCTCGTCACTGCTATCCGTCTCGGGGCCCGCTTGGGGCGCCGGCGCGTCGTCACCCACACCTGATGCCGTCTCTGTCTCACTCCCCGGTATATTCAGGGGTTCCGGCGCGTCGTCACCTACATCTGATGCCGTCTCAGTCTCACTCCCCGTTACGTTCAGAGCACACACCTTCGGCTGACGTAACCCTTTCCTCTTCCTCGGTTTACCCGTAGAGGGTGGGGTGCGCGGGGAGATGACGGCTGAGCACAGCTGGCGATACAGGGGGCAGTCTCGACCAATCAGCAGCGCTACCGGCAGGTTAGGTATGACGCCGGCTGTCATCGAGCAGGCGCCCTTGGTGGTTGTCAGGGTGATCTGCGCTGTAGGATACAACTTTGTGTCCCCGTGCACACAGGACACTGACACTTGCGGAGCCTCTGCGTCGCAGTGTGCCAAATGGGGCTGTACCAGCGTTATGACACTACCCGAGTCCAGGAGCGCTACGGCATCTTTGTCGTTGACGCGCACGGGTAAAAGTGTCGCCGATGTTTCCTTATGGGCCCAACAGGCTGCGCCATAATTGCACGTCTTTCTGCGGGGGTCTGAAGCTGCCGCCGATGGCATGGACACATCCCGGCCTGGGCAGTTCCACGAGAGATGCCCGGGCTCGCCGCAGTCATAGCAGCGTCTTTGGTCCTGGTCGAACAGCGGTCTTCTTCGGGGTAGTTCGGGATCACCTGCGTTCCCTACCCGGCCCCTTGGGCTGGGCTCGTCGGGACCCCTCCTTGTTCTCGGCCGCTCTAGCTTTTCCCCTCGCCCCCCTTTGAGTAACTCCCGCGTTACCTGGTGGGCCTCCACAATATTCACCAGCTGCTCCACGGAGCGGGGGTCCGCTTGACTCACCTGCTTCTTCGTGTCATAGGGGAGGGCTCTGACAAAGCGGTCCATAACAATCCGTTCCAAGACCGTGGGCCCTCCGGGGTCAGTCATTAGCCAGGCTCGGCTTATGCGGACCAGGTCGTGCATCTGGGAGCGCGGGGAGGCCTGTGCGTCATACACCCAGTCATGGAACCGCTGCGCACGGGACTGCAGACTATGGCCGTAACGGGACAACATTTCCTGCTTTAGCCGAGTGTAGTTCTCGGCTTGCTCCGGTGGCAGGTCCTGGTAGGCCTTTTGCGCATTACCCGACAGGAAGGGGGCCAGCAGTCCCCCCCAGTCGTCTTCTGGCCAGCCCTCCCGGCCGGCGGTGCGCTCAAACGCTAGGAGATAGGCTTCTATATCCTCCTGCTCCGTCAGCTTGGGGATGAAGCGCCCGGGGTTAGGCCGCGTCCCGGCGGCCCCTTCCTCCCGCCGGTGAGAGGCCATCCGCTGGAGCTCCGCGTGGATCATCCCCGTCTGTTTCCTCTGTTCTTGCAGGGCCTCTTCGTGCCGGGTCTGTTGTTCCATGCTCGCCTGTACGAGCTGCTGCACCAGCGCGTCCATGCTTTTTTTTTCGTTATTAAATATATATATTTTTTTAATTTCTTTTATTCTACTTCGATAAAGTCTATTGTTGTTTATTCCGCACCCCTGATTGCCAGTAGACTATGCCCGCATTCTCCACCACTGTGGCAATTCCAGGTGTAGGGGTGGCAGAATAAACAACACACAGACAGGTTGCAGTTCCCAAAATCATGCTCTTTATTTTCTATTCAAATAATAACGGTTTGCTGGCGGTAATCTGTCGGCCGGGCGGCGTCTCCGCTCTGTGGCCTTTTGCCTAGCGCTGCTACGGGGGACTGAGAGGAGGCTCCTCGGCTCCATTAAGTCCCCCCTCCCCAACAGGCGCACCGCGCCGTGATTCGCTAATCACGTAATCACTCTGATGGGTCTTTAGTGACAGGTGCGTCCGGAAGCGGACGCCCAAACATGGGCAGCGCCCAGCCATTGGGTCGCCACATAGCGCCCATCAATCACCAAGCCCAGGGGTGGCTTGGGGTTGCCACAGACTCTAATATATCTTAATACAATGTATTCGTTTTATTCGTTTTACACGTATTATTATTATTATTATTATTATTATTATTATTATTATTATTATTATTATTATTATTATTATTATTATTATTATTATTATTATTATTATTATTATTATTATTATTATTATTATTATTATTATTATGTGTATTAAGAAATAATAACTACAGCTATCTCTATTGCATGGTCTGCACCGTGTCCCTAACTGTCAGCATACAGACACCCCACCCCTTGGACATCATTTACATTTACATTTAGTCATTTATCTGACGCTTTTATCCAAAGCGACTTACAAGTTCTGTACGATAGGTGATCAGGGAGGGTACAACTCTATCACCTGAGTAACAATATTCATCAAAGTGTTGCGTGTTACAGTGCAGGTTAGTTTATTAGGATAAATGCCTGACTGTAAGGTTAGTTAGGCAATGGTCAGATTATGTTACAAATAAACAGCTATAAACAATGTTCATCATAAATGTATAGCATCCTTTTATACAGAATTATGTTATGTGACCCCTTCCATTGTGTGAACTAAAAATATGCTATGAGTATATGGTTCTACAACACAATACTTGTACATGTACATGTTACAAAAATATAAACCATATGTATTTGAACGATGCCTGTAAAATATGTCAGATTTCTGCTGTAACTCTACAGGGTCGTATGCAGGCCTTCCCTTCCCCTAAACTGCTAGCCATCATGGGGTGTTTTAACACCTAAGGGGGCCCAATTCACACACCCCCACACACACACACCCACACAGACACATATTTTCTGAACATTATATTTTCAGCACAACTCTAACTATCACGTATAACTTTTTATACCTATTCATATATTTAACTGTAATAATTTAATGTGAACAATAATACAAAACACGGTAATGCAACCTTTTTTAAAATAATCTATTTTAAATAAAACGCTTCACCGAAACCTAATTACTACAACACCTAGGGGGTGGTTGCAATCAGCCCCTCACCCCCACCCCGAGACGCACCCATCTAGCAGAACATAACTTAGCCTCCATGCATATAACTTAAACACAACCCTTGCCCCCCAAATGGCTAACCCCCGGGTCAGCAGAGCTGACATACATACATACATACATACATACATACATACATACATACATACATACATACATACATACATACATACATACATACATACATACATACATACATACATACATACATACATACATACATACATACATACATACATACATACATACATACATACATACATACATACATACATACATACATACATACATACATACATACATACATACATACATACATACATACATACATACATACATACATACATACATACATACATACATACATACATACATACATACATACATACATACATACATACATACATACATACATACATACATACATACATACATACATACATACATACATACATACATACATACATACATACATACATACATACATACATACATACATACATACATACATACATACATACATACATACATACATACATACATACACATGGCCGCCTAGTTATAGTTGAAAGTGGGGGTGCATTATTATTATTATTTTTTTATTATTATTATTTTTTTTTATTTTTTTAAATTTAAAAAAAAAAATGACAGGTAAGGGGTGGTTTGGAGGGGGTCCGGCACGCCCCCCTCCACGGCAGATATTTTTTTCATTTAATGAACCTGTATGTGCAATTTCCTGCAATATAGAGCTTTCAATCTTGACCAATAAAGCTGCTCTTTTCACTATAAAACTCAGTTTATATTGCAGTATGATAGCCAATTACTATAATAATAATATATTAATATATATATATATATATATATATTGTATATATACTGTATATTGATTTTTCGCTCTTTTATTTTTATTAAATCAATCTCCTTTCAAATAGGCCAAGTTTTTAATAAGAAAGAGAGAAAAAATACCAACAAGGAACAATAACAGGGTCTGCTGTAAATATAGCCTATTTTGTGTCTTAATTTATTATGTTATCCTACACTTTAAGCTGTCTGATATTTCCATTACCTGTAACTCTTGGGTCTCTTTCTCTCCTTCTCTGCCTCCTCCCTGAGTCTGCACAGTCACCATATCATTCTACATTAAGGAGAGCAATACACTTATGAATACACTGAACCGGTTTGAATACACAATCTTTATGCTACTCTGTAAAGAAAGGGAGAGAGGGGGGGATATATAATCCAAGTATTTGTGTCTTAATTTGTTATGTTATCCTACACTTTAAACTGACTGTCTGATATTTCCATTACCTGTAACTCTTGGGTCTCTTTCTCTCCTTCCTGAGTCTGTACAGTCACCATATCATTCTACATTAAGGAGAGCAATACACTTATGAATACACTGAACATCATTATGAAACATTTCTATTGCACCCTTACTTACAATTCATTATGAATTGAAAATGGGGAACCCTGATGTAAACAAGACGAAAGTCTTTCTCTGGTCTGCATCCCCTTAACAATTGTGTGTATTGAGCCGTACTGTACTGTACCCATTCTGCAATCTGTTATTGATTGATTAAAAATGTTATTAACATATTGCAGAATGGGTACAATATAGTACGGCTCAATACACACAATTGTTAAGGGGATGCAGACCAGAGAAAGACTTTTGTTTTGTTTACATCAGGGTTCCTCATTTACCAATTAACACCGTGCAAACCATTATTTGTGGAGCCCGCCCTTTAAGTCTTTGAGCTATTAGGCTACTAGGGTTCTTATTTTGGTGTACTGAAAAATGCTCCGATGTCTGTATTCTTTCTTTTTTCTGCCATGTTACCTGGTTGGCTGGACACACACACACACACACATTTTCATTTCAGGTATTGTACCTTAAGATAATTGAACATCTTGATTTACCGTAAATCCTCAAATATAGGACGGGTCTTCTATTTACCTCAGCTGCAAAGAGCACCAGGCCTTTATTAGAGAGGCTTATATAAGAGGCAGGCCTTCATTTCTAAAAATGACACTCATGGACATAATCCCTTAATTTTCAGACTTGTATTGCATTATTATTATTATAAAAAAAGTTAAAAAAAAAAAAGTTAAAAAAAGTAAAAAAAAAAAAAAAAAAATTGGGGGCCCCTCATCACTAAAGGCCCACGGGCCGCGGCCGTCGTTAATCCGGCCCTGCTCGTCTGCCATAGCGAACGTTAAAATTTGCAAACGAAGTCAACGTTATCCAGCTGACGACACCACATATATATATGACAACGTTAGCTAGCGGCTAGCACTAAAGCTAACGCCAACCAGAGGGAAACTTTGTTATTATTATTATTATTTATGACCAGATGGCATTTCGGGACGTGAAACACTTTTATTGTATTGCGTGGTAGAACTTCTTCTACCACTCAATAGAAGACATGTCTAACATAAATAATCTTAACAATCATAAACAACTTACTGGAAAATCCTGCCTGCCACCAAATGACACACTTCTGTGGCCTTTGATATTTACACTCAGCCTACCTGCAACGCAAGCGCCGTGCGCCACTCTGTCTGCTCTGCTGGGGGTTGGACTTGGAGAGGCACTGGATCAAACCATATGGGGGAGCAGGGGGGGTGTCGCAATCTTTGGAACCTTAAAAACTTGCTATTAAGTGTCATTGCGTATTATTAATTTGATTGAAATTACGTAGTTATGGTTAGAAATATATATTGGGGGGGGATATATCAAATTTTTCATATGATCAAAAAGTGGTGGAGCAAGAGCATAGCTTTGCTCCCCCAAGTTCAATAGTGAGAGAGCATTTGCTCCGAGTGCTCTTATGGCCAGGCGTCTATGTACATACATACATACATACATACATACATACATACATACATACATACATACATACATACATACATACATACATACATACATACATACATACATACATACATACATACATACATACATACATACATACATACATACATACATACATACATACATACATACTTAGTGTGGTTACTTAGAACCCCTGTTTACAAGTTATCACTCTTTTTCAAACAACATCAGCCTATTATTCACTTACATTGTATTTTCTTTTATTTACACATATAAAAACAAGTATATATAATACAATATAATCCACAAAGAAATGTGAAGGAGAATTGCTTAAACACTCTCTTGCATTTGGCATTATCCAAGAAGCCACATTATAGACACATTACATTTGTATTTTTCTTAAAAATATTCCCACACACACACACACACAGACACATACACACACACACACACACACGCATGGTCGTAAATCATTAAATTATTATGCCCCTTATAGGGACAGTGACAGTCGTTTTCTGACACGTTCTGCAGAAAAAGGAACTCACACCTCTATAGTTCTGCAGAAACAGCATGGGGCTGCAGACTGACAGAGAGACATCCAGCATACTGAGATGGTTCACTTTGACAGCCAAGATCTGAAACACAAACGGGTTTCTATGATACATTTTCTCTTTATCTACACATATACAATATAATACATAAAAGATATGTGCAGGATAATTGTCTAAAGATTGTGACATTCTCCAAGAAGATAGGTACACACAGACACACACACACACACACACACACACACACACACACACACACACACACACACACACACACACACACACATACAAGGTCGTAAATCAATACTTACCCTGGCATTGACAAAAGCTTTAGACTTCCCTGATTTGCTATCCTCATCCATTTGTACCGCCTCCTGTGCTGAAAACAGCATGGGGCTGCAGACTGACAGAGAGATATCCTGCATACTGAGAAGGTGCACTTTGACAGCCTTCAGAGGGGAATCACACAGGTTTCTATGAAACATACATTTGTTTATTTCTTTATTTACACATATACATTATAATCCATAAAAAAGAAATGTTAACACTATGGTCGCCAAAAACGCCTATCGCATATTTCTACATCCCATAATAGGAATATTTCTGTTCCACGCTCATCGCCCAACGCTATGAGGAAGCTACGGTAAGATTCAGCATTATTTTTTAACGTGTTCGATACTAACTGCTCTAATGATCATATCACCCACACTAGATGAATCATCTAACGTTGGCCACGGAATTATAAACAACCCCCTCCCCATCCGGTCAACATCAGATGATCAGTAGTAACTTCTAGAAGCACGTCCATTTGAAAATGTTTATCTCGCGCAGATTCCTATCAAACTGTATTTGATCATCAATATAATGCATTTGGGGCTATAAATCACGTTCTGGAGAAAGCTGCAGAAAACGATAAAAACATACTTATACTTTAGACCGTATTTTAGTATGAATATGTGAATGAAAAAGTATAACGTTGCTACACCCTGAACAATAGATACTTGACGTTGAATGGGCCATAGTAATGTCAATTTAGCAATACAATTTAAAAAGTTATAGCCCTGCAAATAAGGTAAACATCCCCATAGACAAATAGAGCTGGCGGAGGATGGTATATTAAGAATATAAGCCTGGCGACCAAAGTGTTAAGGAGAAGTGTCTAAACACTCTCTTGCATTTGGCTTTATCCAAGAAACCACTTTTTAAACACATTGTATTTTTCTTAAAAATATTCCCACACACACACACACACACACACACACACACACACACACACACACACACACACACACACACACACACACACACACACACACACACACACAGGGTCATAAATCAACACTTACCCTGGTACTGACAGAAGTTTTCGGCTGATTTATTCTGAAAATCCTGCCTCCATTTTGTCCCACCTCCGGATGTCCCTCCCCCTATAACCCCGCCCCCTCCTAAACCGGAAGTCCCTCCTTCCGAAACCGGAAGTCCCACCTCCTTGAGCCCATCGACCAATCAGAAAAAAGGGCTGGCTTAGGGTCATAATCATCTCAAAGGGGGCCGTGGTTTGCATAATGAGACAGAAGGTATACTAATTCTCTCCCTCGCTCTCAAGTAGTAACTAAAAGCAAGTGACAATAGCTAACCTTTCAGTTCATGTAGACAATTAGAGGTCCAGTCAGTAAGATATCAAGTTGTTTGGAATTGTGTGTAGTCTGTAGAAGTTCCACGTTCAATAATTTCTTTGTCATTTTCTACCTTTTTTTCCTCCCGTCCCCCAATTTCGAGACCCTAATCAGTCAGGCTTCAGGACTGGTCACTCCACAGAGATGGCCCTTATAGCAGTCACAGAGGCTCTTCACTTAGCAAGAGCGAAGGGCCTCTCCTCTGTTCTGATTCTCCTGGACCTGTCAGCAGCCTTTGACACAGTCAACCATCAGATCCTCCTTGCATCCCACGCAGGAATGGGAGTGGTAGGCTCTACGATGGCATGGCTGTCATCCTACCTCGACGACCGCTCCTACCAAGTATCATGGAGTCGGAGAGGGACCCTGTTGGCCCTCCACCCCCTTCAGACGGGAGTTCCCCAGGGCTCTGTCCTTGGACCTCTCCTCTTCTCCATCTACACCAAATCTCTCGGTAACATCATCATGTACAATTATTTTCTTCTTCCTGTTCCTTTCGGCCATGGAATTTAGTCGAGCATATTAAGTGAACTATATGTACTGTTGGACTGTAACAATTCCATGTACGAACAAATAAAAAAATTTAATTAAATTAAATTAAATGAGGAGGGTGTAGACTACCACATGCCTCCTTCGATACATGTGAAGTTGCCAGACGCTTCTTTTCACCTGCTAGGAGTTTCACTGGGAGAGTGTAATGGCTGCGTGCAGAGGTTCATTGCTAGGAGTTTCACTGGGAGAGTGTAATGGCTGCGTGCAGAGGTTCATGCTATCTCCCCCAGATACCCTCCCTGCTGAACAGGCACCCCGACAGACCAGTAGGAGTCGCTGTTGGAACGACCAGGACTCACCCCAGATTTAAATCTGATCTCATGAGAACCGCTTTTATTTGGAAAACAAAAGGAATGAAGTACTCAGGAATCAACATCATATCACTATAATCTTTGGCCTTAATTCCTGTGGCATCCTCCAGACTATTACGGATGACATCAACAGATGGATGACCTTACCTTTGTCTCCATGGGGTAGAACAGACATATTGAAAATACATGTTCTACCAAAGGCTCATTATATAATTGCTTCTACAGTATTCCTCTTACATTTCCTAAAGAAATTCAGAGACATCAGGTCTCTTTTTATCTGATTCTTTTGGAATAACAAAATAGCCTAGAATCATATACAATAAATTTATTATATCTGTATCCGGGGGGGGGGGGGGGCTAGGAGTCCCAGATGTATTTCAGTATTATCTTTCATACAATGCAAAGTATCCATTGACATGAAATATAAACCAGACTCTTTGGTAGGTAGCTGGGAATGGCTGGAGAAGACCATCATATTTTTACATAAGGCCATATCCATGGCATCATTGTGGTACTGTCCAAAACCACTACCTCTATTGGATAACATGATTATTACGTTTTCATGCTCTATTGTGAAGCAGTTGCACAAGAGATTTAGCATAAACAGGCGTTCTCTTCCATCTTGTCCCATAGTGTAACCCCATCCTTTCAGCTGGAGAAGCACTTTAAGTAATAAAACTTGGCAGAGGCTTGGCATAACAACAGTCGGTCATATATTAGTGATAAAATCTTACCGTTCCAACAACTCGAAAATCTGTTTGGCCTTTTGGACTCTTCCTTTTTAACATACGCACAATTATTGTCTGTTATAAACAAAAGATTTAATGAGGGAGCTGAGCCTGCCTCGTGCTCGGAATGTGATCAGCTCTTTAAGAAGGCAACCTTGTCAAGAGGATTGGTCTCAAATATTTATAGTTTAATGTTTAGGACTGCTCCTAAGGCATATTCTTCTGTCCAGCTGGCTTGGGAGCATGACCTTAATATATATATTTGACTGCCTCTTAGTGGAGTACAATTTGGAGGTCGGTTCTGAGCTCATCTAAATGTGTGAGATTTAGGATTATACCAGATTCTGAGCACAGCATACATTACCCCCATTTTATTATCCAAGACACCAAATACCAAGATGTATGCACAAATGTGGCAATTGAGGCTCATTACTCCATTGACTTTGGGAACGTCCAGCTGTAAAAACACTCTGGTTACAAGTAATATCCCTATTGTCCCTATAGGGGGCAACAGTGGGGGCGACAGTGGCTCAGGAGGTAGAGCAGTCATCTGGAAATCCGGAGGTTCCCGGTTCGAATCTCGCTCCTCCCGGGCAGTGTGTCGATGTGTCCTTGAGCAAGACACTTAACCCCTAATTGATCCCGATGAGCAGGTTGGCACCTTGCATGGTTGCCTCCGCCGTCGGTGTGTGAATGTGTGAGTGAATGTGTTAATGAATGGGTAAAATGTGAGTAACAAATTGTAAAGCGCTTTAGATAAAAGCACTATATAAAAAAGCAGCCATTTACCATTTAGTAATACCCCTATTGTCCCTATAGTAATATCCCTATTGTCCCTATAGTAATATCCCTAATGTTCATGTTAATTTCCCCGTATGTCCCATAGAATGCCTGCTGGGCCAAATACCACATAGTAGTGTTGGAGCGACTGTTCACCAGCTCTGGACATTGGGTTGCTTATCCACTAGAAGACAAATAATTTTAAACTGGAAGGAGCATAAACCAGCCTCCTTTGCTATGGCTTCTTGGTTGGAGTAATACCTGGAGCTGCTAAACCAGGCCCCGGCAGCCTGCCTGTTAGAAGATTTTGACTGGATGACCACTGGAACACTGTCCGCAAGCTACTTGTATGATCACGTTGTAAATAGTATCTGATCATATTTGTCCAACCCAATGGTGTTGTTGCAGGTTCTGGGTGTCGCCCTCTGCACAGCACACCCTTCCTTTTTCTGTTTTGTTAATAGTAAAAACAAAATAATAATAATAACTCTGGGACAGAATCCCAGTACCAAATAACATCATCTCCACAATGAAAAAAACTCTCAGACTAAAATGCAACCAAACAAATCTGATCAAAACTGAGAAAGTGCAATGTTACCTCTTCCCCCTCTAATAATATGGGTCTGCGCTACAGTAAACTGATGTAATAACACCGTAGCTGAGTAATAGCACTGCAGTAACTTTGAGATATTCTTTTCTATTCTTCTTCTTCTTATGCTTCTCCCTCCGCTGTCTAATTTTAAGATACAGCTCTCCACTCTGGTATGAAAGTGTGCTCCCTTTTCAGATGTTCCCCCCTCTGTTCTCATTTCAGTATTAATCAGCCGCTGCTTGCTGGCACTGTTGTCTGGAGGTGAAAGTGTAGAGAGGCATTTCTCTCTGTCTTCCTCTCAACATAATCTCCTCCTCACACCAAGCATTAATCCTGCCTTATTCTCGCTCTCTCTCTCTCTCTCTCTCTCTCTCTCTCTCTCTCTCTCTCTCTCTCTCTCTCTCTCTCTCTCTCTCTTCTTTCTTTCTTTCTTTCTTTCTTTCTTTCTTTCTTTCTCTTTCTTTCTTTCTTTCTTTCTTTCTTTCTTTCTTTCTTTCTTTCTTTCTTTCTTTCTTTCTTTCTTTCTTTCTTTCTTTCTTTCTTTCTTTCTTTCTTTCTTTCTGTTGGGTCTTTTATTACTTCCAGGTGTTAGGGCCCTGTCTCGCTTGCAGGCAGATGTGCTGGGGGGGATATTTGGAGTTGTGCTGTTTCTTTCTAAAGGAACTATTCTGCAACAGAGTGGAATTTGGCAACGGTAACAGAAAGAAAGATACACGTAGGTGTATTTTGCATTTTTAAAAGAGAGAGAGAGAATTTCTAAAGAGTTTTTCACCTACCTTTCTCTGGTCACCATAATCACTCCAAATACTCTTCAGTTGTATAAATGCCCTACTGTTAAAATTCTTTTATATTGTATATATTGTGTGGGTGAATGTAACAAGTTCCTAACGTTTTCTTTCCCCTATTATTTCATGCACACTTTATTCATTGTTTTAAATTATTATTTTCTTTTAAGTTATTTTGTGCATCACTCTGTTTTGAATTTGATGCAAATTTGCAATGCATGAGGGTCATCCTTTTGTGTTAAATGGCTGCATAAAGCAAGCATTTGTTAACTCTCATGTTGATGAGAGTATTAAAACTTGAAAAATATCTGTTTAATTAAGGTAGATTTAGAACAGATAAAAAATATGCGATTCATTTGCGATTAATCGCGAGTTAACTATGGACAATCATGCGATTAATCAGATTAAATATTTCAATCGATTGACAGTCTTAATATATATATTATATGGGGCGCCCTCGTGGCGCATACCATAGTGCCTCGCGCACCTACGCGGCCGACCGGGGCTCGATCCCAGCTCCCGTCGTTATTTGTCGCATGTCCTCCCCACCTCTCCTCCCATTCGCCCTCTCCTCTGTCGGTCCTGCGTGACCAATAAGCT
>NC_140184.1:67040466-67047966 GCF_963971535.1 Notolepis coatsorum | reverse complement strand
AATTCTAATTTATACCGTCAGGATAAAATAAATAGTCTGCAGTTAATTAACGGGAGCCGGTCCCTGGCTTTGCCCTGGTGATTTATGAAGTGTGCGTAGGCATTCTGCAATGCATTTTTCTTAATTTATTTTTAATCCGTCTTTCAATTAATTTCGCCGCAAAAAACATCTTAATGGTGGCAGCAGATTTAATGAGAGCGGTGCAGTGAGCAGGACCCGTGGTGTGGAGGTGAAGGGGGTGCAACTCTGGAACAAACACGGTGGTCTGGTCCAGTGTGACGCACACTGTCTCTTCCTGCTCTTCTGCACTGTGTCTGTGTGGATAGAACTTTGCAGTGTCCATACAGTGTATTTTGTCTGTCTGTCTGTCTGTCTGTCTGTCTGTCTGTCTGTCTGTCTGTCTGTCTGTCTGTCTGTCTGTCTGTCTGTCTGTCTGTCTGTCTGTCTGTCTGTCTGTCTGTCTGTCTGTCTGTCTGTCTGTCTGTCTGTCTGTCTGTCTGTCTGTCTGTCTGTCTGTCTGTCTATCTATCTATCTATCTATCTATCTATCTATCTATCTATCTATCTATCTATCTATCTATCTATCTATCTATCTATCTATCTATCTATCTATCTATCTATCTATCTAGTCTGCCTGCCTGCCTGCCTGCCTTGTGGTTGTTAAACAGAAGAGGCGGAGGAGAGCCACAGACGTGGGGCTCACAGGCAGGAAAATGCCTCCCGTGATTAGAAGTGTTTTCTCCGTTGGTTTTGGCTCCTCGAATCAAACCGGGGTCTCATCTGTTCTTGTTATCCTCCGTTGTTCTCCGCCAATTAGCCGGGAGCGTGCTCAGTTTGCCGCTGCAAGGGCCTGGTGTGGAGGGCAGCAAGGCGAGCTGGTCAGGCTGCCAGACACCTCACGTCAGCCCACCCCATTAGGGACGTCCGCGCACGCACACACGCACGCACGCACGCACACACGCACGCACGCACACACACACACGCATGCACGCACGCACGCACACACACACACACACACACACACACACACACACACACACACACACACACACACACACACACACACACACACACACACACACACACACACACACACACACACACACACAGCTCTCCACGTCAGGATGCTCTCATTTACCACCCCCACGTCCAGCAATTCATCTCTCTCTCCTCTTCCTCCTCATCTCTCTCCCTCTCCCTTGTGTCTCTCTCTCTCTCTTTTTAATTTTCCTCTCAGAAACAGATCCCACATTAAGCGGCCAAGCATGGCCGGCTGCGGTGCCTCTCCTGAAAGAGCAAAGGGATGATTTAATTTCTCCATGGCCTCCTCTCCCTGCTCATACACACATCATTACACACACAGGCCTTATTTTTATCTCCCTGCGAGGGCTCGCAGCGCAGGGCTTTAACTAGTCAGCCACGCCACCGCCATCGTGGCAGATCAATACCTGTGGTCAGGACAGAGCACGCAGCGCCTCCTAAATAGGCCCTGCAGGTCCCACCATAAAACACCTTAGAGGCCATACATGCCACCCCATAAATCGCCAAGCCCGTTTTTTTCTGTTAATTTTTATGGAGGAGGTCAAGTCTGGGGAAGGATAGGGTAGGATAAGATAGGATAGGATAGACTAGGATAGGATAGAATAGAATAGAATAGGATAGGATAGGATAGGATAGAGTAGGATATCATAGGATAGGATAGAATAGGATAGGATAGGATAGGATAGAATAGGATAGGATAGAGTAGGATATCATAGGATAGGATAGAGTAGGATAGGATAAGATAGGGTAGGATAGGATAGAGTAGGATAGAGGATAGGATAAGAAATTATAGGGTAGGATAGAGTAGGATATGATAAGATACGATAGAATAGGATAAGATATGATAGGATAGAGTGGGATATGATATAATATGATAGGATAGAGTGGGATATATGATAGAATAGGATAGGATAAAGTGGGATAGGATGGAATAGGATATGATATAATAGGATAGTATATGATAGAGTAGGATATAATAGGATATGATAATATAGGATATGATAGAGTAGGATAGGATAGGATATGATAGGATAAGATAGGATAGAATAGAGTCGGATAGGATATGATATAATTAAGGCTGTCAAAGTTAGCGCGGTATTAACGCGTTAACACACAATTCTATTAACGCCACTATATTTTTTAACTCACGATTAACTTTTTAGAAAAAAACTAATATATATATATATATATATTTTCTTTTTACTTTATTTTTAATTTTTTACTAGACTTTACTCAGGTGTATTGTTGGGTCTCATTCTCGAACGAAGTTACGACAAAATATTTCGTCTTAGCCAGATTTCGGCCTATTTAAGACATATTAGGGCTGGGAGTGGGAGTCCTCAAATTTTCCTGAGATCTTATTTGAGAGCAGATCTAAGAGTGCTGAGGAGCACACTTAAATATGCTCTCAGCCCACGATCAAATCTCATGATTGATTGACTAATTTAAAATGTTATTATAACTTGACAGACTGTGTTCTCATAGTGATTCCTTCACGTCAACGCTACAGGCCTCCTTGGAATTAATTACTTAATCATAATTAAAATAAATATGACAATATTTGTACGATAAGAAATTACTATTTTTTTTATTTTTTTTTGTATTATTTTTTAAACACACATATAAACAAACATGACAACACACGATAAGATACACACGCATTAATACACAGTGTATATCCAATGAAATTACCATTTATACCAATGTCTTATACAGGATATACCCCTAATACCTGTTATCTAAAAACCTACACATTATGCTCCAGCTCGAACCCCCCCCTCCCGGACCCCTCTTTGGATAGTACTTCCATTATCCCTCGCTCCTAACCAGACACTACCATTATAAGCTAGCTTTTATTCTCTCCACCACTTCTAACCACATTGTCATTTTGGATTCATTGAGACCCAGAATTCTTGCTGTAGATATTTCTTGATAAATCACATCGAGATATGTAAGAAACCAAACTTTCCGGCAAATTTTTTCCGGTTGAAACCAGCGTGATGCGATCAGCTTTTTAGCTACTGTGATACCCGATAAAACCAATCTCTTTAGCTGTGGATGTACTGCAAACTCAAAAACATCATTCTATAGTAATACAGAGGGGTGTACAGGTATATTCCAAGATAAGAGTTTTGATAATTGTTGGGTCACATCTTTCCAGAATATCTTAACTGGTGGGCAGTCCCAGTACATGTGCATAAATGTCCCTTCATCCCCATTTGTACATTGGGAGCATTTGGAGTCTTGTTTAAGACCCATTCTGTTCAGTCTTATAGGAGTCAAGTATGTCCTGTGAATATAGTTAAGATTGATTTGTTGATGGTCCGGGTTCCTTGATGTAAGTCGGACATTTGCCCAGGCTTCTTGCCAATCAAAGTCACTTTCCAGGTCTGGTATATCCCTCCTCCAGACAGAGTCTAGTTGGAGGGTTTCATACGAGGACGTTAGTAATTGATGATATAAATCTGAAACAAAACCTCTCGATGTCTCTCTTTCATAGAAGAATTTGTGGTATCTGTGGTGTTCAATTGGTATGTCTAATGGAACACCGTGAGACTTCAAACATAGCCGTAACTGTATGTAAAAAAGCCATGTGGACTTGGTGAGATTACATTTTTTGCATATTTCTCCATAACTACAAAAACCCTGTTTGTTAAAAACATCCCCTAGTTTCAAGTTTCAAGTTCAAGTTTCTTTAATAGTGGTCATACAGAAGTACAGAATACTTTTATACAAAATGCTTCTTACTGTTACGCTCCAGAGACTGTGCAAGACAAGATAAGTATGAAATAAAATAACATAGTATAGCATGTAAATTAGAAGTAAAAAAAAATTAGGTCACAGTGTTCAGTATAGACATATGTACAATGTTCAATGCAGAATAGACGTAACTGAGTTACCATATAATATACAATACTGTGCAGTGTACTAATACAATACTATATAGTGCAAGGCAGAAATGGGATGAGGTGCAATTTAGGTACAATTTACAGTGGGTGTACGAGTTGTAGTGCAAATCCTTTATCAATAAATATAAAGTGTGTTTGTGTGGTTTAAGTGAGTGTGTGCGTGTGGGTGTGTGTGCTGTGTGCATTTGATGGTTGTTGCATCACCCTAATGAGTGTATGCCTTGCTCTTCCCATATAGGGAATCTTATAGGTCGTTTTTCAATTAAGAGTGCATTGTTATTGAATAAGGGAGTATGATTGTGCCATTTATGTGGGTTAGGATATTTTCTTTGTGTTTCACGCCATATCCGGATCGCATGAGTAATTATGGGGCCAAATTTCCGTTCACAATGCTTGATTGGTAGTTTAGTGTATGCTATGTCCTTCAGTCTATGTGGGGCTACTATGTTTTCTTCTAATTTTCTCCAGGATACTAATGCTTGGGGATCAAACCATGTTGTCAATGGTCTAATGTGTAGGCCTTAAAATAGTGGAAAAAATCTGGAAATGCCATGCCACCGTCTGCTTTATTTCTCTGTGCGGTGGATCTTTTTATACGTGGTGGTTTGTTATTCCAAATAAATTTGTATGTGGAGGAGTGTAATCTTTTCCAGTAACCCTCTGGAGGGGGTAACAGTAGCATTGAACTGAAGAAGTTGATTCTAGGTAGTACGTCCATCTTAACTATTGATATCCGTGCCTGTACTGAGTTTTTAAGTTTTGCCCACCTATCAAGGTCGTCTTTAATTTTGTTTTGGATTTTTGTGTAATTGTGCTTCACCGTTTGTCTTATGGTGGGGAATATTTCCACTCCCAAGCATCTAAAATGTTTTACCATAGGTATCTCTCCTGGGAGGGTTATATCTTTTTTTGCATGGGTGTTAAGTGGAAGGAAAGCCGACTTCGGCCAATTTATCTTGAATCCCGATAAATCACCAAAGTTCTCAATCAACTTGAGCAGATGAGGCAGTGTGGTGTTGGGGTTTTGCATGAACAGTATTACGTTGTCCGCATATAAACTAATTTTATGTTGTGTGCCCTTGATTACGATTGGTTGTATGGATTGGGATTGTCTTATATATTGTGCTAAAGGTTCTAATGATAGATTGAATAGTCCGGGACTAAAAGGGCAACCCTGTCTAGCTGAGCGTGATACCAGAAATATTCCGGAGGTGATTATACCTGTAGTAATCATGGCCGATGGGTCTTTGTATACTACTTTAATCATATCAATGAAACCTTTACATAACCCCATCTTCTCTAATACTGCCCATATATACGACCATTCCAGCCTGTCAAAAGCTTTCATTGCATCCAGGGACAGCATCGCCTTAGGTATGGTGTCGTCCTTGTCGGCATCTAGTACGTGCAGTATTCGTCTTATGTTATCAGTGATCAGGCGGCCTCTTATGAAGCCAGTTTGGTCCGGATGAACTAAAGACGTCATATGCTTTTGTAATCTGATGGCTAATACCTTAGAGTACAGTTTGATATCGGTTCCGAGGAGGCTTAAGGGTCTGTAACTACCGCACTCGTGGGGTCTTTGTCTTTTTTGAGAAGGACTGTTATGAGTGCAATATTGTCATTTTTATGGAAGTTCCCCTCCTTGACTGAGTATAAGATCATATTTAGTAATAAGGGTCCAATTATGTCCCAACAAGAAAGGTACATTTCTGGTGGGATACCGTCTCTTCCAGGAGCCTTACCACTTTGCATTTCGGATATGGCCTTCTTGAGTTCCTCTAGTGTGATCGGTGTTTCTTTTTTTTTTTTAAACTTTGGCCATTTCCCTGGCTCTTTTATACGTTTATCGCATTTATACTTGGTCAAGTTCGACCGACAGAAGCAGGCTGAAAGGGTTCAGATGGGGGGGAAGACACTCTGGGAAAGGCACGGCTGCAGTCCGGGATTCAAACTCGCTCAGCCCCAGATCCGTGACGAGCACGGTTGTCCACGGCGCTGAAATAGCACTCGCGGTACGTGGTGAGCTACTGGAGCTCCCCGATCGGTGTTTCTAACTGTTTAGCGTCATCCTCTGAAAGTTTAGGGAGAATAATTTGATTAAGATATGTGTCCATTTTGTTTTGATCGAAGGTCGTTTCTGATTTATATAAGTCGGAGTAGAATTCTTTGAATGTATCGTTTATTTTTTCAGGGTCTGTTTCAAGTACTTGTTGTGCTCTAATGGTAGTTATATCTGCAAATTTTGCATTAATTCTTAATCGCATGGCTAATAGGTGACTAGGTTTAGAACCTTGGGAGTACTGCTGTTGTCTTGTGCTACGTATTTGTATTTCCGATTGTTGTCTGTATATGGCATTGATCTCTTTTTTTAGTACATTAACTTGATTTTCTAGTCGAGTTGAGTTGTTGTATTTTAAAGAATTAAATAACGTTGAGTAAAGCGTTTCCAGTTCAGACAGTTTTGTGCATTGATTCTTGCGCAATTCCTTGTTATTAAGCAGCATCGAGTTAAATCGCCATCTTGGGGCTCTGGAAGATAGTATACCAAATGTTCCTTTTAGGAGTAAATAACAGTGATCTGATAGTGCATTGGGTATCATTTCCACTTCATAGTTATCAAATAGTCTCGGGGATGCAAAGACATAATCTATTCTGGATAATGTGTTATGTCTCGCAGATCGACAAGAGTACTTTCGGGTCGTGGGATTAAGTGATCGCCATAAATCATTTACACCTGTAATCTTCGACCAATCCTTTAATGCATTAGATGAATTCTTTTGTTCGCTGGAAAAGGCGAGGTAAGATTTGTCCATCCTTGGATTCCAAATGGCATTAAAATCCGCACCTATTATAAATGAGTAATCGGGAAGGTCTAACATTGCATTGGTTAGTGTAGAGAAGAAACCCTCTTCGTACAAATTTGGGGCATATACCGCTGCCAACGCTATTTTCCTGTTATTGTGTACAATCATAGCTATAGTTATACGACCATCTGCATCAGACCATACTCCCTTTAATTCAATATTTAACTTACGTCTAACGACTATGGCTACACCTCGAGTTCTCGTACCAAAAGAAGAGTGACTAATATTATGATATGTGTTGTCGTAAGAAATTACGAATTTGATGTCGGAAAAATAAATAATATGGATTCATCTGATCACAGGGCAGCTGGATTAACCATATCTGAACCAGCTATTTTGGACAAATAATTACTCAGATATTCAAACACAATTATGCAATTATTGTGAAATGATTGAAAATAATAATCATTTAATGCCTTCTGTGGAATTTGTATTTCTTATTTGTTACACATCTGTTTTAATGATTAATTATATACATTTGAAAGAATGCAGTCAACATGCAATGTATCCCATTGATTGGTATACAGTGGCACAGACCTTTGTTTGATTGATTGATTGAAAACTGCATTAACAGATTGCAGAATGGGTACAGTACAGTACAGCTCAATTACATAAGGGGATGCAGACCAGAGAAAGAATTTCGTCTTGTTTACATCAGGGTCCCCCATTTTCAATTCATCATA
>NC_140184.1:66935466-67035466 GCF_963971535.1 Notolepis coatsorum | reverse complement strand
AAGCGCAGATAATGGAGCAGCTGATCACCAGGGCAACACCCCCTCCCTCCGCACGGGGCTCCAGGGCCTCGTCAAGACAAGGGTCAAGGGCACCCTCCCCGACCGGATCAAGCGACCCTGAGCCCGACCACCAGAGAGAGCCTATACCCCCCTCCGAACCCCTTCCCCGTCCGGTCCAAGTGAGACCCAGCTACAAGGAATAAACGGTCTACACCGCGGAGAGGCTAAATAGACGACTACAGGATCTAGATGACCTGCCAGAGGAAGAAGAAGAGGGAGAGAAGGAGAGTCAAGCCCAACAGCAGCACAGTACTCCACAGGACCAGGAGGTCCAGTACAGCCCAGGCTTTACCCCCGCGGCTCTGCGCTACAGACCCCCGACTCAATTCACGGGTGAGCTTGACGCACGACCAGCCCCGAGGAACAGCACCTGGATACGCGGGCCATGGTATCCAGCAGGTACCAGCCCACCAAGAGGCGTAAGAGGAGACTCGCCTAGGAGGCCTCTCTTCCAGCGCTCACCGATGTGCCAGCCATCCATGGCATCATACATTGGCACACCGACGTTCCCGGACTTCACACACGAGAACAGAGCACAGTACACAGAGCTACGAATGTGCTTAGAGACAATGATGTCCGATGTAGCTGATGAACCGTACAAATATGCTATCCTACTGAAGCACCTCAAGGTGCCCCGAGCGCACAATATAGCGCTGGCCTATGCCACCTCTACTACCCCATACACCGCGGCTCTAGCAGCACTCGACCAAAGATATGGACGCATATGGGACTACGTAATACAAGCGATAAGGCATATTGACCGCCTACCCCCAGCCACAGACAATCGCTCACTAGATGACCTGTCTATCAAGGTACAATCCCTGGTAGGGATGCTGGGGGCGCAAAGAGAAAAGGGTATGCACGAACTGTACGCAAACTCTAATGTCGAGAGGATTTTAGAGAAGCTTCCGCCCGCCCGACAAGAGCGCTTCAGGCGGCAAAGAGACCACCGTGATCCTAACGGTCCCGAGCCATCCCTCCTAGACCTAGCCGACTTCCTGGCGAGAGAAGTCAACAGCCTACGGTTGGATACGTTCATGCGGAGCACACCAAGCTCCAGAGAGGGACCTAGGAGAGCAAACGATGGCCGCAGATTGGTGACCGTCATGCACCAATCAGAATCAGTACCGAGCAGCAAGAACCACAGTACCCCCTCGATGAAAGAGAAGTGGAAGATGGTGTGCCCGTACTGCGAAAATGAACACTGGCTGTCACAATGTGACACGTTCAAGAAGATGACCGCCGACGAGGTGAGTCAATGGATAAAGGCCAACCGACGCTGTTACCGATGTGCGCGCAGTCACATGGCAGCCAATTGCCGCTTAAAGAAGAGGTGTAGTCGGTGTGACGGAGCCCACTTAGACGTCCTACACGACAGTAACAGAAGAAAGCCTGCACCCTCAAGCAGCACAAAGGCAAGTGTTATGTACATTGACCCCGCCAGCAGCGGGGGCGCCCGGGTGCTCTTAAAGGTGGTCCGCGTAACATTGAGTTACCAAGACAAGGTCATGGACACTTACGCCGTCCTTGACGACGGGTCAGAGAAGACCCTTCTCCTCGCGTCCGCTGCGGCCCAGCTGGGGCTGCGGGGGAGCGAAAACCAGATGACGATTCGGACAATAAGAAGAGATCTAAAGACGATAAAGGGCGAGAATGTCTCCTTCACTATCGCAGCAAGCGGGCAGCCAGAGAGACGGTATAGGATTACTAACGCTTTCACCAGCCAAGAAATAGACCTGTCGCAGTACACCTACCCCATCGCCAAGCTGATGGATAAATATGTGCACCTGCGTCAACTACCTATACCGCTCATAGACGGTGCCACACCGACCCTGCTGATAGGCTCCGACCATGCAGACCTCATCGTCCTGATGGACCGGGTCCACACAGGGCCCAGAGGCTGTCCTGCAGCAGTCGAGACCCGCCTAGGATGGACACTACAAGGCCCCCTCGCTAGGTCCCTTAACCGAACAGCAGCCACTAGCTGCCTCCACTCCAGAGTGACAGAAGAAGACACCACCCTCCTACAGCATGTCGAGAGGCTATGGACACTAGAGACAATGCCCTTTAAGAACGAAAAGAAAGACATTCGTTCCAAGGAAGACATTTACGCTATAGCCCTCCTCGAGCAGGGGACAAAGAGAGTCAAAGTCAACGGAGTGATGAGATACGCAACTCCACTCCTGAGGCGAGAGGGTATGCCTACCTTCCACGCCCCAAAAGAAGCGACGGAGCGGTATCTATTGAACACAGAGCGGCGCCTAGCCAGAGACCCCGCTCAAGAGACTGTGTACCGCGCTGAGATTAACAAGCTAATCACAGCGGGACACATAAAGAAAATTGACATTAAAGAGGCCGATCAGACAACCGAATCATGGTACGTGACGCACCAGAAAGTCCACCACAACGGCAAGGATCGTATTGTGTTCAACTGCAGCTACCAGATCGGATCACAAAATCTGAATAAAGAGCTCTTGCCCGGCCCAACACTAGGCCCCTCTCTACTAGGCGTGTTACTACGTTTCCGCCAAGACAAGGTGGCCATCAGCGGCAACATCAAAGGGATGTTCCTGCAGGTGAGACTAGTGGAGGAGGACAAGCCCCTGCTGCGGTTCCTATGGAGAGAGAGGATCGGGGACGAGCAACCAGCCATCTATCAATGGGAAGTCCTCCCTTTCGGAACCACATGCAGCCCATGCTGTGCTACATTTGCACTGCAAAAACACGTCGCAGAGGACCCAGCAGCTGATGAAGAGGTCCGACAAAGTGTAGGAAATAGTTTCTACGTGGACAACTGTCTGCAAATCGTCTTGACGCCAGAAGAAGCCGAGGCCCTTCTACTCAAGCTCCGCGCCTCCCTGATCAAAGGCGGCTTTGATCTCAGGCAGTGGGCCAGCAGCGACCCGCAAGTATTGCGCAGCCTCTCCCCCGAGGACAAGGCAGCAAGCAGCGAGACCTGGATGGCGACCATCCCAGGAGAAGCCCAAGAAATGACATTAGGACTAGTCTGGCGCTTCAAAACAGACTCGCTCCATTATAAACACACACCCCTGACCAAGGAGCAGGGAAGGTCGACTGCACTACCGACCACCAGACGGAGTGTATACAGAACACTCGCCAGACAATATGACCCGTTGGGATGTATTCTACCTTACACCACCAGGGCAAAGATGATTGTAAGAGCGTTATGGGACAAGGACCAGGGCTGGGACGACCCCATACCCGAACACCTTGCATCCACATGGAGAGAGTGGGAGACAGAACTCAGCTCACTCCCAGGTAGCAACATACGCCGCAGCTACTTCCCACCCACAGTGAGGCCGGAGACGTGCCAGATGGACCTGCACGTCTTCAGCGACGCCTCCGAAGTAGCCTACGGTTCGGTGGCCTACTTGCGTGCCCGAGAGGAGAGAGGAGAAATACATACTGCTTTCATCCTGGCTCGCTCAAGAATAGCCCCACGCAAGCAACAATCTATCCCGCGTCTAGAGCTCTGCGCAGCCCTAGCAGGAGCGCAACTCGCTACGTTGATCCAACGTGAACTCACCATCCCGGTGCAAAGAACAATCTTGTGGTCAGACTCCACGACAGTACTCACATGGATCCGGTCTGATTCGTGCAGATACAAGGTCTTCGTGGGAGTCAGAGTCACAGAGATGCAAGATTTAACAGAAGTAGCAAGCTGGAGGTATGTGGACACAAAACACAACCCAGCTGACGTCATCACCCGGGGAATGTCCCTGGATGACCTCACCCGTCACAACCTATACAGTGACGGGCCAGAGTTCCTCAAGCTCCCGGAAGAAGAGTGGCCTACACCCACCCCACGGGCAGCGAGTAAAGAGGAGGCCGAGAACAAGAAATCTATGTTCTGTGGATTGACCACACTCGTCTCCACAGACCCCGACATAGACGATTGCCTCACCCTAGAGAGTGCGCAGCTAAAGACATTCCTGTGGCACCACCCAGAGGTTCAGCTCACTACTGACATTACTGCAGCTGACTACGAAGAAGCAGAACTTCTTCTCCTACAACGAGCCCAGAGAGACTCGTTTCCCGATGAGCTAGACTGTCTACAGGGAGCCAAGCCCGTCCCATCAGACAGCAGATTGCTCCACCTAGCCCCCGATGGTCTCATCAGAGTGGGTGGTCATCTGCGGAGAGCTCCAGACTTACCGGATGACGTCAAGTACCCGATAGTCTTAAACAGCCGACACAAGGTCACAGAGCTGATCATAAAGAAATACGACGAGGATGTGCATCACGCCGGGGCAGAGAGAGTCTTCGCGGAGATCAGACGTCGTTATTGGATACTGCAAGGGAGAGAAGCAGTGCGGCGCTTCCAGCGAACCTGTCTAGACTGTCGTAAATGGCGAGCGCAGCCCAGTATACCCCGGATGGCTGACCTACCTCCCTGTCGCCTCCGACTCGGCGACAAGCCTTATCACTCCACCGGTATGGACTGTTTCGGCCCGCTGTATGTAAAGAAAGGAAGAGGAACCGAGAAGCGGTGGGGTATTGTATTCAAATGCATGACCACCCGAGCGATGCATATAGAACTCCTTCCAACCATGAGCACAGACTCATTCCTTATGGCCTTCTGAAGATTCACATCGCGGAAAGGCAAACCGTCTATATTATTGTCTGATCACGGGACAAACTTCAAAGGCGGAGAAAGAGAGCTGAGAGAGAGCTTCCAAGCTATGGGCCCAGAATTTAAGACCCACCTCGCTCCATCCCAGATTGACTTCCAGTTTAATCCCCCGAATGCACCTCACTTCGGTGGAACTTGGGAACGAGAAGTACGTTCAATAAAGACAGCCCTGTACGCCGTGCTTGGGGCCCAGACCGTGGCGGAAGAAGTCCTAATGACAGTCCTCACGGAGATCGAGGGAGTATTGAACTCAAAGCCCCTCGGTTACGTCTCAAGTGATGTAGCAGATGTCGACCCAGTCACCCCCAACACACTCTTGATGGTGCGGCTGGACCCCGCGCTACCACAGACAATGTACAGGCCTGAAGAAGCGAACGGCCGAAGAATGTGGAGGTACAGTCAAGTATTGGCTGACAAGTTTTGGAACAGCTTCCTACTCCACTATCTACCGTCTCTACAGACCCGCCAGAAATGGGTGAAAGAGAGAGACAATTTGACAGAAGGAACAGTCGTCATGATTATCGACCAGTCACTACCCCAAGCTATGTGGCCGGCTGGCCGCGTAAGCAAAGTGATCACCGGTGCCGACGGAAAGGTCCGAGCAGCCGAAGTGCTCGTCCAAGGGCGGATCTACACCCGACCCGTGGCGAGGCTAATAGAGTTGCCAAGGCTCCCCGAGACTATTGATGACGACCATGACCCCATGACTTTGTGAACTGCCCTACCCCTCACAACAGACATTGAGTAGTGGACAGTGCGGTTAATCTGTCTCTGCTTAGCTAATTAGGTGGGACTAATTAGGAGGCGGCTGTTACAAAGGTTCAGATTAAACCGAATATATATATTTATTGATTGATATATATTGCATAATATTTGTATATCGTTTGATATCCCTTGTATATTCCTTGTACATATACACGGAATATCCCTTTAGCCTAGTACAGACCATAATATTTCATTCTCCTATTGGACAGCGGTCCACAGGCGCCAAGGCCATGCCTCCAAAGTCAGGTTCAAAGTCACCGCCGGGGACATGCCTGGACATGAATGGTATTGCGCAAGGATATGAGACAGGAATAAAGCTGGTACTAGTTTATTCATCTAAGCGTATAAATACGGCGCAGGTGAATACAGAAGTATGTTACCCAATAAGTTGAAGCCTCACCCACGATACTACGTGCGGTGAAGTATGGCCTGTTTGGCCCCAAATAGAGCATTGAGACCGCGTGCGAATTAATAACTGAAGTGTCAGAGTTTGGCGCTATACCGTCGAGTGCGACATATTCTATTAAGTCAGTAATAGTCTAATTGTGTATAGTGTATCGTGCGGCTAAAGTTCTACAGTGACCAGCATCACCAACGTTTTCCTCGTATCAGCTAGAGTGCTTATCCAGGCTGGGCTGCTTTCATGGCGCTTTCACCCGAGGAGCCCTAGACGAGGACCGTGTGGACATGTACACTGGATTATCTACCCGACGACTGCATAGCCCTTTACGGCTGGATTATATTTGCTTTTGGTCCTGTGATTAATGGAGCGGAGAATCGCCGACGCCCACAAGTGTGTGGGATTTACCCTGTGAGGAGCCACGTCGAGTCTGCCCCTCAGAAGCCTGAGGCAGGCTAGCTTTCTTCCCTGTGGAGCTACAGGCTACGGAGAACAGCTGTATTCGTCTGTGGATCAAGATCTTATTGCACCGTCTCCCGTACTCGGAGTCTCCTTATCATCGTTGACCCAGACTCTATTACCGACAGATCCTCTACCCTTGCTGGCTTACAACCGGGGGGACCCTTCCAGTATCTCCCGCTATATTACTAGTGTACCATAGATATAATTCCCTAAGATTCAGGTTGTATAATTACCTCCTGCGTAACCAGAGAATGGACATTCGTTATTGATTTGCCTACGCACATTCCTTTGCCTTATAAGCGCATTCAAAGTGAAATAGAGAAGTATATTATGTACCTTTTGCTGCAATAAATACTTAATTACAACTTTGTGTGGAACCGATTTCATTGTGGGAAGTGTTCATCATTATATATATCATGTACTGTATGGCCAGTAATTAAAGTGCATAAGACGGTAGTGGTTTAATGATACCATACTTATCAATACAGTCAGGGAATTGTACCCCTCAGTTACAGCAAGCATTTGTTGACTCTCATGTTGATAAGAGTATTAAAACTTGGAACTTGAAAAAGGTTTAAGGTAGATACAAAAAAAAATTATGCGATTAATTTGTGATTAATCACGAGTTAACTATGGACAATCATGCGATAATCAGATTAAATATTTTAACAGCACTAGATATAATATAATATGATAGGATAAGATAGGATAGGATAGACTGGAATAGGATATGATAGGATAGAGTGGGATATGATAGAATAGGATAGGATATAATAGTATAGGATAGAGTAGGATAGGATATAATAGCATAGGATAGGATATATGATATGATATGATATAATAGTATAGGATAGGATAGGATAGGATATAGTGGGCAGGGCCGCCTGGGAGAAATGCGAGGCCCTGTGCGAGATTTTTTTTTTTTTTTTTTTTTTTTTTCATACAGCCAACATATTCTTAAATAATAGCGCTGCCCGAGGCTGGGCATGATACAGTCAACATATAGCAAGAGAGAGAGCGAGAGAGAGCGAGAGAGAGCTCCCGTTCTACAGTCAATATACAGTGTTATCGCTGCACAGACCCGGCAATGCCCCTGACCCTCCACCAGAGCAAGGCCAGAGAGAGAGAGATAGAGAGAGAGCATGTCTGTTTGTGTGTGTGTGTTAGAGAGAGAGCATGTATATGTGTGTTAGAAAGAGAGAGAAATATATAGAGAGAGAGCATGTCATTTTGTGTGTTAGAGAGAGATATAGAGCATGTCTGTGTGTTAGAAAGAGAGAGAGAGAGAGAGCATGTGTGTTTGTGTGTTAGAGAGAGAGAGCATGTCTGTGTGTGTGTGTGTGTGTGTGTGTTAGAGAGAGAGCATGTATGAGAGAGATAAGCAAAGATGAGCCCCTAAAGGATATTCAACTTTTAATGGGAGAACAAAACAGAAGGAAAAGATAACTTCACAAAGGCAACATGAATATACATAGATCCAAAAGGACAAAGATCAACACTTAAATCCAAAGAGAAGAGGGTCTATACCAGATAAAACAAAGTAGCAAGGAGCCAATGGCCGACATCAGCTAAATAGGCTAACTGCAAATAGAGTAGCTAGGTACTGACACCAGGCCACACACAGCTTTGGCCAACGCTACCCAAGCTACACAAACGACCAAGACAATTCACACACAGCACATGTCGTATCTCCAAATGTTGTGAAGTAACATAAATTATGTTTTGCCTGGAAAAAAACATTGTTATTAACGAAACATTCGGGAGGGGAAGGAAGGAAGAGTGGGGTAATGTCCAATGGACATCTTAACTGCACCAAGGAACGCAGGGCGAAAGGCCGCAACACATGTTGACGAAAGGCCTCTCGTTGGCGGGACAAAAAGAAGCTATGGCCGGAGCCTTGTCATGGTGCAGGACCGACTACATCTTCTGTCAAAGATGATGTCGTAGTCAGAGTGCCAGGGCCTGCTATTCTCACGGCTAATGTCAATGGTCGTAGCACAAGCTAACAGCTAACTCTAGGCTAACTGATAGCATCAAGCTAACGTTCCGAGCCGAGCGAAAACGAGCAGCTAACGTCGTAGCTAAACAGCTAACTAGCTAACAGTTAGCTCAACCCGGCTATTGCTAACCACTAGCTAACGCAGAAGCAAGCTATGCGGCTACCACTGAAAAACTGTACAACGTGAGAAAAGCAATACAGGCCAACACTTCAGACAGCCGCTGTGTTTTCCTCTTCTCATCCGAAGAGGGAAGGGAAGAAGAAGGCAATACACATCCCACTACAGAGTGGTGTTTACCATAGCGGTGCCGGCAACAAGTCCCTCGCGGACTATAGCCGACTTGAGCATGGAGATATTCTCATAATGAAACACCAAGCTCACCTCCCTCGCACCAGGTGCTGACACCAGGCCACACACCGTTAGCTACTACAACAGCTAGCCGGCCCGTTTGGCTCCCGAGAGAGAGAGAGAGATATATCCACGGCGGGAATAGAATAGAGTGCATTAAAAACTCACCAAACGTCCAAGAGGATGGAGACAACCGCGTGGAGTTGACGAAGTTCATCTGGCGAATGACCGTCCTCTTCATCTTGGCATAACAATGCTGCACGCGCTCTCTCTAGGTTAGCTAACGCTAGTTAGCCTTTAGCTAAGCTAGCTACTAGCCGACATCATCATGGCTATCCCGACTGAACCACACATTAGCACTCAATATTATAACGTAGCTAAAGCTAACTAGCTGTCCCTGCCTTTAGCCGGGATGGCTAGCCTGACTGAACTGTCTAACATGCAACAACTTTCATCTTCAGTCCATCTGCCGAATGACCGTCCTCTTCGTTTTGGCTGGCATAACTAAGCATAACCTCCAAAGCTGCACGTGCGAAATAGTCAAACGCAGCTGACGCACGCCGGCATACACATGATGTAACCCCTCCCTTCTTGAAACCAATCTGCAGAGCCCCAGAGCTCCAATAGAGAATAGTGCAGAGCCGCAGCGCCAGGAACATTCTACAAACGTGTCTAATGTGAAATATATAAGCATATAAGCAAAACTAGATTTTAGGTCTGTGATGAAAAAGGGCCTCGCGGGAAGGGGGACATCGCAAAGAAAAAAACAAAAAAAAAAAAAATTGTGCGAGGCCCCCCTTCCCGCGAGGCCCTGTCCGACCGCACTGCTCGCACACACCCTGAGGCGGCCCTGATAGTGGGATATGATAGAATAGGATATGATAGAGTAGGATATGATAAGATAGGATAGGGTAGAGTGGGATAGGATAGGATAGAGTGGGATAGGATATAATACGATTGGATGTAATAGTATAGGATATGATATAGTATGATAGGATAGGATAGAATATGATATGATATAGTATGATAGGATAGGATAGAGTGGGATATGATATAATAGGATATGATACAATAGTATAGGATAGAGTAGCATAGGAATAGAGTAGGATATGATATGATAGAATAGTATAGGATATGATATAGTGGGATATGATAGAATAGGATATGATAGAGTAGGATAGGATAAGATAGGATAGGGTAGAGTGGGATATGATAGGATATAATATGATAGGAGATAGAGTGGGATATGATATAATAGGATATAGGGGTGTAACGATGCGACCTCACAACGATTAATTTCTATTAGGATTATTCAGGCAACGATTCAATGCATCATGAAATCTCTTAATTTGACCACAATTCGATTCGATTCGATTAATTTTCCAAAAAAATGCTATCAGTTAATTCCCCCCAAAGAAAATGTATACACAAATGTGGCTGGGGGAACTGATTCACTCAGCATGAATGGACTATAGGTCAATAAAAACAATAAACAAAGAAAATACATATTAATTTCGATTATAATCGATACTAACATATTCAAATCGATGCAGTTGAATCGTCACATTAGAATCTATGCATTTCGATTAATCGATGCATCGTTACAACCCTAATAGGATATGATAGAATAGTATAGGATATGATAGAGTATGATATGATAGAATAGGATAGGATATAATAGGATAGGATATAATAGTATAGGATAGGGTAGAGTAGGATATGATAGGATAGGATATTATAGGATATGATAGAGTATGATATGATAGAATAGGATAGGATAGGATAAGATAGGATAGGATATAATAGTATAGGATAGGATAGAGTAGGATATGATAGGATAGGATATAATAGTATAGGATAGGATAGAGTAGGATATGATAGGATAGGATAGAATAGGATAGGATAGGATAGGATAGAGTGGGATAGGATATAATAGTTCAAGTTCAAGTTCAAGTTTCTTTATTAGTTGTCATACAGAAGTACAGAATACTTGTATAGAAAATGCTTCTTTCTGTTACGCTCCAGAGACTGTGCTAGACAAAAATAGATAAGTATAAAATAAAATAAGTATAGCAGTATAAAATAGAAGTCACGTACGTAGACACAAGTGTTCAGTAGGGATGTGCATCTCCTCACTGAGGCCGATGCGATGGGCATCTCGATACGGTGCCAACGATATGATACATTAACGATACATTTGAAGCACCGGGCGATGCGATGCGATACGATTCACCCCCTGTTGAGATACGATACGACTTGGTTTGGTTGTATTCCTTATATGCAGCTTATATTATTATTAAAAATAAAATAATCTACTGTAAGACAATTTATATAAAAACTCTTGGGTGCCTAAGAAGACTTTTGCATAAACTGTCTTTTCTATCCACTTTAGCTAAAAACACACACAATGTATATACACACTACTGTGAGACAATAATAATCATACACAAAGGGATAATGGCTTATAGCAGACTTAATGATTTGATAATATTTCAGATAATGAAATGAAATGTTTATCATCAACTATCCAATTAGTATTTGTAACATTTGGCCACTTTAAATCATTAAATCATTGAACAGAGAGAGAGAGATATATTGAATATACCCCCCCCCCCCCCTCCTCACTAATGGAACTGGTGTTGCAGAGTCACGTTAGTTAGTTAGTTAGTTAGTTAGTTAGTTAGTTAGTTAGTTAGTTAGTTAGTTAGTTAGTTAGTTAGTTAGACACTAGTTTAGCGTTAGCTGAACGGCTAACTAGCGTTAGCCATGTTGATCAATTCTATTCATGTCTCCTCCTCGACTTCCACTGTTTGTTGATAACTGTGATGCGGCTCTCGCCTTATGTAGTAGCGAAGCAATAGTATCTGCTGTGTGTGTGTGCAGTCACAGTGCACTTCTGACAGTGGATGAGAGGAAATTATATGAATGCATCGGTTTTGACCGGTGCAAAGACGCTACAACAAGATGCATCGCGAGTTCAGCCTGAAATTTTGCCGATGCGGACTTATTCCACCAGTGCACTCGCATCGTGAACGTTTATGCCGGCGCACCGATGCAAATCGATGAATCGTCACATCACTAGTGTTCAGTATGTACAATGTTCAATGCAGAGTAGAAGTGACTGAGTTACCATACAATATACTATACAATATACTAATATACAATATACTATATAGTGCAAAGTAGAAATGGGATGAGGTACAATTTAGGTACAATTTACAGTAAGGTGTAATGAGGTATGGGTTGTAGTGCAAATTCTTTACCAATAAATATAAAGTGTGTTTAGGTGTTCTAAAGTGTGTAAAGTGGGTGCTGCAGTGAGTTGTTTGTTTAAAGTGAGTGTGCGTGTGTGGATGTGTGTGCTGTGCATTTGATGGTTGTTACATAGTGTTATTGTTCGTTGAGCACCCTGATGGCCTGGGGATAGAAGCTTCTTCTGAGTCTTTCTGTGCTTGCCATGAGACTCCGGTATCGCTTGCCTGACCGCAGCAGTTCAAAGAGGCAGTTGTTTGGGTGGCTGGAGTCTTTGATAATTCTCTTAGCCTTACCCATGCACCGCTTGTTGTAAATGTTCTGGAGAGTGGGAAGCCCCCCTCCAATTGTGCGTTCGGCTGAACGGGCCACTCTCTGTAGTCTGCTACGGTCTTGTGCGGTGCTATTCCCAAACCAGGAGGTGATATTGCCAGTCAGGATGCTCTCTATTCTATTGTTCATGAGTAGAAGTTCTTAAGGATCTTCTGACTGACTTGGAACTTCCTTAGGCGCCTGAGGAAGTAGAGGCGTTGCCGTGCCTTCTTCACAACACTGTCAATGTGTGTGGTCCATGTCAAGTCATCGGATATGTGGACTCCGAGGTACTTAAAACTGTTCACTCTCTCAACCGGTGCCCCGTCGATGCTGAGGGGGCTGTGGTCCCTGACCCCCGACCTCCTAAAGTCCACAATCATCTCCTTTGTTTTGCTGACGTTCAGGGAGAGGCTGTTCTCTTGACACCATCGCGCTAGGACCTTGACCTCTTCCAGGTAGGCCCTCTCGTCGTTTGCAGAGATCAGGCCCACCACTACTGTGTCGTCAGCAAATTTGATGATTGTGTTGTTGTTCCGCTGTGCCACACAGTCATGTGTGTACAGGGAGTAGAGGAGGGGACTCAGAACATAGCCCTGGGGGGTCCCTATGTTGAGAGTGATGGATGAGGAGGTGCATTTGCCTGCTCTCACCACCTGGGGTCTGCCCGTCAGGAAGTCCAAGACCCACTGGCAGAGGTCATAGTTCAAGCCCAGGTCCCTGAGCTTGGCTATGAGTTTGGAGGGGACTATGGTATTGAATGCTGAGCTGTAGTCAATGAACAGCATTCTCACATAGTTCCCCTGCCTCTTGTCCAGGTGTGATGCTGCTGTGTGCAGCACATGGGCTATGGCGTCCTCCGTGGACCTGTTGGTACGATATGCAAATTGCAGGGGGTCCAGGTAGACGGGGAGGGAGGAGCAGATGTAGCCCTTTACTAGCTTCTCAAAGCACTTCATGGCTAGGATAGAATAGAGTAGGATAGGATAGAGTGGGATAGGATATAATAGGATAGAATAGGGTAGGATAGGATAGAGTAGGATATGAATATGATATGAATAGGATATGGTAGGATAGGATAGGGTGGGATAAAATAGGGTATTGTAGGACACATTAGGGTAGATTAGGATTGGAGAAGAAAGGGTAGGATAGGGTAGAATATGATAGAGTAGGATAGAATAGGGTATGATATAATAGGATTACATAGGGTAGGATAGAGTAGGATAGAATATAATGTGATTAAATAGGGTAGGATAGAGTAGGATAGAATAGGGTAGGTCGGATATAATAAGATTAAATAGGGTAGGACATGTTAGGATAGGGTAGTAGATAGAATAGCATATGATAGAATAACGTATGATAGGATAAAATAGTGTAGGATAAAATAGTGTAGGATAGAATAGCGTAGGATAGAATAGTGTAGGATAGAATAGTGTAGGGTAGGGAAGGAAAGGGTAGGATAGCATATAGTAGGATACAGTTGAGGAGCCGGGAAAAACTACCATCTCACATTTTTCTGAATGTATGTACATTTAAAAAAGCTGTGACAATAAATAATCTGAATCTGATAGGATAGAGTAGGATAGGATATTGATTGATTGAATTGATTGAAAACTTTATTAACAGATTGCAGAATGGGTACAGTACAGTACAGCTCAATACATACAATTGTTAAGGGGATGCAGACCAGAGAAAGACTTTCGTCTTGTTTACATCAGGGTCCCCCATTTTCAATTCATCATAACATATATGACATACATGACATACAGATAGACAGTACTGCTACATCTATACATTTATGACATACCAGATTCTCAAATACAGTACTGTTAGTGATACGAAAAGAGGCCAGAAAAGAGAGTATATACATTTGACATAGAAACTGTACATTGGAGGAGGTTGGGTAGGTGGGGTGGGGTTGGGGGGGTAGGGGGGACTGTACATTGGAGGTGGTTGGGTGGGGGACACTGTACAAGCAAAACTGTACATTGGAATATTGACAAAACCATACTTGGTAATTTACTGTACATTGGAGGGGGTTGTGTTAGGACATTTACAGGGGCCAGTTTCGAATTGCAGTCTCCCGTAGGTGTTCTTTGAGAGTGTTTTTGAAAGTGGGTAGTGATTCACATTCCTTTACAGCTTTGGGTAGGGCATTCCACATTGATGTGGCATAATTGCGAAACGTGTTTAGTCCCTTGTTTGAGCCGAATCTGGGTTTAACATGATTTGTGGAGCTCCCTCTGGTGTTGTGATCGTGGTATTCACTGACCTTTGGGAAGTATTTTGACATCTACATGGGTACCTTGGTCGTGTAGTGTATCTTGTAGACCAGGCCCATAGCAAGTTGCTGTACTCTGTCGTCTACTCTAAGCCATCCTAGGTTGTCAAAGTGGGCAGGGGTGAGGTGGGTTCTAGGAGTAAGGTCAAGCAGTAGTCTGACCAGTTTGTTTTGAGATGTTTGTAATTTAGTTTTTAGCGCCTTTGAGGTGCTTTGGTACCATGAGGTGCAAGCATAGTTGTAGTACCCTTGAATGAGTGCTCCTGCCAGAGTCTTCAGGGTATTCTTGTTTACCAGTGAGGAGATCCGGTACAAGAATCAAGTTCGTTGGTTGACTTTTTTTATTACATTGGATGCCATTTTGTCACAGGAAAGATTTGCCTTTAGGATGGAACCCAGGTAGGTAATTTCTTCTTTCCTTGTGACAATATTGTCACCCACTGTAACTGAGAAGCCGTCGGTCTTGCTGAGTTTGTTATTTGAACCGAAGAGAATGGACTCTGTTTTGCCCATGTGTAATGATAGTTTGTTATCAGCGAGCCATATGCAGATTTTGCCTAGTTCAGAGCTGAGGGTTTTTTCAACCTGTAACTTGTTCTTGTCAGAGACCAGCAGGGCTGAGTCGTCCGCAAACAGGAACAAGTTGCAGTCACAAGCTGACGACATGCCATTTGCATAAATTAGGAACAGTAGCGGTCCTAGTATGCTTCCTTGTGGAACACCACAGCTCACTGTGAGGGGGGGGGGATAGGGTACCGTTTACCTCCACCATCTGTTCTCTCCCCTCCAGGTAGGATTGCATCCAGCTCACTGATAGACTATCAAAACCAATTGCTTTTAGCTTGTCAATCAGAATGGTGTGATTGACAGTGTCGAAGGCCTTTTGTAGGTCCAGCATGACCATGCCGCAGTATTTGACCGCGTCCACCTCTTGTTTGATGTGGTTGTTTAAATAGAGAAGTCAAGTCAAGTCAAGTCAAGAGTTTTAATTGTCACGGCATACAAGTATACAATGAAATGCGGGTGGTCTTGCCCGCGACGATGTGCAATACAGTGGTACAACATATAATAGAATCCAATAAAAATACAGTGGTACAACATATAATAGAATCCAATAAAAAACAACAGTGCAATAAACAGGTAACATGGTGTGACATCTCGGTATCTGTACATAGTATTTACAGAGCATATAGGGCATGCTTTAGTAGTGCAATACACTGTTCCTGTTGTTATACTAATTTAAAGTGGCCTTTCCTCTTGGCCATAAGTGTGCGTGTGTGCGGCATGAGTGTTAAAGTGGCTGCTAGTGTGTGAGCGTGCTCAGCGTGCGTGTCGTGTGTGTGCTTGTGTGTGCTTGTGTGTGGATAGTTCAGTTTCTGTGGCTCTCAATGTTCATTGTTCAAGGCTCTGATGGCCTGGGGGAAGAAGCTTAGCCTAAGCCTCTCCGTCCTAGTAGCTGGGGTTCGCAGGCGTCTGCCTGACCTCAGCAGCTGGAACAGGCTGTTATTGGGGTGGTGGGGGTCTTTCATTATTCTGCAGGCTCTGGATTTACACCTCTTGTTGTATAGAACCTGCAGGATAGGTAGCGCAATACCCGTGGTACGCTCGGCTGAGCGCACCACTCTCTGTAGGGCCTTCTTGTCCTGTGCCGTGCTGTTTCCATACCAGGCAGTGATGTTTCTGGTCAAGATGCTCTCTACAGCTCCTGAGTAGAAGGACTGGAGTATCTTCCCCGATACTCTGAACTTCCTTAACTGTCTCAGGTGGTAGAGGCGCTGCTTCGCTTTCTTTACTACTGTGTCTGTGTGTGTTGACCATGTCAGATCCTCTGAGATGTGGACCCCCAGGTACTTGAAGCTGCTCACCCTGTCCACGGTAGCCCCGTTAATCATCAGTGGTGTGTGTGTCTCCTGCTGTCCTCTCCTATAATCCACGATCAGCTCCTTGGTTTTACCAATGTTCAGGAGCAGGCTGTTGTCCTGGCACCAACGTTCCAGTACCTCAACCTCCTCCCGGTAGGCCTTCTCGTCGTTGTCCGAGATCAGCCCCACCACCACTGTGTCGTCTGCGAACTTCACTATGGAGTTGGAGCTGAACTTGGCCACACAATCGTGTGTGTAGAGTGAGTACAGCAGGGGGCTTAGAACACAGCCCTGGGGGGACCTGATGCTCAGGGTGATGGTGTTGGAGGTCTGACCCCCCACCCTGACCGCCTGGGGTCTTTCACTCAGAAAGTCCAGTACCCAGGCGCTCAAGGCGGAGCTCAGACCCAGCTCGATCAGCTTGTCCACCAGTCTGGTGGGGACTATGGTGTTGAACGCTGAGCTGTAGTCAATGAACATCAGTCTCACATAGCCCCCCTTCTGACGGTCAAGGTGGGAGAGAGTGCTGTGCAGTACCTGGGAGACCGCGTCGTCAGTGGACCTGTTTGTCCTGTATGCAAATTGCATAGGGTCCATATCACTGGGGAGGGAGGCACAAATGTGGTCCTTGACCAGCCTCTCGAAACATTTCATGACCACAGAGGGCATGTCTGTGGAGTGGGATGTTCTGAAGCCAGATTGGAATTCGTAGATTAGATTATTTTCTGCAAGGTATTTTTCGACCTGTTCGTATACAATTTTTTCCATGACTTTCGAGATGGAGGTAAGGATAGAAACAGGGCGGTAGTTGCCTGGGTCTAATTTACTGCCTTTTTTGTGCAGGGGTGTTACTCTCGCAATTTTGAAGTCTTTGGGGACGTGTCCCTGTTTTATGGAGAGGTTTATTATGTGTGTGATGACTAGGGTGATGGCGGCTGCTGAGTCTCTGAGGAATTTGGAGGGGATGTTGTCATGGCCAGTGGCCTTGTTAGGTTGGAGGGCGCTCAGTTTTTTGAGTACCTCATCTGTTGTTACCATTTCCAGTGTGAAGCCGTCTTTGTGGACCCCTAGGTTCTTGTAGTATGCTAGAATAGGATAGGATAGTGTAGGATCAGATAGAGTAGAGTAGGGTAGGATAGAATAGGATAGGATAGTGTAGGATCGGATAGAGTAGGATAGCATAGGCTATGATAGGGTTGGATAGAATAGGATAGGGTAGAGTAGGATAATATAGAGTAGGATAGGATATAGTAGAGTAGGGTATGGTAGGATAGAGTAGGGTAGGATAGAGAAGGATAGGATAGGGTATGATAGGGTAGATTAAGGTAGGATAGGATATAGTAAAGTAGGGTATGATAGGGTAGAGTAAAGTAGGATAGTGTTACGGTCGAACTAAGTGGTCAAATGTGGCAGCACCCTCCAAAACAGACAGACACAGGAGACAGATGCATAAATAAACCAGATTTAATTAAATAGAATACAGGGGGAAAACTAACCTATACTAATAATGGGACCTACGTGGGGGGGAGTGTGTGGATGCCAGCGGCGAAAATGTGAATGAGGTGTGTGTACGACAATTTACGGTATGTTTATGGGTGCGTGTATCTAGCGTGTAAATCTAATGTGGTGTAATATGTAGCTGCGCAGGGCTGTTGTTCGTTTGTGTGTACTAACCAGTCCAGTATAGGGGGGTTTATCCAGGGAGTGAGTCCATCCTTGAGGAGAGGGGAAGAAGTCCAGAGACGCGAGTGGGAGAGAGAGAGCGAGCGTGGAGCGACACAGTGATTGCCGGGGGAGGGGGTGTAGAGAGGAGAAAAATAACGGCGGTTAGAAAAAGAACAAAACACTGGGGAAACTAAATAACGAAGCCAGATAAACACAAGATAAATATGCTAAGACTTGAATATACTTTAGGTTTGACTAACCACAAGTGATCAGTACGATCAAGCACTGAGTGATGGACTGTCGGGCTTCTTATGCGGCAGGTGTCTCTGTCTCCGAGTGTGCCCAGCTGTTTCGGATTGCGTCTGATTAGGCTTGACGAGTTGTGACGGTGGGAGTTGCAACAGATAGGGTAGAGTAGGGTATGGTAGGGTAGGGTATAATGGGTGATCCCATTGACTTTATTCACGTTGCTGCCATCTTTAATGGAGACATGGCTGAGGGGAAAACCAGGAGAACCACATTGACTCCAATGTTATATAACTGCTATGAATTTCATACAAAAATTGCAATTCTAGCATCAAAATGATAAAAGTGGAAATCATTTTCATAACTGTTCCTATGTGACTCATGCAGCTGCATTTCTTTTTAGGCAGCATCTTTTAATTAGATTGTTATGAACACACTTCAATGAGCAGATGACTCATCCACTCCCATATGTTTGAAAACAGGAAAACAACAGCAGTTAAAGGGAGTCTGAGTCCAGTGATCATGACTCTGTAATTACATTAGTGTCCTCAGCCTGTTGTTTTGACCGTTTTGTTTCTTGAAGTGGTGTTTTCATAGTGAAGTGAACAGACACTCCTGCATCTTCCCACCCCATCAGCCAGTATGGTGGCCGTGTGAATAAGGCTATTTGAGCTGGGATATAACTCTGACAGAGCAGTCCTCCACTGCAGATAATGGAGCCTATTGTATACAGTGTAGATAAAAGGCAGCAGTCTGAAACAAGGCTGGTGAGTATTAGAATGCAATAGTAGGTACACATTATTTCATATACACTCTAGATTAGATTAGATTAGATTCAAATGTATTATACAGTACAGTACAACGGATAAAAAAAATTTGGCATCCAACGAGAGTGCAAATGTAACAGTAAAGTGCAATAGTAATATACAATGTACAGGAGATTAAACTGGGTATGAAATATAAATGAGTACTACTGATGATAAGGCTAATCAGATGTATGTACAGAGTTTTAGTATTAATATGTACAGTGATACAGGTATAAAGACACTATGGTAGTAGTCATACTGGCCAGCAGTGTAACTAGGTAAGGGATAGGTACAGATATAGAATCTACAGATATGTAAAAGGATCAGAACATACCTACACTTCAACAATACCCACAACAGCAAGCTAGTAATGACACTTTACTGAACCTGGAGGGTTGAGTTGGGGTTTGTTTTGAGAGTGGCCCGGTTCAGGACCAGAGTTGGCGATGGGTTATAAGACTGCAGCAGGTGATGCAGGAGCCAGCTGAGAGACACCCTTGGGGCCTGCAGACAGAAGATTGGATAAACCCTCCTCATCTGGCGCTGTCCCCCAAGGCCCCCGGCGTGCTCCCTGTATTAACCAAACAGATAGCCAACCATTTGAATTACCTTTGCATCCACTCACTCACCCTATCCACTCCCCTCTTCCCTCACTTGCACAAATGAAAGAAAGACATGGACAGAAAGAAGGGAAGCATAATTACTTATTTCAGTGGAGTGCGGCAGAATGCCTTTTGCCAAATGACTCTAATTCCAAATGGTTAACAAGATTTTCCTCTTTAATAGAGCCGAATCCATGTGACAGCAAATTGCTTTCCTATTTGCAGCCTTAATGGCTTTTCATACTTTGCACTTCCAATAAGCAGTAAACTCGGAAATTAATATTGCACGCTGTGTTATGATGCAAATGGGAACGAGATAGGAGAGCGGTACCTTCATGCAGGAACCTCTGATTAGATCCATAATTGCTTCAGTGGGATGATTCCCCCCCCCCCTCTCTGTCCGTCTTATTTATTTATTAATTTGAATAATTTAAACAACAGTTTTCACTCCATTATCAGAATCAACAGCAGTTTCCCCTCTGCATTATGTTATGTTTTGCTCTTCTGAATCATTACTAATCAGTTGTAATTTGGAGTTTAAGATAAACAAGGTCTAAACGTGGCCAGAAGAAATCTGGAACAATGCCCTTTGCTTCCTCAAACACATGGCCAAGTAGACTTTGTCCTCTGAGATTGAGACGCCGCCAAGTAAAAGACCACTTTCCTACGTCTATACTGTAGAGTACTTTTGTTCTGCTTTGGCTGGCTCAGTTGGAAACGGTTTGAACCCCTTATGCTCTCTCCTGCGCAGGCACAATCTAAAAAGATATATTTGTGCAAGGTGTTTCATAATTAACTTTTGATCCAAGGCATTTCATTTCCAATTCTATTTCACATGTGCTCAAATATTAATCTTTGTCTGTGCATACGGTAGTGTATTCTTAATAAGGGGGGATCAGAGGAGGAGCAAGAGGCAGGTCAGAGGTGTTATGTTAATGGCACACACACAATAGAACATAATAAATAAATAAATAAATAAATATATATAATAATAATAATAATAATAATAATAATCTATGGCTGATGATAAAAAATTCAGCTCCTTTAACAGCAGCTATGGGCAGGTGGTTGGACCTCTGACATATCCAGCGTGCCCTCAGCTCCTCTCCTAGTCACTTCTCATACAGGACATGTGTGTAGTACGTAGCGCTGTATTGTGCATCGGTGTATTTCCTACAGCTGACCCTATATTATCTGGCTCCCCCACACCAGGAAGGTGTAATGCTGTCAAGATGGTTTAAATGCAGATTTGCTGTATGTATTCCACTAGGGGCTCCTTTAGTGCCATGCTTTGCTCAGTTTACAGAGCCGTCTGTAGGGAGAGAGGAGATGAGAGTGTCCCGTCGTCGCAGGCTCCAGCCACAGCCCCAGACATACAGCCAGCCTGACCCTTGGACAGAAATAGCAAATAAATTCATCTGGATGGACCAGCGATTGCTGCCAGCTATTGAGGTTAAGTGTCCTTTGGTCTGCAGGGCCTCGGCACAGCAGTGTGTGCAGCTCAGTAGCCGGGCCGGGTCACGTGACTGACACGCACACGCAATCTGATTCTCCGGCTGCGTCGCCATGGCAACCCTCCATTTCTTTTCAGCGCGCTTCCATTTCACCTGTCATTTTGGTAATTGGCTCTGAATATTCCAGCGTATCTACAGGGGGGGGGGGGGGGGGGGGGGGGGGGGAATCATGATGATAATAATAATAAGACAATATTTATGAAGCAGGCAGTGACAGGCAAGTGTAAGAAAATGAAGAAATGCAGAAAGGCTTTCATTAGGCTGGAATATTAATGTGGGGACAGGGCTTTTTAGGGACTAATAGACCTTGTTGTGTGTGTGTGTGTGTGTGTCTGTGTGTCTGTGTGTGTGTGTGTGTGTGTGTGTGTGTGTGTGTGTGTGTGTGTGTGTGTGTGTGTGTGTGTGTGTGTGTGTGTGTGTGTGTGTGTGTGTGTGTGTGTGTGTGTGAGAGTGAGAGAGAGAGAGAGAGCTACACTATGGACTAAGTCTGAATTCCCATTGTTTTTTTTAATTGGGTCACCCTCTCCTCTCCTCCACGCAGCCTCTGATTAGACCTAGAAGATCGTGACACTCCTCGAGAACACCCTGTGATCTGCTTTGCTTATACCACTATTGATGTTGTTTTGTATCGATAAGACCGGCAAGGTAATATTCGTTATATATATATATACACCTCAATCTTTGTCGATGGCCCCAGGTCACGTCATGACAAGACTTAAATAGGAAGCGGGTGGAGAGAAATGGATGAAAGAGAGTGTGCGCGGAAATAAAGTACAGCGCCTGGAGATGGAGAGACGGCCTAATAACCACGGGCCAGCTGCTGCTCGTCAACAGAGAGGCTGCTGCTCGTCAACAACAGAGAGGCTGCTGCTCGTCAACAAAGAGGCTGCTGCTCGTCAACAGAGAGGCTGCTGCTCGTCAACAGAGAGGCTGCTGCTCGTCAACAGAGAGGCTGCTGCTCGTCAACAGAGAGGCTGCTGCTCGTCAACAGAGAGGCTGCTGCTCGTCAACAAAGAGGCTGCTGCTCGTCAACAGAGAGGCTGCTGCTCGTCAACAGAGAGGCTGCTGCTCGTCAACAGAGAGGCTGCTGCTCGTCAACAACAGAGAGGCTGCTGCTCGTCAACAGAGAGGCTGCTGCTCGTCAACAACAGAGGCTGCTGCTCGTCAACAGAGAGGCTGCTGCTCGTCAACAGAGAGGCTGCTGCTCGTCAACAGAGAGGCTGCTGCTCGTCAACAGAGAGGCTGCTGCTCGTCAACAGAGAGGCTGCTGCTCGTCAACAGAGAGGCTGCTGCTCGTCAACAGAGAGGCTGCTGCTCGTCAACAGAGAGGCTGCTGCTCGTCAACAGAGAGGCTGCTGCTCGTCAACAAAGAGGCTGCTGCTCGTCAACAGAGAGGCTGCTGCTCGTCAACAGAGAGGCTGCTGCTCGTCAACAGAGAGGCTGCTGCTCGTCAACAACAGAGAGGCTGCTGCTCGTCAACAGAGAGGCTGCTGCTCGTCAACAGAGAGGCTGCTGCTCGTCAACAGAGAGGCTGCTGCTCGTCAACAGAGAGGCTGCTGCTCGTCAACAACAGAGAGGCTGCTGCTCGTCAACAGAGAGGCTGCTGCTCGTCAACAGAGAGGCTGCTGCTCGTCAACAACAGAGAGGCTGCTGCTCGTCAACAAAGAGGCTGCTGCTCGTCAACAGAGAGGCTGCTGCTCGTCAACAACAGAGAGGCTGCTGCTCGTCAACAGAGAGGCTGCTGCTCGTCAACAAAGAGGCTGCTGCTCGTCAACAAAGAGGCTGCTGCTCGTCAACAGAGAGGCTGCTGCTCGTCAACAACAGAGAGGCTGCTGCTCGTCAACAAAGAGGCTGCTGCTCGTCAACAGAGAGGCTGCTGCTCGTCAACAGAGAGGCTGCTGCTCGTCAACAGAGAGGCTGCTGCTCGTCAACAAAGAGGCTGCTGCTCGTCAACAGAGAGGCTGCTGCTCGTCAACAAAGAGGCTGCTGCTCGTCAACAGAGAGGCTGCTGCTCGTCAACAGAGAGGCTGCTGCTCGTCAACAAAGAGGCTGCTGCTCGTCAACAGAGAGGCTGCTGCTCGTCAACAGAGAGGCTGCTGCTCGTCAACAGAAAGGCTGCTGCTCGTCAACAGAGAGGCTGCTGCTCGTCAACAGAGAGGCTGCTGCTCGTCAACAGAGAGGCTGCTGCTCGTCAACAGAGAGGCTGCTGCTCGTCAACAAAGAGGCTGCTGCTCGTCAACAGAGAGGCTGCTGCTCGTCAACAACAGAGAGGCTGCTGCTTGTCAACAGAGAGGCTGCTGCTCGTCAACAGAGAGGCTGCTGCTCGTCAACAACAGAGAGGCTGCTGCTCGTCAACAGAGAGGCTGCTGCTCGTCAACAGAGAGGCTGCTGCTCGTCAACAACAGAGAGGCTGCTGCTCGTCAACAGAGAGGCTGCTGCTCGTCAACAGAGAGGCTGCTGCTCGTCAACAGAGAGGCTGCTGCTCGTCAACAACAGAGAGGCTGCTGCTCGTCAACAAAGAGGCTGCTGCTCGTCAACAACAGAGAGGCTACTGCTCGTCAACAGAGAGGCTGCTGCTCGTCAACAAAGAGGCTGCTGCTCGTCAACAGAGAGGCTGCTGCTCGTCAACAGAGAGGCTGCTGCTCGTCAACAGAGAGGCTGCTGCTCGTCAACAAAGAGGCTGCTGCTCGTCAACAACAAAGAGGCTGCTGCTCGTCAACAGAGAGGCTGCTGCTCGTCAACAGGGAGGCTGCTGCTCGTCAACAGAGAGGCTGCTGCTCGTCAACAGAGAGGCTGCTGCTCGTCAACAACAGAGAGGCTGCTGCTCGTCAACAAAGAGGCTGCTGCTCGTCAACAACAGAGAGGCTGCTGCTCGTCAACAGAGAGGCTGCTGCTCGTCAACAGAGAGGCTGCTGCTCGTCAACAGAGAGGCTGCTGCTCGTCAACAGAGAGGCTGCTGCTCGTCAACAGAGAGGCTGCTGCTCGTCATTAACACATAGAGTGCCAACGACGCGATTAGTCATGCTAACTCGCCATGCGTTGAGTGCCAATGACGAGTTTTCTCGTCTTTTAATCGTTATTTCTTTTATTAGCGATATCCATTTATTTTTCATCCATCCAGCCTGACGTTATCATTGTGAATGGGTCTGAGCTCGAAAAGGGCAAATGCCGCCACCTATCGTCTCCCGGATGGTAATGCACGTCATTGGATTGGATTGGGTGGGTATGTGCCTCAGAAAAAAAGTCCGTCTGGGGTTTTCCCTTCTCTGGCAAGCAGTATCGTGTTATCACATTCACTGGCAACACTCGGAGCAGCGTCGATTATGTGTTTTGGTGCTATAACGTTGGATCAATAAACGCTATCAATATTTGGAATCGCGATCAGGAATTGGATTAATCTTTTTGCAGAACATCTGATGTGAGGTAAGGACTCTATTTGACCAGTATTGGGTTAATCAAATGTTTTTTTCCTCAGCCATCGCAGTGTGTGTGTGTGTGTGTGTGTGTGTGTGTGTGTGTGTGTGTGTGTGTGTGTGTGTGTGTGTGTGTGTGTGTGTGTGTGTGTGTGTGTGTGTGTGTGTGTGTGTGTGTGTGTGTGTGTGTGTGTGTGTGTGTGTGTGTGTGTGTGTGTGTGTGTGTGTGTGTGCGTGTGTGTGTGTGTGTGTGTGTGTATGACGTTAGCGCTGACCAGGTCATGGATAATAGATTATTCAGCCCGCTTCTCTAGCGTGCATAAGTACACATATACTATTGATAATCTAGCGTTTATTTGAAAACGATTCATAAATTCAAAATTACATAGTGTTTTGTGTATTCCACTAAGAGCTATTATCGCGGAATTTCTCTGGAATTACTAGAACTCTCCAAAACTATACCCGTATTCAAAACGGTATAAAACGGAAATGTAGCAATGAAAAAACTATCCGTTTCGTACATGTTTACTGCAAGCAAGGCATTGATAAGCGAGGGGTGTTTTAGACCCATAGTAGCCATAGCCATAATTTAAGATATAGTTTAAGCCTTCGCAAATTTTCCCCAACCTCCCATTGACTTCAGCGCTGGCACTCTAGCCCATATATGGTCAAAGGGGCATGGCACTCAATGTGTTAACAGAGAGGCTGCTGCTCGTCATTAACAGAGAGGCTGCTGCTTGTCACCAGAAAGGCTGCTGCGAGGAGCCAGCTGAACCTGTCAGCACCAAACGTGGTACCGACACACAAAGACACGCTGGCGCATGCGGACTGGCAGATATTTTGATTTCATCTACCTGTTAACACTTGTTTACATGGCTGTTTTCCTGCTGAGTCACAGTGGTAAGGGGTAATTATAGAGCGACTGATATATTAAGACTTTTCCTTTTAGCAATGTGTCGTGTTTTTCATACAGCTATGAATATACAAGTTTCTTCTAATTTATGCTTGTCTTCCAAACGTCATTCGATTTCATTTCTGCCGTCATGAGTCTTATTTGTACCATGGGGTATTTTAGAATGAGGACGTTAAATCTTAAAAACAATTTGATGATGTATGTGTGTGGGGGGGGGGGGGGGAACAAAAAGAAGGAAAAAAAACAAACGGAGAAACAAACAAAAAGAAGGAAAAAAAAGCCAAGCACTGTGGATGGATTTATACGTGTGCTTTGGGGGAATGTCAACGAAATTAATTGATTTGCCCATATTTATCAGAAAAGAGTAAGCGCCTAACCCCACCTTGCATTATTAAAACTAATACCACAGTGGTTTCTGCGAGACCTCCACACTGAATCAAAGTCTGACATGGAGCGATGATGTATGGATATATTATTCAGAGCGTTGCATGAGTCTCAGAGCAGTGCTGCTCCCCTATCCATCTTCCCATCCCTCTGCCCTCTCGCTCACACACACACACACACACACACACACACACACACACACACACACACACACACACACACACACACACACACACACACACACACACACACACACACACACACACACACACACACACACACACACACACACACACACATACACACACACACATACACACACACACACACACACACACACACACACACACACACACACACACTTGCACACAACCAGCACTCATCAACCCCTGGAGGGCACCTATGTTTTCAAAGTAAAGACCACTTAGAGAATAGCCCGGGGCGTCTGAATACTGGAGTGCACTGTGTTACACATTAGAAGCCTCTGTACAGGCCCAGAACATAAACACTCTCAATAGCCCTTGTCTCCCCCCTCAGAATACCCCGAATACCTCCAAGACGGGGGAAAAAACGCTTACACAGGCCAGAATATGGAACAGAAAGTCCACAGAGACCGGACCACATTAATGACCACTCAGTCTGATGTGCAACTCATAGTGGACAGTGACTCACTTGGCTAAGGACTAGTATAGTGAGGATTCCCCCACATGAATGGATCTTTCATCTTTTTGACATATGAAATTGGCATTGTATCTAAAAAGCTTTCAGGATTTAAGGAAACTTCCGGTTCTTTTCTTTCCCCTTCTCTGAGCATTAGTGTTAAATTAAGGGAATTTTTACACCGCATACCCCCTCCCCTGTGTCTGTTGTCAGACCGCACCGCCGTGTCTGTTGTCAGACCGCACCCCTGTGTCTGTTGTCAGACCGCACCCCTGTGTCTGTTGTCAGACCCCCTCCACTGTGTCTGTTGTCAGACCCCCTCCCCTGTGTCTGTTGTCAGACCGCACCCCCTGTGTCTGTTGTCAGACCGCACCCCCCGTGTCTGTTGTCAGACCGCACCCCCCGTGTCTGTTGTCAGACCGCACCCCCCGTGTCTGTTGTCAGACCACACCCCCCCCGTGTCTGTTGTCAGACCGCACCCCCGTGGCAAAGATGACACACATCTCAGAAACCAGACAGTGGCATGTCTACAAACAAAGACCCTCCTAAATGAGTTTAATCCACGCAAATTGAAAAGCACTTATGTGTAAAGAAGGACAACAAAGAGAAGGAGCCCCCTTTTCTGAAAGAACAAGATCCTAAACAGGATGTAGCGTGTAGAGATGCCAAGGCCCAGGGGAGAGTGGCAGGTAACATATTTGGGGTGAAACTGAAAGACGCCACCCCCTCCCTCCCCTAGCGGTAGACCTGAGGTTACAGTTTTTCACGATTGCTAAAACACAAAACACAATACCCTAAACCAAATGACCAGTTCCCTAAACAAATTCAATAAAACTAGCCCCCATTTGGCAAAACCATAAACACATTTCACCTGTAGACACAATCACACAAAACTCAATCCCCTTTTCTCACAAGTGTAAACACATTTTGTCTTGCTAAAACACATGTTTCAAAAATCTCTGATCAAATGGGCACATTGAAGCTCATGTGATGCAAAATGATAGCCACAGTCAGAAAATGTTGAACACAATGAACACATCTGGTGTCATTGATTAAACACAACGACTCAAAATGTAAGACACTTGCAAATGATGTGACCACACCTATATAGGCCAGTGCAGAGTGCACAGTTTGCTGAAGGTTCCAAAGGATTTTTCTTTTCTTCTTTGGGGGTGGGGGGCAAGAAGGATGTGTACAAGATGCATTACTGTATAGTAGGTCTATATCGTACATGTATAGGTCATGTTTCCAAATGCAGTATGTATACTGTCACTGAATTTGAAATGGCTTACAAAAAACTGTGACATATTGATAAGGATAGTGGAGTTATGTAATTACTGTAAAGAAAAACATCACATGTCTAAAATGTGTATGTGTATTGTTGTATGTAATGGATCCTCTGTAGTGTTTACACATTTTTGCATTGAGTTGTGATAACTGTATGTAGACACCTGAATATGTCTAACAATAATTCAATGTGTCTAACGTTAATTCCTTGCATTCTCTGTGTTCGCGATGACGTTGTGTAACTTGCTGACCGCTCTTGATCCTCCCTATCCTAACATTGACACTTAACTGGCTGACCGCTCTTGATCCTCCCTATCCTAACATTGACACTTAATAGTGGGACATGATACAGGTGCCGCTAGGGGGAGCTGGTGGCGACGTTGGGCAGGGAGACACAGCTGGAGAAGGATGGGCTCAGGGCGCTGCGCCGACGGAGGAACTTCCTCTTCATCGTTTTCCAGAGAGGGAAGAGGTGGCACGGAGCTGAAGCTCCGGACATCAAGCACGCGAGATATAAACCCAGTTACGAAGCGGGTTAGTAATGAGTATGCGATAGTTTAGCTTTTAGTTATGCGGAAGAGACATTGTGAACGAAGAAGCAGACAAGCTACTGCCGAAGAGTGTGGTAGATATTGCCCACATTGCGTTTTAGCTGAAGTATAGGCGTCATGACAGGGGGTTTACCACGACCCACAGCTTAGCTTCAGTTAGGCTAGCACCACAGTTTAGCCCGCGTGTCGCCCCACCCCTTCAGCCCAGCAGCGGACGTCACTACACTGCACGCTCCTCCAGCCCCTCCGAGCCGTTACTCCAGCAGTCACCTGCCCAACGTCTACCCAGCCCTGCTGCCTGCTATCACGGGACCTCTCGACGGCCATCTCACCACACGGACGGTTGGTGGTGGGAGCAGGCCCGCCACTTGGTTAAGTACACTCAAGCCGGTTGTAGCGAGTGCTCCGAGTGCTGAAACTTTATCGGTAGACATTCTCTCTGTCCGGCGCGGGCTCTTTAAGGGCGAAGAGAAGCAGTGCTTTGAACTGACGCTGGTAACAGTGTTTAGGGGCGCCCCGACCTTTATTATTTTGGTGAAAAGCCGGCTATAGATAGGACTTTTATTTGCAACGTGGGCCCACTGTCATTTCGGTTGAATGTGATAATAATGTGTGTTCTTTTACAAAAATCCCATTGAATGACTCCTTTATCCCTCTCCCTCTTCCTCCCCTCTCTCCCCACCTACGGAGAAGCGAAGCAGTAGATAAACCCTTAAAGGGAAGAGGTTATTACTGTGTCTAGCCCAGTGTGGGAAGAACTTTAGTCTGTATTGTAGAGCGAGAGCACTATGTGCCCAGTGCGGGAATAACTTTCATCCATGTGTAAATCATTGTAACGTAAACCAGACTTTCAGTAAAAGAGAGTTCAATGGGACCACTGTGTGCGTGTCTGTTAATGTGCATTTTATCTAACCCTTTCCTTTCCGGGTAATGCTCATTACAATTTAACCCTTTCCCCACCCCCCTGCCTATAGTTCATTGGGAAAGGTCTCTACTCGTCAATCAGGAAGGGTACTGCTTTGGGGAGCGAATATATTATCCATCCTTACTGCCATCGGGTGTGGGAGGGCCCAGGAAGTATTGGGGGAAGTGTGGGTGTGTGGGGAGCTACTGCTGATCACCCTGGAGGGCAAGAAGGACCATCCCTAGGTTAGTGAATCCTAAGCCCCATCCACTCCCGCTGCTCGACCTCCACTTCAACTCTCCTGGCCTACAGTCAGGGACTCAGCCGGACCCAGCTCTGCTGCGTTCTCACTACCAGGTGGCCGTGTACATCCACTCACATAAAGCAGGGATAATCCACCCTGCTACATTTGGCGTCACGAACAGGATCAACATCCTAACCTACTTCCTTGACCTTGACCAGTAGAGAGACCAATGATGTCAGAAGAGCAGACCTGCGCCGCGCAGGAAATGGCGGCGAAGTATGGGGCGCTTCAGGAGGAGTGCCAGGCCCAGGCGGTGCTACTGGAGCAACAAACCCATTCTGCAATCTGTTAATACAATTTCCAATCAATCAATCAAACATATTTTGAGCCCAAGATTAGGAGTATAGCATTTTGCATTATGACCAAAGAACACTTTCAATCTCTTTTTTGATCAGAAGGATATAGTTTGGCAGCATTATTTGATGATGACTGTTGTATATTGAAAATGCAGCAATGACTTACGTAAGCAATTGTGAAAAACTGTAACTTACTGTAATTGTTTGACATATCTACTGTTCTGGTACTGTGATACACTTTTATTATCTGATTTGACACTGGTATTTTCTATTTCGCATGCTACAGTATATTACATTTTGAACCCAAAATTAGCAGTATAGCATTCTGTGTGTACAGTAAGAGTTTTGCACATTTAAACTGATGTGCAAAATTAGTCAAAGCAATCATAAAAAACTGTAATTTACATACCTGGCATGTCTGTCAGCAGATGCTTTCTGTTTTATAAAAGTACAGAGAGGGGGAGGAGCCAAGCCATGTAGGATCTTATAGGTAAGGCAGGCATCTTTTAATTTAACCAAATTGTCCCAGCTCAGTAGATTCTGATTTGTTATGCTATGACAATGGTGGAGGCTGTTTGTTTTCCTGTCTAGTACTTTCACAGCCTGATGGTAAACTACCTGTACAGCAGTGGCGGCCGGTGGGTACTTCGCCACTAGGGGCGCTATACCAAACATTTTGCAAAATGCAAACATGTACAGTACAGTACCACGCAACACTCATGGCAAGACGTGAGCGATTCGACTCACGCTCACGGCAATGAATCGGCTCTTATGAACGAGTCGCTCAGCTGTTACTACAACAACACACAACCAGTCAAATAAAGTATAGTCTAGACTCTAATTCACAACTTGAAACACAATATATAAATAGAAAAGTTAGAAACAAAACTCGCCCGTCTACAAACACAGGCAGATCTCTCCCTCTCTCCTTCTCTCTCTCACACACAGCGCGACGTGGAATCGATTCGTTACACAATCAGACCTATTATATACCAAGAATAACTTCAGTATGAGTACAGGGCTGTACACATATTTTGCATATTGTTAAACGAGCCAAGGCTAGCTATTAAACTATCGATATGAATCGAAAATCTGGGACCCTGATGTAAACAAGACAAACGTCTTTCTCTGGTCTGCATCCCCTTAACAATTGTGTGTATTGAGCCGTACTGTATTGTACCCATTCTGCAATCTGTTAATAAAGTTCTCATTCATTCATTCATTCAAACATAGACGATATTGAACAAGCCATAATCCACGTATTTTCAATCCGAGAGAGCTGCAGTAGTTAAATCAATGAGCCATCGATAAATAAACAATCAGCAATGTCTCGCTTCATGAATGGCCAGCAGTAGTACTGCTCCTAAAAAAAACTATTTACAAACGTTAACGTTAAGCAGAGAGAGAGAGAGAGAGAGAGAGAGAGAGAGAGAGAGAGAGAGAGAGAGAGATATTTCTTCAACCTCGAACCTAAATTCCTTAGCAACCCGTGTTACCAAGTAAACAAATCACGGAACGATAGCCTAGTACTACTAACGCTAGCTCCCAGAACGATAGCCAGTTAGCCCGCACCAGCCTAGTACTACTAACGTTAGCTGCCAGAACGATAGCCAGTTAGCCCGCACCAGCCTAGTACTACTAACGTTAGCTGCCAGAACGATAGCCAGTTAGCCCGCACCAGCCTAGTACTACTAACGTTAGCTGCCAGAACGATAGCCAGTTAGCCCGCACCAGCCTAGTACTACTAACGTTAGCTGCCAGAACGATAGCCAGTTAGCCCGCACCAGCCTAGTACTACTAACGTTAGAGAGAGAGAGAGAGAGAGACTCACTGTTTAGTTGAAACGTCCAGGGCAGGAGAGCTTGATAAACGTGTATAATCCGCCATATAGCTTGTTAGCCAAGTGTTAGCTCAGCTGAGCTCGTCGACGTTAGCACAACACTCAACAAGTACATTCCTTTGTCCATTTCCGCTCGAACAGACTGCAAACTACCTGGCGTTCTATCGCCATGCTCTAAGACAAACTCTAACCTTAACCAACTTTGAAAGAGTGCCTAAGCTTAACAGTCTAAAGAACTTGCAGTCACGGCACGGCACGCTCTAAGACAAACAACAGTCCTAGACCAACCTAGGAACCAAGCTAGAAACTAGAATTGGAACATTAGAAATTGGATTCGGCCAATCAGAGATCGTCTCTGTGAAATTCTGCCATGGAAAAAAATACTGGCGTCGGCCAATCAGAGAGCGTCTCCGCGAAATGCGGCTATGGAAATTCTCACGGAAGTTCACGCTGCTTTCTAGACCGCTTCAAATCGCGCTCGGATTCCAACATAATAGTCATATTTCAACGCACAACGCCGTATGCACTGATTGGCTGTGACGGAGACAGCGATCAAACTGTGACGCGCACTCAGAGCACTATCGCGTATAGCCCTGGCCGAGAAATACAAAAAAAAAAAATAAAAAAAAAAAAACGTGATGTCACTTCCTGCTCTGGAAAACGATGTTTTTTTAATTTAGATAATAACGTTATATTGTGCATTGGAAATACAAACATACTTAAAATGAGTAAATATTATTAATTTTAAACATGTTTATATTATTTATAGGGCTATAAAACACAAAAACAAAAAAGTTTTATTGTCTTCTTCTCTGATTTAACAGCAGCTGGCCAGCAGGTGGGTCGGCGCCCTAGCGCCCCTAGTGGTAGAGCCGCCACTGCTGTACAGATCTTAGTGTTGTACAGGATGCTTGTAGTCAGACAGTATGACAAATGTGACATAATAATAGCATACAAATTTAGATTGTGTTGGGACGTGTTGTGATGTGTGGAGATTGTAACTTGGGACGTGTTGTGATGTGTGGAGATTGTGTTGGGACGTGTTGTGTTCAAGTTCAAGTTCAAGTTCTTTAATAGTTGTCATACAGAAGTACAGAATACTTTCATACAAAATGCTTCTTACTGTTACGCTCCAGAGACTGTGCTAGACAAGATAGTATCAAATAACATAATAACATAATATAGCATGAATTTAGAAGAAGAAAATGAGGTCACAGTTGTTCGGTATAGACATATGTACAATGTTCTGAGTTACCATATAATATACAATACACAATACTATGCAGTGTCCTAATGTACAGTACTATCTAGTGCAAAGCAGAAATGGGATGAGGTACAATTTTAGGTACAATTTACAGTAAGGTGTACGAGTTGTAGTGCAATCCTTCATCCATAAATATAAAGTGTGGGGAGTGGGTGCTACAGTGTGTTTGTTTAAAGTGGGTGTGTGCTATAAAGTGTGTGTAGTGGGTGCTACAGTGTGTTTGTTTAAAGTGAGTGTGTGCGTGTGGATGTGTGTGCTATGTGTGTTTGGTGGTTGTTGTTGTGTAGTGTTCATTCATTGTTCGTTTAGCAGCCTGATGGCCTGGGGATAGAAGCTACTTCTTGTGATGTGTGGAGATTGTGTTGGAACGTGTTGTGATGTGTGGAGATTGTGTTGGGACGTGTTGTGATGTGTGGAGATTGTGTTGGGACGTGTTGTGATGCACTGAGATGGAGGTGTGAAGAATAGCACCATTAAGGTAATGTGTTCAGGATTCCAATGAGTTGAGCCCTAACCTCTACTGCTCAGCCTGAGATGCAGTAAATGCACAATCTAGGTTGACCTTTATCAAAGAGTGGCAGGATTATGGAACACACACAGATGCTTGTGCGCAGCCGCGCACACAGACACAAAGCCTCAATTGCTTTGTAAAATTGCTTTTAAATTTGTCATACAACACATGTGGATAATCTGTCAATGTATTCTGTTGGGGTGGCTGTGTCCACTGTGTGTGTGTGTGTGTATGTAATAGTAGGTTTGTCTGTGGGATCAGTCATTGCAGCACACTGCCACATTTCACCAACCTCCAGGTTGTCAGACCAGATACAGAGAGGTCTCCTTTCATGTCACCTGCTTTCTCCCTGACAGAGTGACAGAATGGGGGCAATTATAAATCACTTAGAGAGGGGGGGGGGGATTAATGGATGCCACTGTGGACATACAGTCTGTGTCATTGACTTGTTTGCCTTGACTTTTATGGATTCCTTGAGCAACATCAGGCCGGAGTTGCAGTCTATAATATAGACCCCAGACTTTAATATAGATATATATAATACAGATATATATATATATAAAATATAGACCCCAGACTTTAGAATGAAGAAAGAGCTCTTACACTTGCATTATTACTAAGATTTGCCGTGAGCATTGTTTTAAAATAACATGTTAGCACCTGCGCAACCACAAGAGGCCACGCAAGTCGGTGTGGGCAAGAAGATGGATCAGTGATATTAAATACGGTATGACACGTATAGAGGTACCCGTAGGTAGGTTTCTGCTGCGGGCCTTATCTGTCAGTAACCAGGACGAAGAGCAGGAGGAGGAGGAGGGAGCCGGAGCTGAATGTGCCTGTTTATACAGCCCCCGTTACTGTGACCAAGCTCAGCCAAGCCGACTGTCCCTCCCTCCCTCCCTCCCTCCCTCCCTCCCTCCCTCCCTCCCTCCCTCCCTCCCTCCCTCCCTCCCTCCCTCCCTCCCTCCCTTGTCCCGCAGCGAGAGTCAACAACCATCCTTTCTCCACACGGTCCTTCTCCTTTAATGTGTCTCCTCACCGAGGTCGGAGGCAGTCGGTAATGACCAGAGGTCTTGTACTGTTTGGTCTTCCAATGGGTGTTTGGTTTGGGCTGAGGAGCTCCCCGTGATTAATTTCACCCATCAAACGCGTCAGTGTGGTTGACCAATGAGTTTTGGGGGAGTGTGGCCCATGGTGTTTTTCTTTAATAAGTCCAGAGGTGAGGCAAGCCAAGCAGGTAATCAGTCATCCTGTCACCATCTGAGCCTCTGATTAGCCCAATACGGTGTTGGGGATATTTGACCTGTCACAACCTCATATGTCAAAAGACTAAACTTATGCTCGATGTAATGACTTTTTCTTTCTGTTTTTTGTATTTTTTTATCTTATTTTTTGTTAAGTTTGCCAAAATTTCATCTTTCTGACCTATTATGAATCAAGTTTGTTTATTGGATTCTCCCTTCAGGAGAAACTGAAAAACATCAATCTCTCAGGTGTGGCATGTTTAGTGTTTTCTGTAGATAAGGTCAGGCGAAAGGACGTACTACAACACAAATCATCTATAAGAGATATTGTATCCTTCTGACACGTGGGCTGTTTTTATCTATACGGCATAGAGAAAGATCCTCCAAGACGATGGGTCGTGTACTAGGGACGGTTTCTGTGTTGACAGCATCTTACCATCCTAGATGATCCAGGCTCCCCTGGGCTTCCCTACTGTCCCCCCTGGCCTCTGCCCCTGCTCGGCCCTACAGCCTCCCTACTGTCCCCCCTGGACTCTGTCCCTGCTCGGCCCTACAGCCTCCCTACTGTCCCCCCTGGACTCTGTCCCTGCTCGGCCCTACAGCCTCCCTACTGTCCCCCCTGGACTCTGTCCCTGCTCGGCCCTACAGCCTCCCTACTGTCTCCCCTGGACTCTGTCCCTGCTCGGCCCTACAGCCTCCCTACTGTCCCCCCTGGCCTCTGTCCCTGCTCGGCCCTACAGCCTCCCTACTGTCCCCCCTGGCCTCTGTCCCTGCTCGGCCCTACAGCCTCCCTACTGTCTCCCCTGGCCTCTGTCCCTGCTCGGCCCTACAGCCTCCCTACTGTCTCCCCTGGCCTCTGTCCCTGCTCGGCCCTACAGCCTCCCTACTGTCCCCCCTGGACTCTGTCCCTGCTCGGCCCTACAGCCTCCCTACTGTCCCCCCTGGACTCTGTCCCTGCTCGGCCCTACAGCCTCCCTACTGTCCCCCCTCTCCCCTGGCCTCTGTCCCTGCTCGGCCCTACAGCCTCCCTACTGTCCCCCCTGGCCTCTGTCCCTGCTCGGCCCTACAGCCTCCCTACTGTCCCCCCTGGCCTCTGTCCCTGCTCGGCCCTACAGCCTCCCTACTGTCCCCCCTGGCCTCTGTCCCTGCTCGGCCCTACAGCCTCCCTACTGTCCCCCCTGGCCTCTGTCCCTGCTCGGCCCTACAGCCTCCCTACTGTCCCCCCTGGCCTCTGTCCCTGCTCGGCCCTACAGCCTCCCTACTGTCTCCCCTGGCCTCTGTCCCTGCTCGGCCCTACAGCCTCCCTACTGTCCCCCCTGGCCTCTGTCCCTGCTCGGCCCTACAGCCTCCCTACTGTCCCCCCTGGCCTCTGTCCCTGCTCGGCCCTACAGCCTCCCTACTGTCCCCCCTGGCCTCTGTCCCTGCTCGGCCCTACAGCCTCCCTACTGTCCCCCCTGGCCTCTGTCCCTGCTCGGCCCTACAGCCTCCCTACTGTCCCCCCTGGCCTCTGTCCCTGCTCGGCCCTACAGCCTCCCTACTGTCCCCCCTGGCCTCTGTCCCTGCTCGGCCCTACAGCCTCCCTACTGTCCCCCCTGGCCTCTGTCCCTGCTCGGCCCTACAGCCTCCCTACTGTCCCCCCTGGACTCTGTCTCTGCTCGGCCCTACAGCCTCCCTACTGTCCCCCCTGGCCTCTGTCCCTGCTCGGCCCTACAGCCTCCCTACTGTCCCCCCTGGCCTCTGTCCCTGCTCGGCCCTACAGCCTCCCTACTGTCTCCCCTGGCCTCTGTCCCTGCTCGGCCCTACAGCCTCCCTACTGTCTCCCCTGGCCTCTGTCCCTGCTCGGCCCTACAGCCTCCCTACTGTCCCCCCTGGCCTCTGTCCCTGCTCGGCCCTACAGCCTCCCTACTGTCCCCCCTGGCCTCTGTCTCTGCTCGGCCCTACAGCCTCCCTACTGTCCCCCCTCTCCCCTGGCCTCTGTCCCTGCTCGGCCCTACAGCCTCCCTACTGTCCCCCCTGGCCTCTGTCCCTGCTCGGCCCTACAGCCTCCCTACTGTCCCCCCTGGCCTCTGTCCCTGCTCGGCCCTACAGCCTCCCTACTGTCCCCCCTGGCCTCTGTCCCTGCTCGGCCCTACATCCTCCCTACTGTCCCCCCTGGCCTCTGTCCCTGCTCGGCCCTACAGCCTCCCTACTGTCCCCCCTGGCCTCTGTCCCTGCTCGGCCCTACAGCCTCCCTACTGTCCCCCCTGGCCTCTGTCCCTGCTCGGCCCTACAGCCTGCCTACTGTCCCCCCTGGCCTCTGTCCCTGCTCGGCCCTACAGCCACCCTACTGTCTCCCCTGGCCTCTGTCCCTGCTCGGCCCTACAGCCTCCCTACTGTCTCCCCTCTCCCCTGGCCTCTGTCCCTGCTCGGCCCTACAGCCTCCCTACTGTCTCCCCTGGCCTCTGTCCCTGCTCGGCCCTACAGCCTCCCTACTGTCTCCCCTGGCCTCTGTCCCTGCTCGGCCCTACAGCCTCCCTACTGTCTCCCCTGGCCTCTGTCCCTGCTCGGCCCTACAGCCTCCCTACTGTCCCCCCTGGCCTCTGTCCCTGCTCGGCCCTACAGCCTCCCTACTGTCCCCCCTGGCCTCTGTCCCTGCTCGGCCCTACAGCCTCCCTACTGTCCCCCCTGGCCTCTGTCCCTGCTCGGCCCTACAGCCTCCCTACTGTCCCCCCTGGCCTCTGTCCCTGCTCGGCCCTCCAGCCTCCCTACTGTCCCCCCTGGCCTCTGTCCCTGCTCGGCCCTACAGCCTCCCTACTGTCCCCCATCTCCCCTGGCCTCTGTCCCTGCTCGGCCCTACAGCCTCCCTACTGTCCCCCCTCTCCCCTGGCCTCTGTCCCTGCTCGGCCCTACAGCCTCCCTACTGTCTCCCCTGGCCTCTGTCCCTGCTCGGCCCTACAGCCTCCCTACTGTCTCCCCTGGACTCTGTCCCTGCTCGGCCCTACAGCCTCCCTACTGTCCCCCCTGGCCTCTGTCCCTGCTCGGCCCTACAGCCTCCCTACTGTCCCCCCTGGCCTCTGTCCCTGCTCGGCCCTACAGCCTCCCTACTGTCTCCCCTGGCCTCTGTCCCTGCTCGGCCCTACAGCCTCCCTACTGTCTCCCCTCTCCCCTGGCCTCTGTCCCTGCTCGGCCCTACAGCCTCCCTACTGTCTCCCCTGGCCTCTGTCCCTGCTCGGCCCTACAGCCTCCCTACTGTCTCCCCTGGCCTCTGTCCCTGCTCGGCCCTACAGCCTCCCTACTGTCCCCCCTGGCCTCTGTCCCTGCTCGGCCCTACAGCCTCCCTACTGTCTCCCCTGGCCTCTGTCCCTGCTCGGCCCTACAGCCTCCCTACTGTCCCCCCTGGCCTCTGTCCTTGCTCGGCCCTACAGCCTCCCTACTGTCCCCCCTGGCCTCTGTCCCTGCTCGGCCCTACAGCCTCCCTACTGTCCCCCCTGGACTCTGTCCCTGCTCGGCCCTACAGCCTCCCTACTGTCCCCCCTGGCCTCTGTCCCTGCTCGGCCCTACAGCCTCCCTACTGTCCCCCCTGGCCTCTGTCCCTGCTCGGCCCTACAGCCTCCCTACTGTCTCCCCTGGCCTCTGTCCCTGCTCGGCCCTACAGCCTCCCTACTGTCCCCCCTGGCCTCTGTCCCTGCTCGGCCCTACAGCCTCCCTACTGTCCCCCCTGGCCTCTGTCCCTGCTCGGCCCTACAGCCTCCATACTGTCCCCCCTGGCCTCTGTCCCTGCTCGGCCCTACAGCCTCCCTACTGTCCCCCCTGGCCTCTGTCCCTGCTCGGCCCTACAGCCTCCCTACTGTCCCCCCTGGCCTCTGTCCCTGCTCGGCCCTACAGCCTCCCTACTGTCCCCCCTGGCCTCTGTCCCTGCTCGGCCCTACAGCCTCCCTACTATCCCCCCTCTCCCCTGGCCTCTGTCCCTGCTCGGCCCTACAGCCTCCCTACTGTCTCCCCTGGCCTCTGTCCCTGCTCGGCCCTACAGCCTCCCTACTGTCTCCCCTCTCCCCTGGCCTCTGTCCCTGCTCGGCCCTACAGCCTCCCTACTGTCCCCCCTGGACTCTGTCCCTGCTCGGCCCTACAGCCTCCCTACTGTCCCCCCTCTCCCCTGGCCTCTGTCCCTGCTCGGCCCTACAGCCTCCCTACTGTCCCCCCTCTCCCCTGGCCTCTGTCCCTGCTCGGCCCTACAGCCTCCCTACTGTCCCCCCTGGCCTCTGTCCCTGCTCGGCCCTACAGCCTCCCTACTGTCTCCCCTGGCCTCTGTCCCTGCTCGGCCCTACAGCCTCCCTACTGTCCCCCCTGGCCTCTGTCCCTGCTCGGCCCTACAGCCTCCCTACTGTCTCCCCTGGCCTCTGTCCCTGCTCGGCCCTACAGCCTCCCTACTGTCCCCCCTGGCCTCTGTCCCTGCTCGGCCCTACAGCCTCCCTACTGTCCCCCCTGGCCTCTGTCCCTGCTCGGCCCTACAGCCTCCCTACTGTCCCCCCTGGCCTCTGTCCCTGCTCGGCCCTACAGCCTCCCTACTGTCTCCCCTGGACTCTGTCCCTGCTCGGCCCTACAGCCTCCCTACTGTCTCCCCTGGCCTCTGTCCCTGCTCGGCCCTACAGCCTCCCTACTGTCTCCCCTGGCCTCTGTCCCTGCTCGGCCCTACAGCCTCCCTACTGTCTCCCCTGGCCTCTGTCCCTGCTCGGCCCTACAGCCTCCCTACTGTCCCCCCTGGCCTCTGTCCCTGCTCGGCCCTACAGCCTCCCTACTGTCCCCCCTGGCCTCTGTCCCTGCTCGGCCCTACAGCCTCCCTACTGTCCCCCCTGGCCTCTGTCCCTGCTCGGCCCTACAGCCTCCCTACTGTCCCCCCTGGACTCTGTCCCTGCTCGGCCCTACAGCCTCCCTACTGTCCCCCCTGGCCTCTGTCCCTGCTCGGCCCTACAGCCTCCCTACTGTCCCCCCTGGCCTCTGTCCCTGCTCGGCCCTACAGCCTCCCTACTGTCCCCCCTGGACTCTGTCCCTGCTCGGCCCTACAGCCTCCCTACTGTCTCCCCTGGCCTCTGTCTCTGCTCGGCCCTACATCCTCCCTACTGTCCCCCCTGGCCTCTGTCCCTGCTTGGCCCTACAGCCTCCCTACTGTCTCCCCTGGACTCTGTCCCTGCTCGGCCCTACAGCCTCCCTACTGTCCCCCCTGGCCTCTGTCCCTGCTCGGCCCTAAAGCCTCCCTACTGTCTCCCCTGGCCTCTGTCCCTGCTCGGCCCTACAGCCTCCCTACTGTCCCCCCTGGCCTCTGTCCCTGCTCGGCCCTACAGCCTCCCTACTGTCTCCCCTGGCCTCTGTCCCTGCTCGGCCCTACAGCCTCCCTACTGTCCCCCCTGGCCTCTGTCTCTGCTCGGCCCTACAGCCTCCCTACTGTCTCCCCTGGCCTCTGTCCCTGCTCGGCCCTACAGCCTCCCTACTGTCTCCCTTCTCCCCTGGCCTCTGTCCCTGCTCGGCCCTACAGCCTCCCTACTGTCTCCCCTGGCCTCTGTCCCTGCTCGGCCCTACAGCCTCCCTACTGTCTCCCCTGGCCTCTGTCCCTGCTCGGCCCTACAGCCTCCCTACTGTCCCCCCTCTCCCCTGGCCTCTGTCCCTGCTCGGCCCTACATCCTCCCTACTGTCCCCCCTGGCCTCTGTCCCTGCTCGGCCCTACAGCCTCCCTACTGTCCCCCCTGGCCTCTGTCCCTGCTCGGCCCTACAGCCTCCCTACTGTCCCCCCTGGCCTCTGTCCCTGCTCGGCCCTACAGCCTCCCTACTGTCCCCCCTGGCCTCTGTCCCTGCTCGGCCCTACAGCCTCCCTACTGTCCCCCCTGGCCTCTGTCCCTGCTCGGCCCTACAGCCTCCCTACTGTCCCCCCTGGCCTCTGTCCCTGCTCGGCCCTACAGCCTCCCTACTGTCCCCCCTGGCCTCTGTCCCTGCTCGGCCCTATAGCCTCCCTACTGTCCCCCCTGGCCTCTGTCCCTGCTCGGCCCTACAGCCTCCCTACTGTCTCCCCTGGCCTCTGTCCCTGCTCGGCCCTACAGCCTCCCTACTGTCCCCCCTGGCCTCTGTCCCTGCTCGGCCCTACAGCCTCCCTACTGTCCCCCCTGGCCTCTGTCCCTGCTCGGCCCTCCAGCCTCCCTGGCTCTACGCAGACAGGTGTGTGTCCGAGGCAGAGCGGCCGGGCCAGTGCTGAGCGGTGGCACTCTCCCCTTCGGGCCTCCGTCACACACTTCAGAATAGATCTTTATTTACAGCACAGAACTGGGAAACAGCTGGTCAATCCATTTAGCCTAAGGCCACTGATTTGTTCGTATTTACTACAACACCCAGAGAAAAGCCAGGGTATTTTTTCCTCTCTCTTTCCTATTGATCCGGCGCTTAGAAAATCTGCTCTGCTGTCTAAACACTATTGATCCCTCCCTCTCCGAGGCGAGCTCTCGCGCCAGTGTATAAAGGGACTGGATGAATTGAAATTTCATTTCCGACAACTTGTTCCTGTTATTTTTACCCTTTTTTCGATGGTAGGGAACACACGCTGGCGGGCCGCCGCTCAATGAGAGTCGATAGGCGGCCGGCTGAGGGAGAAGCAGAGAGCCGGGCCATATCGCCCTCCACCGGGTCTCGGCAGCGCCGCGCCACAGACACGGTTCCCTCACACCGTCACAAATTAAGCTAATTTACGAGGATCCCAAGGATAATTAAGGTCCATTAGCCCACATTCCCAGCTAGCCTGGCTGTCTGATGAATGGCCAGGCGGGACCGAAGGTGTCTTAACGTTGGTGTTCACGCCAGAATTGGCATGATCAGGAGCCTGGCCTGTTCACAACAGAAGAGCAGGAGCCTGGCCTGTTCACAACAGAAGAGCAGGAGCCTGGCCTGTTCACAACAGAAGAGCAGGAGCCTGGCCTGTTCACAACAGAAGAGCAGGAGCCTGGCCTGTTCACAACAGAAGAGCAGGAGCCTGGCCTGTTCACAACAGAAGAGCAGGAGCCTGGCCTGTTCACAACAGAAGAGCAGGAGCCTGGCCTGTTCACAACAGAAGAGCAGGAGCCTGGCCTGTTCACAACAGAAGAGCAGGAGCCTGGCCTGTTCACAACAGAAGAGCAGGAGCCTGGCCTGTTCACAACAGAAGAGCAGGAGCCTGGCCTGTTCACAACAGAAGAGCAGGAGCCTGGTCTGTTCACAACAGAAGAGCAGGAGCCTGGCCTGTTCACAACAGAAGAGCAGGAGCCTGGCCTGTTCACAACAGAAGAGCAGGAGCCTGGCCTGTTCACAACAGAAGAGCAGGAGCCTGGCCTGTTCACAACAGAAGAGCAGGAGCCTGGCCTGTTCACAACAGAAGAGTTCACTACCCGGAACCACATTTTTGCCCCTGCTATGCTGTGGATATAGTCAGGAGAGTGGGATGTTATGGGATCCGACATATCATAATCTCACGTTACTGTAAATTCCTTATTATTGCCTATATTTATGTCTTCTACTATTAGGTTTACTTTATTTGTTCAAGGGGGACAGTGTACATTAATAAAACATTTTACAAATATAAATGCACCTAATTTGAGCCAAAAGGCTAATTTCCATTGGCAGTCCCCCTGCCAGAAGGTACAGGCTAAAATCCTGTGTAAAAAAGGGTTAGCAATAAAAACAGAATACAATCAAATCAGAATAAAATCAAGATAAATAACATTAGAATAAAAACACAACAAAAGCACATAGACATAGGGATACAGGTCACAATACAGTCATGGACACAAGGACAGAGCACATCATGACATATTAAGAGACCCAGACATAGACAGATGCACCATATCCACACACACACACATACACACACAGACACCTCAGTGTTGACAGTTCTGGTTTTCAATGAGCCATTCCCTAACCCTGCACTTGAATGAATGGTATGATTGGACACTCTAATTGTTTGAGGAATTGAGTTCCATTGGTGGGATGCTCTGTATGAGAAGACGGCCTGGCCAAATACACTTTTTTTTAAAGGGATTGTACAGTCCCCCCTTGCCGCACCTCTAGTGTTCCTGGTTGAGGCAGACTTGAGGTTGATGAAACCGGACAAAGGAGGAGGAGCCAATCCACACTTTATTTTAAAAACTAGACAGACGTTTTGATATAGGGTCATCAAAAAAAATGTACCCTGCCCATAACTGTACCTCCCCTCCCCCATGCTGCTATGATGCCGGAATTTACCCAAAGGGATCAATAAAGGAATATCTTGTCTTACCACACCTTACCATACCTTACCTTACCTCATCTCTTCTCATCTCATCTCTTCTGTGTATGTGACTCTCCTGTGTGTCTTGCAGCTCCAGGACAGAGCGGTCTCTGGCTGAGCTACACAGGAGAGAGGGGCACCTGGAGGTGGAGAGGGACGACCCTGCAGAGCCGACTGAGACAGGCCAGACAGGAGCTCCACAGCACCACCCCCAGGGTAAACCCCCATAGACAAGGCCCGCTGCTCCACCCAGCTCTGTATCCAACTATCAGCTCTGGCCCAAGACAGAGTGGTACATAAAAGGGGAGGTCCTGGTTTAATTAACATCAATATTCATGTAACGACATTATGACCATGGAGCCGGCCCACGTTCTATTTTCAAGCTCTTAGTGCTAATGCATATGTTAATACATTATCATTACCACCATCATAATTCCTATTATCATAACCAGAATTATTAGATTTATGACAGAATTATGGTTTTGTTCCCTGAAGCAATTTCTTTTTTTGCAGCAAATCCAATTTTTCCCTTGTGTATGACGTTCCCATTCACAGCCCCCCCCCCCCCCCCCCCCCCCCCCCCCCCTTCAAAAATATTGAGCGTGGCCTGATAAAGATAAACACACAACACCCCAGCGAGTCTGCTCCCGCGCCTGTAAAACACTCAATCTGAATTGCATATCCGCCTGGCGACCCGGCTTGTCATAAGCTGCATTAAGAAAAATGGTCACACGGTTTGACATAAATTGGAAAACGACATTTGGAAAATGGGCACTGCTGTGGAAATTAGAGATATTAAAATTATAAATCAGTGTCTGGATGTGCGGGAGGGTGCAGTGACGAGTGGTCTCTCAGTGGACTCGCCTTCTCTCTCTCTCTCTCTTACCCTCTCTCATTTTCTCTTGTGTTTATCTCTCTCCCTCTCTCTGTCTCTCTCTCTCTGTGTCTCTCTCTCTTTCTCTCTATCTTACCCTCTCTCTAATTTTCTCTTGTGTTTCTCTCCCTCCCCCCTCTCTCTCTCTTACCCTCTCTCTAATTTTACCTTGTGTTTCTCTCTCTCTCTCTCTCTCTCTCTCTCTCTCTCTCTCTCTCTCTCTCTCTCTCTCTCTCTCTCTCTCTCTCTCTCTCTCTGTAGTTTTCTGTCTTCTGTTCCTTCTCTGGGCCCAGCAGTCAGTCCATCCAGGGACAGTTGTTGTGATTGCGTCCAGTCCTGAGTTGACTCTGCAGGGACAGACCCTCCCTCTCATTGGACATTAAAAGCAGAGGATACAGGTGTGTGTGTGTGTGTGTGTGTGTGTGAGTGTGTGTGTGTGTGTGTGTGTGTGTGTGTGTGTGTGTGTGTGTGTGTGTGTGTGTGTGTGTGTGTGTGTGTGTGTGTGTGTGTGTGTGTGTGTGTGTGTGCGTGTGTGTGCGCGTGTGCGCGTGTGTGTGTTCGTGTGCGCGTGTGTGTGTTCGTGCGTGCGTGTGTAAGCATCCTGTCAGCTGATTTAGCAGCTGGCATGCTCTAACCTGCTAATGGCTCATTTCTGAGGTGTGATATGCATAATGCAATGTATGAGCTGACACCTTGAAAAACAGGCTTTCAGTCCCCTGTCTGCCTCACCTCTGCCCTCTGCCTTTCTCACCGTCTCTCTCTTTCTTACTGTGTCTCTCACTTTCTCTCTCTCTCTCTCTCTCTCTCTCTCTCTGTCTCTCATATGCCTCTCCCTCGTGTGTGTGTGTGTGTGTGTGTGTGTGTGTGTGTGTGTGTGTGTGTGTGTGTGTGTGTGTGTGTGTGTGTGTGTGTGTGCGTGTGTTTCTTTTTTTTAAGCAGGAGGAGGCAGAGAGGAAGCATGAGGAGCAGATTGGTGAGCTCCAGGTTGAGATAAATAAACTGAAGGCATTGCTGGGAAACCAGAGACAAGAGATGCAAAGAAAGGTCAGTGCCCCCAGAAGGTGCACACACGCACACACACACACATGTGGCTCCACGCTACCAAACCTGGATTATCATGCACGCAAACATTGTTGGATAGAGGACAAAAATATCCCAATGTCCCCCCAACGAGATACTAGTAGATTTAGTAGACTAGTAGATTTGTGTACATTGAATGTTTTCTATCTACCGTATCACCTCGTTTTCAAAACTGAATAAAAAAAAATAGTTGAATGTCGAGGCTTTTTTTGTCTACCAGCATTCATATAAATATTTTTTTTTTACGTTTTTTCATAGTGTCACCACTATGTCAGTTGAGATTTACAGCGTGAGTTTGACAGTAACACACTTCCCCTTACAATCAATTTGATTATATAACAAGTGATTTTCTATACCTATTAAGCAGATATTGCAATATAATATAGATTTATACCATGGCCTTGGTGACTACTCGATTCTGATTGGCTGGGTGGTGTTTGTTAATTTCAGATATACAGCACGGCTCTGACATAGTAGCCTCCTTACAGTCCTAAATGAATGCACTATCAATGTGCCCTATCTGGTACAGTGCAATGGCAACTGATATAAGCTTGGCCTACTGGAAAAGTAATAGAAGATGACTGAAATCATTCCTCCTCGAAAGTAATGATGCACTGTCACAACGTTACAATGTATCCACCTAACTGTTAACGGAAATGCACATTAATTGGCGCAAACACCACCCTCTCACATCAGCTCAGCTGGCAGCTGACCTCACTAGCTGGCTAACATTAGGTTAGTGGTGTCATGCACTCGCTGCTGCGATTTGATTTATGAATGTAAAATTATTCTGTTGGGACAAATATCTTAGTCGTCAATCTTTCATCAAGATTGAGTTAGCAAAACACTGTTTGGAGAGGCAGTATTTATTTAGTTGGACATAATCACAAAGTGTTTAAGCTAACCAACATTAGCAGCATTGCCACTTGGGTAAACAATACAAGCGCTAATTAAATAAAGCACATGGCAAATTACACACGAGATGGGCCTTAGTTGTATGATAGGCATATGGTATACTTTACATAATCCTTTCACATTATGATCATCACACAGCATGTCCTCTTAATTCCACTCACAACTCTACTCAAGGCTACAACTGAACTGACGATACACAACACCTACCATTTGTTCATAAGAATTGTGTTATTGATTTGGGGACAATGAGATGTCTTGTTAGCTAGCCTGCCATGTTGTCAAACATACTGTCAGATTATATACTGTTTGTCAACAATAGGCAATGTCTCTTTATTAGTAAGACAAAGCTGTGTATAGGACATTATACTTATGTTTGGAGCCTTATATTATATGGATATATAAATGTATCCAATACAGGGAGAAAACATTCAGTATTTGTGTGCTTTGTGTTTTAGTGAAATGTGCAAAAAAATATCCTAATTCAAGGTGAAAGAGGAGAGGTCACCCATTCAAGAGCAATCATCTTTTCTACTTAAAAATGGTCATTACATATCATCATTGCCAAAAGTACATTAGTTAAAATGAGCACATAGTAAATAATGACGTTCTTTTACGTGATCATACAATAAATACATCACAGTACAGTCATTTTACACATTACATGTGTGCATGTGTGTGTGTTCCCTGATTCATGGCAATATATGTGTATGTGCATAATGTTTATAGGTATGTGTGTCCGTGTGCATGCATGCACGTACTGTAGTCTTATGTAGTAGTATGTATGTATGTTTGTCTATGTGTATCTGTTCCTCTAGCTGTGTGCACATGTCTATGTGTATCTGTTCCTCTAGCTGTGCGTACATGATCGGTGGTCAATGGCCACAGGTTTGATTTAGTTCAGCCAGTGTTTCACCATTTTATTAAATGTTTTCAGATCAGTTTGTGTTTTTATTTCAGTTAGTAGGGCATTCCAAAAAATGTATCCCTTTTACTGAAAAAGATGACTGACGGAAAGTGGCTTTGCGCTGTGTCACCCTACAATTGCCATTTACTGATCCCCTAGTGGTGATTCTATTGGTGTTTGTTTCTGTGACATGGACTGCTGGGGCGAGATTGTTCACGCATTTAAAGTTCAATTTGATAAAAGAAAACTTGATGAAGCTATCATAACTGAGCAGGGGCGTCGTTTTGGTATGGCAAGGTATGGCACTCATCATACCTTGGCAAATTTAAATTTAAACATTTAAAATATATATATATATATTTTTTTCTTTTTATAATTACTATTTTTTATGTTGATTTAGAATTCGAATGTCAACATTATGAACGAAGCTTCGAACTATTCGGTACAGCCCTAGCATGTTTTGATATTGTCAATTATTTCACTTTTACTAGGTGACTTTTACTGTGACTACTGAAATATGCCACACAAAAAAAGGAAAATGGACATACAGACGTTTTTTAATCAAAGGGCAGCAGAGACAAGTGATACAGGGACACAGGTAAGGTCTTACAATGGCTTAGTGATTATAACAGTGCAGTTCAGCATTCAGTAACCCATACTTTTTGTGAACGTGATATTACACACACCTCAAAACCGTACCTAAGGAAAATTGGCTCAATTGCAAGAAAAATAATAGAATAATAGTTATGATATTACATTCTGCATAATTTGTATGCAAAATATTGTGGTTCCCTGCTTTAGTCTGTTGACACATTTCTATACTAAAAAGTTATATATATATAGCCATATAAGTGAATTGTATAGAAACAACTCACCAAAAGTGACAACTGATTTGACACAAAAAAAAACACGGGGGGGAAACCCCCCCCTACACCCCCCACCCCCCCCCCCCCCCTCCTCGCCATACCTTGGCTTTTACTGTAACTGAGCAACTTGTACTTTTTCAGAATTATACAGTGGTGTCATTTCATTTGATCCTATTTCTTCAGTGCTTTTTTCAGTGCTTGGTTGTATAGTGAAGTGATGGGTTTGACAGTTGACTGTGACGCCTGGCTCCATATGTGAAAACATCATGGCCTCCATGAATAACTGGTATGTAATGTAATGTCCTATCATTCTAAAACAGTTCAGGTTTGTCTTTATTGTTTTACATAGCTTTTTAACCTGTTAAGCTGTAGGAATATTTCGCCTAAAGGTACATGCCTAAGTAAATGGAAGATTGCTCCACTTCTGCAAAGTCAATTTGCATGTTCTTGGTATCTAGGAACATCTAGGGACCTGGGGGTATGGATTTCCAGTGTCAGAAATATTGTGTCTGTTACTAGGCTGAGTAAATTGTAATGAAGAAAAGGAGAATATAAATTATGATTTTTATTTTTGCATCTTTGATGGTGAATAATACCATGTTAAATCTGCGGGGTACGAATGAGCACACTGAGCTCATTCACCACCTTATTGAGATCATGTGTACAAAAAATCTAAGCAAATGAATAAAGGGAAGATGATTAAACAGAAGGATTTGTAGATACAGTAATTAATGATAATCGATTTTAATTATAAATTCATATTTGACCTTGAACTTGACCTTGACCTTACTATGGCCAAATCATAATGCTCCTCTTTCCAATGGCAGGGTTGAATCTGGATTTAGTCATTTCCTTGCGGTTTTTACGATAATTAGCATTTTCCGATAAATTCGTATTTCCGATAAATCGTATAAAACATCGGTAAAAATGAAAATATACACTTTGACTACTGTTTTTGATAGGGTTATGGTCTTTACTCTTGGCTACAATTTTTCTTTAAACATTAACCTCTTAACATCCAAAGGCCCACATGTGGACGATTCTTTGCCGACCTCTAGTGGCCCGGGTGTGCATTTATTTTAATACAATATATAGATAGAATTAAAGCCCTATTTGTCGCCTGTCGATTGCCCTTTCAGGTGACAAAACCCGTTCAGCGGTTCTCGAGTTACATGCCGATATGTGAGGCGTGGCCCAGTACGCAAAAGTACACATTACCACCCCCGACTCCCGGGGCTCTAGCTCCGTCAATCATTTGGCGATCTCGAGAATCTTTGCACAGGGTTGTAGCCAATGAGTGTGGCTTTCCCAATGATACCCCATGATATGATAATTGGGGATCTAATACTAAATCTAATCGATTTATGATAAAGAAAAGCAGGGTCCCCCTATACGGCTCGTGTTTTTGAGTTGGGAATCCAAAATGATACCTAATAATTTAAGATCACTGCCTTCCTCTATTTCATCTTGATATGTTCTAACTGCAAGCTTATCTTTTCCTTTCCTTCTCGTGGAAAAGCACATTTACACAGTCTTTTTAAGATTCAGGCTTAGATGATTATGTTTAATGTGGGATACACCCTCCTGTTAGTGTCTCTGCTGCTACATAAGGGGTTTTAGCTGATACATAAAAGATAGTGTCATCCGTGTACATTTGACAATCAGCTCTTTTACAGCATGTTGGTAAACCATTATGAATAAGCTGAAAAGCAGAGGCCCCAAGATTGAGCCATTCAAGAATGCCCATTCTGAATGAATGTGTTACGATAATACAAAAGGCAGTTAAGGGTGGCAGACCCCCAGGACAGACGGACACAGGAGACAGACGGAATACAATAATGATATTGAATATACAAAAGAAAAGAAAAGAAAATCATTGAACATACTAAAACTAACAGGACCTAAGTGGGGGGAGTGTGTGGATGCCCATGGTCAATGTTAACCGTGTCTGCGCCAAAACAGTGTTAACACTAGCACAGCCATGGAGAAAATGTCACTGATTCCCGCCGGGAATGGGTCAGATGACCCGATAGCTTAAATGAGAAATATGAGAAAAATAAACAGTGTAAACTATATAATTACCTCTGAATATAAAAATATGAGGTTTACCACAATGAAATTTAGGTTTGAGTGACATAAAAAAAAAAAAAAAAAAAAATATATATATATATAATTTCATTTATAATGAATCTTCATTTGGCAGGGAGCCGGGAGAGGTGACGCACCGGCTGCTCAGCTGGCAGTAGGTGCTAGTCAGTTTGTGGAAATGGCAAGCGCAATATATTATAAATCAATCTTCATTACGACTTTAAAAACATAGCCATTAACATTACATAGGCCTACACACACGGTTTGTACAACAACACAACGCACTTTAACTATGGTAGTAGCCCGCCAGCTCTAATACAGTCAACCTGAAATGTTACCGTAGCTACTAGTGAAGTAATCATTCATAAATGTCTATCGTATCTCTTGATCGTATAGTGGAATTACCCTTCATCTCTGCGTTCGTTGTATTTCAATTTGGTTCGGTTGCAGGAAGGAAGCACGGACGAGATGTTTTGAATAAAGCCGCTGTGTTTATTCCATTCCAATAAACACAAACTAAATGAATCAAACAAGTACTGGATTTACTTTCTATATCTAAAATCATCGTCTTCGGGTTGGCTGTCGGTCCATGTCTGATCGGCTGGTGCCGCTCAGAACGTCTTCTCCGATTTTTGTTGTCTCAGGTCGTCTCGGCAACACGAGGCCCGTCCTTTGTTTGTTGCTGGTTGCCACAGCAACTCTGGTCTAAGGTCCTCTCGCTCAGAGCAGGGAGCGCTCGGTTTGTCTTCTCTTTTTCTGATCGTCTCCCCAGCGTCTGTAGATAAAGACAATTCTCCGCCCCTTTGTCCCGCGTCGTCCTGGTGACGATAGCTAGGGGCGTCACTGGTTTCTATTGGCTTAACATGATATCGGCCATTTTGTATCCTTAAAGGCACAGGTCCTATTTACATCTAGGACTATTTTAAGCAGTTCGTTCCCTTATATGGAAGTTTTACCGTTCTCAAGACCCTCTGTCCTTAAACCAAAATAGCATACATGGCTTCTTGATTTAACAGATAAAAAGTACTGTCTCATCGTTTTCTTATCCTTATTATTAAGAGATTTATTCTTTATTTTGACTACAGTTTCTAATAGTCTTTTCTTGAGTTTTGTCCACATGTAACTTTGTACTTAAACCTTTTATTATTTGTTAATCATACTGGTTGTATTCCTATTCTCTAAAGTAATCTTTAACCTTGTTTTATTGATCTGCTCAAACTTAGTTATTCTATATAAGTTAAAGTGGTATTTTTAGCTTAGTTGAACACTCTAAGTATCTTATTTAGTTTTATGTCAAGTTGATTAGTCTTTAGATTGCTTATGTATTATTCTCTGGTTAACTGTTCTCTAATCTTTTAGGCAATTCGTTTTCTCCTTTTCACCTACTCAGGCATTCTAACTTATTTGCTAATGTGATTCGATCAGTTGTAGCCAAATTTACCTCTTAATAGATCAATATGTTTTCTTGTTCTAGTACATTCTAAGTTATTATTCTCTGGTCCTTGCTGAACCCAGATCTGTTTCTCACAGGCCCTTTTCTCAGGATCAATGATTGTTTCAGCTGCTCTAATACCATAAACACAAGGCCAGACCCTTATGTTGACCTAAGGCCGTATCCTCTGAGATAATCTACTGACCTCCGTCCCAACTGAGTTCCTTTTGAGTGTCTTTATGGTTTTAACTTCCTTATCTGACAAACCCCATCTGTTCTAAAGATAATAAAAGACTTGGTATCCTTCTACTTTTAGAATGTGTGCTTGGGCGGGGGAAGGTATTTCTACCACAGTGGCCTTAGGCCTTGTCAAAGCTACAGACACCCATTTACCACTTACTATCAGCATTTTGTCCGGTATTATTGTACATTTCCTTAGGAGTTTACACATGTTTATTTTGACAATTCACGACATTCCACCCTTGTGGGTTTCCAACCCACATTATAGCTGTCCAATTATCTAGCAGTCTCAGTCAATGAGTCAACTAGATATCCCCCTTGGAAGGGTGTGGGCGAAATTACTTTACTTAAACCATAGAAACAATTCGGACTTTATAAGAATGTTCGTTTATTTGGACCTTGATGTCCAGCATCCAATTCATCCTTTGTTACAATAATCACCAGGTGGTCAATTAAACAAGGGGTTAGCTTGTAGCTGATAGTTGGTGGTAGCTTACATCCAAGCATTAGTGGATAATGTTAGTAGAGGTCGATATGGTATCGGTAATGTTCAACCAAGTCGCCTCTGTTGATAGTTCGTTGATAGTTAGGTTGCAATTTAGCAACCGGTTCTGGATAGTGTAGCCAGACATTAGTTGGTCTGCATGTAGTTGGTCTATAGTCAGCATGTACATTCAGTCAGCGTTTTAGTCAGTCAGCATACAATCAGACGTTAGTCAGTCTATAGATTATTTACCTATACAAAAGGAAAGGAAAACAAACGGCATTAATTAATAACTAGATATATGAATTAAAGAGAAATGCGTATATTAACGGCGCATATAATGCTACGTACCGTTGGCCAGTCAAGAGTTCGCCCACAGGGCTTTTCACCTTACAGTCTAGACTGAGAGTGTCACTTAAATAGCGCGACGCGCCGGCGCAGAGACAGCTTACCTGCTCAGAGTCGCAATACGTACTCCAAAGTGCGTCCACTAGGCGGCACCAGATAATAATTAACTCATGCAATAAATGTGTACAATAAATGTTACTCATGATAATAATGAAGGATAATAATGATAAATATATTGGGAAAAACGTCGGATAATTCTCCAATAGCACTAGTATTTTCTAAATCAAACATGTCTCTAACCGTATATATACCATAACCTTGCTAACATTTCTTAAAAAATTCAAAAAAATACACAAATCGCACTACAAAATCAGTTTCCGTCTGTACAGTTACAAAATCATCATTCACTCTTACCCCCCACCCTCGTTAAACTCCTCCAGTCACACACATTTTATCAGTTATGTTTAACGACACCATTTCTATTGGAAGGTAATCAGTCAAGAATTGGCTACATCTGGACTCTCAATGAGCGGAAAACTAAATCATGAACCAGCTCTCGTCCACCCTCCATGTTTCCAGCCCATCATATTAGACATTCCTACCAGTCCCGCTGTGTCACCACCAACCTGCTACCTCTGACCGGCGAGAGATCCCTCCCAGCCCGTCAGTTCCTACGAAAAAATAGAGAAAAGAAACAAAAACAAAGAAAAAACGCAAAAAATAAACGAAAATTGTGAGTGTCCTCATGCAACACACCCATCAAACAGAATCAAACTACCATCTAGAGGCATAAATACCCCTGTAAAAACTAAGAAAGAAATTAAAAAGAAATAAATAATTTTCTTTCTTTTTTTCTTTTTTTTTAAGTCTCTTGACCACCCTTGGATCAAGTATGTATAATCACTACTAATCACTACTGAAGTAGTCCTATTTCTTATTTTATTTTTTTACTCTGTCTAATATTAAAATGTTCCATTTTTCCTGCTTTAAAACCACCGTTTTTGTTAGTACGATTAGCTTATGCAATTGCCAGTTACCTCACAACCCCTTACAACCCCAACTTACCCGCTGTTAGTCTTCCAAGCTGTTTTAGTAACTTGCACACATAATCTAACCATCTAACTTATCTATATCTCTTCTTTTCTATTTTTATTCTAATCAGTCGTATTTTTATTTAATATTTTTTAATATCTTTCTCTATTTTCCCGAGCGTTATAGCTTCTCCTGTGCATTTCCCCCTTGTTCCATTCAGCCTGTGGCCTTTGCAGACACTACCTTTTTTCACACTCCCTTTGAAAATGCCCCAACATCCCACAGGACCAGCATGTCTGTCCTCTGATCGACTCTCTTTGGGCTCGCCACCCTTTGCCACAGGATCTGGCCAGGTGTCCCCATTCACCACAACTCCAGCAATCTGTCGGCTGGTATCCCACAGTTCCCGACAGGCTCACACCTCTCCGGTCCTCTCCTGGCAGGTCCTGCTGTCTGGAGGAGAGAGGCACATACCTGTTCTTTTCAGCCGCTGCCCCTCTGCCTTTTTGTTGGGAGGGGCCTGGAAACTCACCCCTCCTGCGGTTTTCATCACCATGCCCTCGCTGCTCAGCTCCCCGTTCAGGTAACGGAGCAAGTGACATCTCTTGTTCACTGAGTCCTTGTTCTGCAGTACGGAACATAACTTCCAAAATTACATCACTCATGATCTCAGTCTGTTCCGCCAGTTCTCGTTCCAGCATTTCCCTCTCGTGTGTGACTTGGTCAACCACCCGCTGCTTCTCCAGCAGTTTTCTACGGACTGTCCCATGTCTTTCGGACGCTTCCGTGAATGCTCTCTGTCTTTCTGGAGAGAGGCACGTCATCCTCTCTTCCTCCACCCTGGCCCTCGCTGGCTGGCTCCTCGTCACCGGAACAACGCCTCTCATTCTGGCTCTGGTGTTTTGCGGGACGTCTGGACAAGGGGAACTTGTGGGCTTTGGAAACTGTAACTGAGGGGTACAATTCCCTGACTGTATTACTAGATATGATACTTACTACCACTACCTTTGTACTTAATATTCGGCCACCCAGTACACGGCATAAATATATTATGATGAACACTGTCACGTAGATGAAACGGATCCAACACAAATGTACGAATTAGAAATAGGTCTTTATTTCTACACAGCGATGGTGTGTAGAGGAAGCACTTAATCAAATCAATCACATTTATGAATGGAAATAGTATGCACTTTTATGGCAAGAGTATTCGTCGGTATATCAATAGAGAATGTCCAATCTCTGAAGGCGCAGGTGGTACATATACGACCTGGAATAGTTTAAGGAATAACAGCAATGATACTTTAATGATTATATACTGGATACACTAGAGGGGGTTAATCCGGTCGCTTGTAAGCCGACAGGAGTAGGAAGGGGGGGGGTAGAATCCGACTGCCTCATCCGGCCAAGGGTATCCCAGGTGAACCCACTGTAGTGCCGTTCAATGCGCCGGCGATCCTTGGACCACAGATGAAAGCAGGTGGACTCTTTGTGGGCCGGCGTCATCCGGTCCACGGAGGAGAGACGTGAAGCGACCTCGTCTTGCAGAGCGTCTCCTCACCTTGCGTCCTCTCCAGGGGGGGGGGGGTTCCAACACACGGCAGTGTCGGGGGTCTTTATCCATGGAATAATCAATGTGTACAAAGCATAATCCGTGCCTGGGAAGGCGGGCTGTCGTCGGTAGAATAATCCGGTATACAGGTCCACTCGCTCGTCGGCTCTGGGGCTCCTCGGGTGCAGCTTCACGTGGGGTCAACCACCCTGGGTAAGCAGCCAGTTCTCTGCCCGAAACGATGGGGTACTGACTACGGTAGTATTCTCACCGCACGAAGCACTATATATTAACAGACTATTATTAGCTTAATAGACTACGTCCAACTCGACGATATAGTGCCAAATATGACTATTCAAATATTAATATACACGATGTCTCAATACCGATGGTAGGCGAACTTGGCCTTACTCCCACACGTGGCGTCGCGGGGAGGCTTTACGTCTGTGACTCTATTGGAGGGTAATAAACTGGACTGAAAAGGAAGTCCTACTTTAGTAGCGCAGTATATATACGCACTATGAACAAATAGTCCCATTAGTGGTAGTCAGATTCCTACGCGGAACTAGGACTTGTTCGTACATGTGGAGCGGTACGTTTGAACTGGGTCTGAGGGGTATGGCAGCCTGGCACCAAGGTCTCGACCAATAGTAGAATGGAGACTATTATGGGATGTTCAGTAGGCTAGAATGGATATTCAATGCATATTGTACAAGGAATATACAAGGGATATCAGGGAATATTAGAGAATATACAAATACAATTAAATATATATATATAAATAAATATATATATTCGGTTTAATCTGGCCCTTCACAACAGCCACCCCCTGATTGGTCCCAGACCTAATCAGTTAAACAGAGACAGATTAATCGCGCTGTCTATTTACACATAAGGGTTTGCTGTAGGGGTCAGTCAACTTCACAAAGTCATAGGGTTGTAGGGTCATGGTCATCATCGATTGTGTCTGGGAGTCGAGGCAGTTCTATGAGCCTCGCCACGGGACGGGTGTAAGTGCGACCCTGGACGAGCACTTCAGCTGCTCGGACCTTGCCGTCGGCACCGGTGATCACTTTGCTTACGCGGCCGGCCGGCCACATAGCTCTGGGCAGTGATTGATCAATAATCATGACGACTGTTCCTTCTGTCAAATTGTCTCTCTCCTTTACCCACTTCTGGCGGGTCTGTAGAGACGGTAGGTAGTGCAGTAGGAAACTGTTCCAAAACTTGTCGGCTAATACTTGGCTGTACCTCCACATTCGTCGGCCATTCGCTTCTTCAGGCCGGTACATTGTCTGGGGTAATGCAGGATCTAGCCGCCCCATCAGGAGTGTGTTGGGGGTAACTGGGTCGATATCCGCCACATCACTGGAGACATATCCGAGGGGCTTCGAGTTAAGTACTCCCTCAATCTCCGTGAGGACTGTCATTAGGACTTCTTCCGCCACAGTCTGGGCCCCAAGTACTGCGTACAGGGCTGTCTTTATGGAGCGCACTTCTCGTTCCCAAGTGCCACCGAAGTGGGGTGCGTTTGGGGGGTTGAATTGGAAATCAACCTGTGCTGGAGCGAGGTGGGTCTTAAGTTCTGGGCCCATAGCTTGGAAGCTCTCTCTCAGCTCTCTTTCGCCGCCTTTGAAGTTTGTCCCATGATCGGACAATAGGGTAGACGGTCTTCCTTTCCATGATGTGAATCTACGGAAGGCCATAAGGAATGAGTCTGTGCTCATGGTCGGGAGAAGCTCGATGTGTATCGCTCTGGTGGTCATGCATTTGAATACAATACCCCACCGCTTCTCGGTTCCTCTTCCTTTCTTTATGTGCAGCGGGCCAAAGCAGTCCATACCCGTTGAGTGGAATGGCTTGTCACCGATTCGGAGGCGACATGGAGGAAGGTCAGCCATCCTTGGTATGCTGGGCTGCGCGCGCCACTTGCGGCAGTCTAGACATGTTCGCTGGAAGCGTCGTACCGCCTCTCTTCCTTGTAGGATCCAGTAACGACGTCTGATTTCCGCGAAGACTCTTTCTGCTCCTGCGTGATGTACATCCTCATCGTATTTCTTTATAATCAGCTCTGTGACCTTGTGTCGGCTGTTCAATACGATCGGGTATTTAATGTCATCCGGTAGATTGGGGGCTCTGCGTAGGCGACCACCCACTCTGATGAGGGTATGAGCGTCGCTCTCGGGGGCCAGATGAATTAATCTGCTGTCGGATGGGACGGGCTTTCCTCCCTGTAGACAGGCCAATTCATCGGGGAACGAGTCTCTCTGGGCTCGCTGCAGTAGAAGCAATTCTGCTTCCTCGTAGTTAGCTGCTGACATATCAGCGGGGGACTTGCACTCCGGGTGGTACCGCAGGAATGTTCTTTGTTGTGCACTCTCTATGGACGTGCAATCGTCTATGTTAGGGTCGGTGGAGGCTACGGTGCTCAATCCACAGAACACAGACTTCTTATTTTCCACCTCCTCTGGACTTGCTTCCCTCGGGATAGGCATGGGCCACTGTCCTTCCGGGAGTCTTAGGAACGCTGGGCCGTCACTGTAGACATTGCGACGGGTGAGGTCATCCAGGGGCATCCCCCGGGTGATGACGTCAGCTGGGTTCTGTTTTGTATCAACGTAGCGCCACTCTGGTTCTCCGGTTAACTCTTCGGTTAAGTCTTGAATCTCGGTGACTCTGACTCCCACGAAGACTTTGTACTTGCATGAGTCCGATTTGATCCAGGCGAGTACCGTCGTGGAATCTGACCACAGGATTGTTCTAGACACCGGTATGGTGAGCTCACGTTGGATGAGCGTGGCTAGGTGCGCTCCGGCTAGGGCTGCGCAGAGCTCTAGACGTGGGATAGATTGTTGCTTGCGTGGGGCTATTCTCGAGCGGGCGAGGACAAATGCTGTGTAGATCTCTCCCCCCTGGTCTTGGGCCCGCAAGTAGGCTACTGATCCGTATGCGACCTCTGAGGCGTCACTGAAGACGTGTAAGTCCATTTTACATGTCTCTGGCCTCACCGTGGGTGGGAAGTAGCTTCGGCGCATATTAACGCCTGGGAGTGAGTGGAGCTCCATCTCCCACTCTCTCCAGGTGGATGTAAGGTGTGCGGGAATGGGGTCGTCCCAGCCCTGGTCCTTGTCCCACAATGCTCGTACAATAATTTTTGCCCTGGTGGTGTACGGTAGAATACATCCTAGCGGGTCATATTGTCGGGCGAGTGTTGTGTACACACTCCGTCTGGTGGTCGGCGCCGCCGCCGGCCTTCCCTGCTCCGTAGTCAGGGGCTTGTGTCTGTAGTGAAGCGAATCTGTTTTGAATCGCCACACCAATCCCAGGGTCATCTCCTGGGCTTCTCCCGGGATTGTAGCCATCCAGGTCTCGCTGCTGGCTGCCTTGTCCTCGGAGGAGAGGCTGCGCAGTACTTGCGGATCGCTGCTGGCCCACTGCCTGAGATCAAAGCCGCCTTTGATCAATGAGGCGCGGAGTTTAATCAGGAGAGCCTCGGCTTCTTCCTGGGTTGAAAGGCTTTGTAGACAGTTGTCTACGTAGAAGCTGTTCTTTACGCTGTGTCGGACCTCTTCGTCCGCTGCTGGGTCCTCTGCTACATGTTTCTGTAGTGCAAATGTAGCACAGCAGGGGCTGCACGTCGTTCCGAAGGGGAGGACTTCCCATTGGTAGATGGCTGGGTGCTCATCTCCTGGCTTCTCTCTCCATAGGAACCGTAACAGGGGCTTGTCCTCCTCTACTAATCTCACCTGCAGGAACATTCCTTTAATGTCCCCGCTGATGGCCACCTTTTCCTGGCGGAAGCGGAGTAGAACGCCGAGTAGGGAGGGGCCGAGTGTGGGACCGGGCAGTAACTCTTTATTCAGATTTTGGGATCCGATCTGGTAGCTGCAGTTAAATACTATGCGGTCTTTACCGTTGTGATGGACCTTGTGGTGAGGCACGTACCACGATTCAGTGGTCTGGTCAGCCTCTTTAATGTCCATCTTTGTGACGTGTCCCGCTGTGATGAGCTTCTCAATCTCAGCGCGGTATACACTCTCTTGGGCGGGGTTCTTGGCTAAGCGCCGCTCCGTGTTCAGCAGGTACCGTTCTGTGGCGTCTGTCTTGGCGTGGAAAGTAGGCATTCCTTCTCGCCGCAGGAGTGGCGTGGCGTATATCAACACGCCGTTGACCGGGACTCTCTTGGTCCCTGTCTCGAGGAGGTGAATGGCGTAAATGTCATCTTTAGAGCGAATGTCTTTCTTTCCGTTCTTAAAGGGCATTTGTTCCAAGGTCCATAGCCGCTCTACGTGTTGCAGGAGTGCGGTTTCTCCCTCTGTGACTCGGGAGTGGAGACATCTAGTGGCTGTACTTCGGTTGAGAGATTTGGCGAGCGGGCCTTGGAGAGTCCATCCCAAACGGGTCTCGACTGCTGCAGGACAGCCTCGGGGTCCGGTATGAACCCGGTCTATCGGGACAATGAGGTCTGCATGGTCGGAGCCTATCAACAGGGTCGGCATAGCATTGTCTATGAGCGGGATCGGTAACTTGCGCAGATGTGCATATTTCTCCATCAGCTTGGCGACGGGGTATGTGTACCGCGACAGTCCTATTTCTTGGCTGGTGAAAGCGTCTGTAATCTGGTACCGTCGCTCAGGCTGGCCGCTTGCTGCGATAGAGAATGAGACATTCTCGCCCTTTATCGTCTTCAAATCTCGTCTTATTGTCCGAATTGTCATTTGGGTTTCGCTTCCCCGCAGCCCTAGCTGGGCCGCAGCGGAGGCGAGCAGCAGGGTCTTCTCTGACCCGTCATCGAGGACGGCGTAAGTGTCCAGGACTTTATTCTGGTAGCTTAGTGTCACACGCACTACTTTTAGGAGTACTCGGGCTCCACTGCTGCTGGCGGGATCGATGTACATGACGCTCGCTTTGCGGCTGGATGGTGCGGGTGAAGGGCGCCGTCTGTTACTGTCGTGAAGTATGTCCAGATGGGCTCCATCGCACTTGGTGCACCTTTTCTTTAGGCGGCATTCGGCTGCCATGTGTGAGCGCGCACAGCGAAAGCAGCGCTTGTTGGACTTTATCCATTGACTGGCTTCCTCCGCGTTCAGCTTGGGGAAGGAGTCACATTGCGCTAGCCAGTGTTCTTTCTCACAGTAGGGGCACACTATCTTCCACTTCTCCGTTCTGGAGGGGGTACTGTGGCTCCTGCTGCTCGGTACTGACTCCGATTGGTGCATCACGGTCACCGATCTTCTTCCATCATTTAGTCGTCTGGTTCCTTCTCTGGAGCCAGGGGTGCTCCGTCCGAATGTATCTAGCCGTAGGCTGCTGACTTCTCTCGCCAGGAAGTTTGCTAGATCGAGGAGGTTCGGTTCGGGGCCATTCGGGTCTCTGTGGTCCCTCTGCCGCCTAAGGCGCTCCTGACGAGCGGGCGGCAGCTTCTCCAGAATCCTTTCCACATTTGAGTTGGCGTAAAGTTCATGCCTCCCCTTCTCTCTTTGCGCTCCCAACATCCCTACCAGGGACTGCACTCTGATGGACAGGTCGTCCAGTGCTCGATTGTCTATTGCTGGGGGTAAGCGGTCGATGTGTCGGATCTCCTGGATCACGTAATCCCATATGCGCCCATACCTCTGGTCCAATGCTACCAGCGCTGCTGTGTATGGGGTGGTGGAAGTCGCGTAGGCGAGCGCTATATTATGTGCGCGGGGCACCTTTAAGTGCTTCAGTAGGATGGCGTATTTGTGGCGTTCATCCAATACATCCACCAACATGGTCTCCAGACACATGCGGAGTTCTGTATACTGGGCCCGGTTCTCTTGGGTGAAGTCGGGTACCATAGGCGTGCCAATGTATGACGCTGACTGTGGATACATCGGCGAGCGTTGGGGGAGAGGCCTCCTAGGCGAGTCTCCTCCCGCTCCTTGGTATGGGCTGGTACTGGCAGTGTACCATGGCCCGCTTGTCCAGGTGCTGTTCCTCGGTGCGGGTCGTGCGTCGTGCTCACCCGTGTATAGAGTCGGGGGTCTGTAGCGCAGCTCCGCGGGAGTATAGCCTGGGCTGTACCGGACCTCCTGGTCCGGTAGAGTACTGTGCTGTCTTCGGGCGTGGTTCTCCTCCTCTTCCTCTTCGTCTTCAGTTAGGTCATCCAGTGCTTGTAGTCTCTGGTTTAGCCTCTCCACAGGATATGCTGCTCCTTCCCGGTTGCTAGGTCTCGCTTGGACCGGTGGGGGGAGGTGGTCTGTGGGGGGTATAGACCTCGTCTGTTGGTCAAGTTCAGGGTTGTTTACTCGGCTAGGGGATGCCGCCCTGGAGGTGTGTCTAGACGAGTTCCTGGAGCCTCTGGCGGAGGGAGAGGGTGTTGTCCGTCTGATCAGCTGTTCTATTAGTTGCGACTGCTGTCTGTCGCGCGCTGCGTCCCGTTGAGCACCGGCTCGTTCTCGGGCCACATTCTCTTCCATCTGAATGCGTCTTATTTCTAGACGTATCTGCTCGTGTTCGCTTCGCTGCTGGATCTGCAGTCGGTCGCGTTCAGCAGCGGCGTTCAGGCTGATGAGGAAGGCCTGCTGTAGGGTCCTCTCTGCCTCGCTGGGAGAAGGCGGTTGTATAGGGGAGCCTTCCCTCGGGGTACTCCTTGCGGAGCCTTGGAGCTCTATCTCCACGGTGCTCTCCCCGTCTTCTTCCGTGCCGAGTTCTCTCTCGGTAGCGTTGTATTCCTCCCGGGACTCATCGGGGACTACTTCTTCAGTACTGGCGGGGTGTGAAGTCATGTCTGGTTCCCACTGGTCCCCACCGTGAACTTGGTCAGTTACATTAGAGCCCGTAGGGGCCTCTATGGTCGGGGTAGTCTGGGCGTTGGGGTTAGACATACTTTTACTTTCTAGTTTTACCGCGTTTACTGTTAGTAGAAGACTAGGTTGTTGACTGACAGCGTAGGCCTCTAAGTACTGAGGGAGCCGTCGTTCGCGCTGCGGGCGTTGGTTAGGAGGATCGTTTCGTGGAGTGTTCATCATAGGCCATTTCAATATTAATAACACTATATTAATATTACACTAATTACCATCCGGCTCGAAGGACCAAATGTAACTGAGGGGTACAATTCCCTGACTGTATTACTAGATATGATACTTACTACCACTACCTTTGTACTTAATATTCGGCCACCCAGTACACGGCATAAATATATTATGATGAACACTGTCACGTAGATGAAACGGATCCAACACAAATGTACGAATTAGAAATAGGTCTTTATTTCTACACAGCGATGGTGTGTAGAGGAAGCACTTAATCAAATCAATCACATTTATGAATGGAAATAGTATGCACTTTTATGGCAAGAGTATTCGTCGGTATATCAATAGAGAATGTCCAATCTCTGAAGGCGCAGGTGGTACATATACGACCTGGAATAGTTTAAGGAATAACAGCAATGATACTTTAATGATTATATACTGGATACACTAGAGGGGGTTAATCCGGTCGCTTGTAAGCCGACAGGAGTAGGAAGGGGGGGGGTAGAATCCGACTGCCTCATCCGGCCAAGGGTATCCCAGGTGAACCCACTGTAGTGCCGTTCAATGCGCCGGCGATCCTTGGACCACAGATGAAAGCAGGTGGACTCTTTGTGGGCTGGCGTCATCCGGTCCACGGAGGAGAGACGTGAAGCGACCTCGTCTTGCAGAGCGTCTCCTCACCTTGCGTCCTCTCCAGGGGGGGGGGGGTTCCAACACACGGCAGTGTCGGGGGTCTTTATCCATGGAATAATCAATGTGTACAAAGCATAATCCGTGCCTGGGAAGGCGGGCTGTCGTCGGTAGAATAATCCGGTATACAGGTCCACTCGCTCGTCGGCTCTGGGGCTCCTCGGGTGCAGCTTCACGTGGGGTCAACCACCCTGGGTAAGCAGCCAGTTCTCTGCCCGAAACGATGGGGTACTGACTACGGTAGTATTCTCACCGCACGAAGCACTATATATTAACAGACTATTATTAGCTTAATAGACTACGTCCAACTCGACGATATAGTGCCAAATATGACTATTCAAATATTAATATACACGATGTCTCAATACCGATGGTAGGCGAACTTGGCCTTACTCCCACACGTGGCGTCGCGGGGAGGCTTTACGTCTGTGACTCTATTGGAGGGTAAGAAACTGGACTGAAAAGGAAGTCCTACTTTAGTAGCGCAGTATATATACGCACTATGAACAAATAGTCCCATTAGTGGTGCGGTAGTCAGATTCCTACGCGGAACTAGGACTTGTTCGTACATGTGGAGCGGTACGTTTGAACTGGGTCTGAGGGGTATGGCAGCCTGGCACCAAGGTCTCGACCAATAGTAGAATGGAGACTATTATGGGATGTTCAGTAGGCTAGAATGGATATTCAATGCATATTGTACAAGGAATATACAAGGGATATCAGGGAATATTAGAGAATATACAAATACAATTAAATATATATATATAAATAAATATATATATTCGGTTTAATCTGGCCCTTCACAACAGAAACTGTTCATGTATATTCCCATACCTGCTGTTGGTCCCACGCATTGGCCACTCCATCGGTGTGCCCAACCCTTGTCCAGCCTTTGTTCCAGCCGTACGGCCAGAGTGGACTTCCTGGGACTGCTGTAACAATGCCGCTCTCTTCCGTCGCTTCCTTTGTCCCTTGGTTAAATTGCAGTCACCTGCAACGGACACTCTAGCGTGGATCGGCTCTGGTTGAAGTAAAACAGTTGTCTCGGGTTCTCTCTCCTCAATGACACCCTGTATTGGAATCAAAGTCATTATTTCAAGTCCCTCTGTCATACTGGTCACCTGAGGGAATTCCATCACATCCAACTCAATAAGATTAATTTCAGGTATCAATCTTTTTTCGGGAGTGTCTGCAAAGGTTGTCAGCATGCTGCCACTACCGGCATTATTTCTTTTCATCGCCCTTCGTTCTTTCTTTTTCTGTTTTTTGTTTAGGTTATGCAGTCTATAACGACCTCCTTTTCTATACTTAAATACAAGGTTTTGTAAAGGCCTGAATATCTTTGGCCATTGCTTCTTTACTTTTATTGTGATATTTCCAGTCATTGAAATAGACAGATTGTCTACCTTTGCTATTGTTATTGCATCTAAACCTTTAGTTGCTCCTATCAATGTTTCACCAAGGTGAACCTGCTGTGTATTCGACATTCGCACCACTTTCAAACACTCCTGCAATTACCGTTTGGAAAAACAAGTTTCTCTGTCTCTAAAACTATTTTTACCTTACTTGAGTTAAAAATCACTCACACTATCAGATTTTTACCGGTGCAGACAGGGATTGATAAGTTTCTTATCATTCATACTTATACCAAGGCTTTCAATAGCCGTTATTCCCCAGTTGGTATTGAAATCGTCAGAGCCCCATCTGTCCTCGCCGAGCCTGTGCAGAAAGAAATAAAAAACACACCCACTTAATATCAGTGGCATTTCCCTTTTTATTCCATCAATATTTTACGCATTGGAAATGTCGGGCGTCTCTATACTAATACATTTAGAGAGAGCTGGTGTGGTTTATTTGAACATAACGACACAGCCTTAGCTTTGTTTTTGTCCGTCCGTCCAATCGGAAAACTGGATGTTCCAATCACTTGTGTGTTCCTCTCACAGGATTCTCTGAGGAATACAAATTTGCATCAACCTCACCCGTCCGTTCCTGGTTCCTTGATGGTCCTCCTTTAAACAATGAGAATTAGTTCCACACAGCCTATCAAAACCTTTCTGGTAAATATGGTCATTCATCCGTTCAAATTTCTTTTTGCCTTGATGCATTTGTCATTTTGATCTCATTTTATACTTTAAATGACAACATCAGCGTAATGACTATGTGTAAATGTAATAGTAACCTCTCCTTCTTGCTTTCTCTGTTTGCTTCTCAAAACCTACTATGGAAATCAAAATTTTACTTCTTCCTACATTATAATCAACATTTACACCTTAACATTTCATCACATATTTCATACAGCATTTACATAATTAATAAACACATCTCCCCCTTCAACACCAAATTTTTTTGGTGATGACCTCTTCCTCCAACTGCTACCAAGGAAAAAATAAATTTTTAGTGGTTTATACCACCAAATCCTTGACAGTTATATAGTGCCCAGCTGTCTATGTCATAAACTCATAGACCCCAGCACCATATTAAAGTAATATCCCCAAAGAACCTTGACTTCTCAAAAGCCCGCCATTTCTCAGCCCAAAGTATTTTCCCCACAGTTTCGAACCTGAACCAAAACACCCTCGGCTACCTATACAAAGAATATCACAACTCGTCCCACCATAACTGTACCCAGACAGGCCAGCGCCCATCCGGTACCTACTCCACATACATAATAACAACACAGTTCAAACAAACATCCAACTAATACCCCACACAACCTGACGTAAAGCCAACCCTGTTCCCAAGGACTCTAACAGGAGGGGGAAATAGGGGACTGACACCTTGTCTAAATGAAAAAATATACCCCATTCCTACCCCTCACTATCTCAAACAAACCCCAAACTAATGTAAAACCATTCCCTTCATAACAAACCCTTCTGGACTTCTTACCCCCAGTCGAAACATACATCCCACACCCAAGGCCGAATATTACCCCCAGGGCCAGTCAGAGAGATGGAGGGGCCTCTAAATGGAAGAAAACATCCTAAACCCAATTTAGCAGTCCACCACCTAAACTAGAAATGGTCAGCAGCGTACCCACAACCATTCGAAGGGCAAGCACCGAAGGACCCAGGGAAGGAAGGAGGGGGGAGACACACAGGAACGGGAGAGAGGGAGAGAGGGAGGGAGGCAGGGAGATAGGGAGAGAGGGAGGGAGGGACGCAGGGAGGAAGGGAGAGAGAGAGAGGAGAGAAAGGAAGGGAGGGAGGGAGGGAGGGAGACAGGGAGGGAGGGAGGGAGGGAGGGATGCAGGGAGGGAGGGAGAGAGAGGAAAAAAGGGGAGGGGAGGGAGAGAGGGAGACAGGGAGATAGGGAGGGAGGGAGGGACGCAGGGAGGGAGGGAGAGAGAGAGAGGGGGAAAAAAAGGGGAGGGGAGGGAGAGAGAGGAAGGGAGGGAGGGAGACAGGGAGGGAGGGAGACACGCAGAAGAGAAGGATAACAGGGGGGGGGGCACGCAGCCTTCCTCCACAGCAGACAACGTCACTGTCCACTCCACTCTTCTTGACCAACACCGCCCCCTATCACACCTTCTCTGTCCACTGTCCTAACAAAAGCCCAACTTTGTTTCCCATAACCCATCCCTGCACCGACGGCACCGTGGCGCGCATGCGCAGACCGACACATACCGTCTACACGTTCCAAAACATAATAGTCACCCCACACATTGCTTACTATCGGTTTAAAACATCTCCTACAGTCACAAACAAACACACTCATCCGTCCCGTTTTTCCCCACTACTGCCATCATACTGGGCCAACAATAGATATAGATTGATAACCAAATATGTATATACATTTGTTCTTCAACCGCCATCATGCAAAACCGGAAAAAACGATAAAAACTAAAAAAAAAAAAAAAAATGGTCGGCAAAATGGCCGCACTTCCTGTTTAAAATGGTCGCCAAAATGGTCGCGCTTCCTGTTTACATGTGAAGTTGCTTTAGTAGCATCTTGCGAGATTTACCGAGAGTTTACACGTGTTTATTTTGACAATTCAAGACACTAGCTAGCATAGGAGAAAATGGGAGTCTGAGAGGTTGGGTGTTGAAAGACAATGATAGGTGTTTATTCAACATCCAAGAAGGCTAACATACAACTGTGTTTACTAACTCCAACCGGGACTATTGCCGCTTTTCCACTGCATGTTATCAACTCGATTCAACTCCGGTAACGTTAGAGTCGAGAAGGTCCCACATGCTAAACTATCCCTGCGGACCCGCCAACCCATAGTTAGATAGATAGTTCCAACTCACCAAATTACATTAATCCACCACAGTTGCACTCAATATTTAAATAATGTTAGTCTAAATAAATGTAGACAGACAATGTACATATTTAAAAAATAGAATGAACAGAGAGTGTTGTTTTGAAACAGTACAGTGTGTGTGTCTGTGCGTCTGTGTGTGTGTGTGTGTGTGTGTGTGTGTGTGTCTGTGTGTGTGTCTGTCTGTCTGTCTGTCTGTCTGTCTGTCTGTCTGTCTGTCTGTCTGTCTGTCTGTCTGTCTGTCTGTCTGTCTGTCTGTCTGTCTGTCTGTCTGTCTGTCTGTCTGTCTGTGTGTGTGTGTGTATGTGTGTGTGTGTGTGTGTGTGTGTGTGTGTGTGTGTGTGTGTGTGTGTGTGTGTGTGTGTGTGTGTGTGTGTGTGTGTGTGTGTGTGTGTGTGTGTGTGTGTGTGTGTGTGTGTGTGTGTGTGTATTAGTTTGATGTATGCTGCATTTTATATTGATGGCCTTCTAATTTGTTTGTTTATTTATTTTAAATAACACAGTGACACTTTTCCTTTTGGTAAGAAATCCAGCCATATTCCTTTCATTGTATTTCAAATACTGCACTTTAATTTCAAGCGGAAAACGAATCTTTCCATTAACACATCCACCGCCATTCACGCTGTAACACGTTATTGCCCGCCATGCTTTGACCGCCAGACCACGCTGTACAGCGATATTGAGATCAATATTTCATTTTTTCGCCATGGCATTCATAATTCATATATACACCTCCGGCGCTGCAGCTGAACCTTACAGCTCAATACAACGACGGCTCAATACCGCCGCCTGGTGGATGGTCGGGCGAGTTACACTCGGAACAACAGGAAGTGGGAGGTGTGTGTCGAATAAATTCATCCGGCCGTCAGATATTGTGGCATGGCTCCCGACAGACACTATGTACATAATGGGCGCTTTATAAACGTAATAATCGATATGATTTCGGCGTTTATTGCGACATACAAACCGGAAATGGACCTAGGCGATCGGCGTCGTATATCTGGGATCTTTCACCGCCAGTCTCATTGATTCTAACGTCATTTTCAGCCCAATTGTTCATTCATTTCACTGCAAACCGATCTATTCAATATATCACCCATATGTAGCACCCTGAAAATATGCCTTTTATTCAGAAGTGCTGACTTGGCTTTTATCTCCCCTTTGTGCACAAAGACATGTTGACTAGTTTCCATTGATATTCTCACGAACAATGACGCGAGCTTCTCTTCCTTCTACCGGCTGAAATATGGATTATAAACGGCATTACTGGATTCTATTCTACAATCCTTTTCCCTGTGGAGCTAGTAGGCGGTAACAGCAGGGCGCGCGGTGGCAGGCAGAGAGCGTACGAGAGAGATGGAGGAGGAAGTAGACGGAAGTGCGAGGAACCAGCCTCTTCGACATTGGACTTGGATCGGTTCGGTCGTGTCTGGAAGAGCCCCGTATTGAACTTGAGTATATTACGGGTTATCCTATAACAGTAACCGTAGAAGCGTGTTGCATGTTTCCCTACTGAATACCCTAGCGATACAACGAGTTATCCTAGAAGAAATGCGGTATCGCCCTGAGGGGTTTAAGTTAAAGTTATTCCCTCTAGCGAGGTGCCCTGCCAGCGTGGCATGAAGAGGACCGGTGTTTAGAGGCACCCTGCGTTATCATATATCCCGGCTAGCAGGAGGGCTGTTTGGGGACCCAGAGTGTAGCTGCAGTGTTAGTGAGGGCGAGTTTAGATATGCGCGTGGACCCAGCAACCGCTGTCTACAACCAGTCTGCTCCGGCTGTCTACAACCAGATCTGCACCAGGCTGTCTTCAGCGCACGGGAGTTCGTCCCGACCAACAGAGGTCGCCATCACCCAGCACACGCTCTCAGCCCAGCACTGCCTCTCTGCTCCAGCTCCGCCTGCTAGCACCCTCGCCGAGAGCGTTCGACGCCATCTTGCTATCCGGACGACGGTGGCGCGGCGAGGCCGCCATCTTGGTAGAGTACATTAGGGATTCGATGCCCAGGATTATATTGCACGTTACACAGTGTGGTGCGGCCCGCGGGCAAAGCTAGCGTTGCTAACTACAGTTCTAGGGGTACCCCATTAACAATACATGCCGGCATTAGCATAGGCCTTTTGTTAGGTATTTGTGGGCCCACATTTTGATTTACTTTGAGTGTGATAACGTGTTTGTGTTTAATAATATTTTCCCATCTAAGTAACCCTTTCCCTGTGGGGAGGTTACAGACCTGTTGCATTACAAGTAAAGCCTAGAGAGGTATTATTCTTGCCGTATAATTAAAGCCTGTCAGAGGTATTATACAGGGTGCTGACCCAGACGTGGGTGATGAGTCAAACACATTAAAGGATATTACTCCTGGCACTAACACGGAGGTGTGTGTAGAATATACGTAGACATAAGGTATTGAGTTACACATGGAGTTATGGTAGGACTACAGTCCATTAGAGCACTCCCATTCATCCGTGTAACTGAACAGTACAAAATAGCATTAAAGAATTAGATGGGAGTTCTGTGTGCGTGTCCATTCATGAGCCGTTTAACAACTCTTTTGGTGTGGGTAACGTTAATACCATTAACCCCTTCCTATTCCACCTTTTCCTTTTTTTATTGTAAGGTTTCTAGTGTCACTGAGGGAGGGTACTGCTTGCGGGGGGAACCAAGTTATTTATTTACAATTCAGTCACTAGGTGTGGGATGGTTGTAGGAGTAATTGGGGGAAGTGGGAGCGTGTTGGGGAGTACTGCTGACCGCCCTGCTGCAGGGGAGGAAGACCAGAGTACCAGACCAGGTTGGTAAATCCCGGGCCCCATCCACTCGCACGGCCAGCCTCCAGTTGAAGCTCCAGACTCAAAGACGGAAGTGCAGTTAGACAGAGCTCTACTGTGTCTCGCTACCCAGTGATTGTGCCCACCCGTTCCCACAAAGCAGGGATAATCCACCCTGCTACACATACTACATAAAGCATTTACTGACGATCATGGAATTATAAACTACCCCCCCCCCCTTTCCTCCGCGCATGATGATGCATAACGTATAGGATCATATACAGTTGCATTTTTTTATATAACGTGTATCGGGAATAAACGGCAATCGATAATCTATATATGCGTTTAGGCCTATAACTCACGTTCTAGGAATTCGGCACGGCCAACCTGGGAGCAGTGGAGCAGCGCTGGAACGCTCAGCTTGCAGAGTACGACTTTGTGGTGCACTACAAACCTGGTCGACTCAACCAGAACGCGGACGCCCTGTCTCGCATGCCGATGCGATCAGAACCTGAAGTGGAAGACACTGAGAAAGACTTCCTAACGATACCCGCGACCGGCACCCACACCCGTCAGGGTCTCCAGGAACGGACCGCTCCATTGTCCGTCCCCGCCCCAGTCGCCCACGATGGCTACGTCGTGGTCCCAGCGGAGGAAGTACGGGCCCTGCTGTGCCCCGGGAGACCGACAGAGACGCGGGAGGTCCCGAGTGTCAGCGCACGACAGATAGCGGCACAGAAGGGGAACAGCGGATACGACTGGGCGGAAATGCGGCAACTTCAGGCCGACGACCCCGAGTTGGGCCCGGTGTGGCGAGCGGTGACGCAGGGGGTCCCTCCCTCTAAAGGACAGCTGAAAGAAGGAGACCCGAAACTCTGCAAGTTATACGGGCAGTGGGAGCGGTTCCGTCTGCACCAACAAGTACTGTTTCGGCGCGTCAGCGATCCCCGCGACGGGGAGGAGGTTCTCCAGCTGGTGGTGCCCACAGCCCTGCGACGGAGGATCTACGAGACCCAGCACGAAGATGCGGGACACTACGGGGGACGAGGGACGGTGGTCCTGATGAGGCGAGGTTATTACTGGATCGGAATGGCCGAAGAGGTGAAGAAATGGGTGCAGCAATGCAGGCGATGTGCATTAGCTCGCGATGTGTTCCCTAAAGCCCAGGCCCAGATGACCTGCACTAACGTGACGGCACCCATGGAGGTCCTGGCCATGGACTTCACCGTATTGGAGAGGTCGGTGGGTGGCTACGAGAACGTACTGGTGCTGACCGATATGTTCACCAGGTTCACTATTGCCGTACCGACCAAAGACCAGACTGCGAAGACCACCGCCACTGCCATCATCAAGTACTGGTTCGTGTACTACGGTTGCCCTGCCCGACTCCATGCCGATCAAGGGCGACATTTCGAGTCGAGCGTCATCAAGGAGCTATGCCGACTGTACGGAATTTCAAAGAGCCGCACCATGCCTTATCATCCCCAGGGGAATGGGCAATGCGAGAGGTTCAATCGGACGATGCACGACATGCTGCGTAGTCTGCCCGCAGAGAAGAAGCGAGACTGGAAGGAGCACCTACCCGAGTTGGTACTTACGTACAACTGCCATGTGCACTCCTCCACGGGATACTCTCCCTTCTACCTGCTCTTTGGGAGGGACGCTAGGATGCCCCGGGACGTCCTGGGGGGCAGAGACGTCATTGAGGAGGGGGCGGCGGACCTGGACGAGTGGGTACAGAGTCACCATGAGCGACTGAAGGCCGCCGCCGAGGCCACGGCGAAGCAGGCGTCTCATCGACGCAAGAGAATCTATGACAGGAAGAGCAGAGGTGCACTCCTGCGGGCCGGAGACCGGGTCCTGATACACGACCACCGAATCCGGGGCCGTAATAAGATACAGGACAAGTGGGAGCCTACGTCGTATGTGGTGGTTAAGCAGAGCCACGAAGGGACGCCCGTGTTCACGGTCAGGCCCGAAGCAGGGGGTCCAGAAAGGACCGTGCATCGAGACCAGCTCAAGACCTGTCCCTTCCCGGCTTCTGACCCGGAAGTGCGGGCGAGAGCCCCTCGACAGATCCCGGTGGCACCGCGGAGCTCGTCCGAATCAGACATCGGAGGTGCTTTCTGGCCCCGGCGGGAAACGCATCCTAGGGCGTGTAACCACCCCGGGCCCCGGCGGGACGCCCCTGAAGAGGCCGAGAGCGCCGAGTCAGAGGTGGAGTCGACCCCCTAAGGAGAGGATGGGGAAGACGGCGGAGACGGAGTCGAAGAGGAGGCCGCTGGCGGTCCACTGAGGGCCCGAGGCGGTGGTCCATGACCCGCCAACGGGCACGGAAGAATCCGACACGGAGTCGGAGGTGGGGGAAGTGGAACCCCCGCAAGGGGAAACCGCCCGGCCCCAGAGGAGCACCAGAGGTCGGCTACCCGCTCGGTATCGCCAGGACTACGTGCTCAAGAGTGAGTTTGTTGAACAGTGTGTCCAACTCATGAAGGAGTGTGTGAAACTGTTAGCATAATGTGTGATTGTCGATCTATGTGTGAAACTGTGGTCTCAGGACCGTTTTCATGCATGCGTTGGTTGGTGTTTCATTGAGTTAACTTGCAGAGGACTTAGCAAGTTCAAAGTGGGGGGAAATGTAGCACCCTGAAAATATGCCTATTATTCAGATGTGCTGACTTGCCTTTTATCTCCCCTTTGTGCACAAAGACATGTTGACTAGTTTCCATTGATATTCTCACGAACAATGACGCAAGCTTCTCTTCCTTCTACCGGCTGAAATATGGATTATAAATGGCATTACTGGATTCTATTCTACAATCCTTTTCCCTGTGGAGCTAGTAGGCGGTAACAGCAGGGGGCGCGGTGGCAGGCAGAGAGCGTACGAGAGAGACGGAGGAGGAAGTAGACGGAAGTGCAAGGAACCAGCCTCTTCAACATTGGACTTGGATCGGTTCGGTCGTGTTTGGAAGAGCCCCGTATTGAACTTGAGTATATTACGGGTTATCCTATAACAGTAACCGTAGAAGCGTGTTGCATGTTTCCCTACTGAATACCCTAGCGATACAACGAGTTATCCTAGAAGAAATGCGGTATCGCCCTGAGGGGTTTAAGTTAAAGTTATTCCCTCTAGCGAGGTGCCCTGCCAGCGTGGCGTGAAGAGGACCGGTGATTAGAGGCACCCTGCGTTATTATATATCTCGGCTAGCAGGAGGGCTGTTTGGGGACCCAGAGTGTAGCTGCAGTGTTAGTGAGGGCGAGTTTAGATATGCGCGTGGACCCAGCAACCGCTGTCTACAACCAGTCTTCTCCGGCTGTCTACAACCAGATCTGCACCAGGCTGTCTTCAGCGCACGGGAGTTCGTCCCGACCAACAGAGGTCGCCATCACCCAGCACACGCTCTCAGCCCAGCACTGCCTCTCTGCTCCAGCTCCGTCTGCTAGCACCCTCGCCGAGAGCGTCCGACGCCATCTTGCTATCTTGCTATCCGCCATCTTGGTAGAGTACATTATGGCTTCGATGCCCAGGATTCTATTGCACGTTACACAGTGTGGTGCGGCCCGCGGGCGAAGCTAACGTTGCTAACTACAGTTCTAGGGGTACCCCATTAACAATACATGCCGGCATTAGCATAGGACTTTTGTTAGGTATTTGTGGGCCCACATTTTGATTTCCTTTGAGTGTGATAACGTGTTTGTGTTTAATAATATTTTCCCATCTAAGTAACCCTTTCCCTGTGGGGAGGTTACAGACCTGTTGCATTACAAGTAAAGCCTAGAGAGGTATTATTCTTGCCGTATAATTGAAGCCTGTCAGAGGTATTATACAGGGTGCTGACCCAGACGTGGGTGAGGTAATATTCCTACATCCTGAACGATAGATAATTGATGTTGAATGGGCCATAGTAATGTCAATTTAGCAATACAATTTAAAAAGTTATAGCCCTGCAAATAAGGTGAACATCTCCATAGGCTTAGAGTGGTGGCAGACTGGCTATATTGATAGATATAAGTTATGGCAGGGAATGTGTTAAGATCTGACAATCAGGGAATTTAAACATTGTTGACATTGTTTTTGTGTTTATTTTAAAGAAAGGAAAGTCTAGTGCTGGTTGAGGATATGCATACTTTGTGTTGATGGCTTTTGTCTATAATGTGGCCACAAAAATAGAAAGGTTTAATTATTTTGTTTGTTTGCACTAAGTTAATACTTTGACAAATGTAGCCTATATTTTTCAGTCAGTTCGGTCTGCCAAACATTATTTAAGGCACACCGCTGTAAACCTTTTTAATTTAAATTTTTAAATAAATGAGAATTACATTTTTTTAAACAAGGTATATCAAACCGAACCGAAAACCGTTACCCCAACCATGATACAAACCGAACCATACATTTTGTGAACCGTTCCACCCCTAGTAAAGACCCTAACCCTGTCAAAACAGCAGTCAAAGTGTATATTTTCAGCACTACATTTTTATTTCTCTTATTTTTCGGGATCATATCCCACAAACTTGAACGTTATTGGCATAAAACAACTCAGTTAGCTTCTCTACCTTTCTGTGAACGTCTAGCGAAAAACGGCATTGCAATCTGATGAAAAAATGGCGGAGAAATTTACATTATAAAAAAGTAACTGTACTTAGATTAGTATATTTCAATCACGTGAATCATGCCTGGTGTTACAAAGGATCAGATTAAACCGAATATATATATTTATTTATTGATATATATTGCATAGTATTTGTATATCGTTTGATATCCCCTGTATATTCCTTGTACATATACACGGAATATCCCTTTAGCCCAGACCATAATAGTTCATTCTCCTATTGGACAGCGGTCCACCGGCGCCAGGGACCGGCCTCCGGAGCCAGGTTCAAAGTCACCGTCAAGATGTGTCTGGACATGCCCAACCTTGCCCAGGGATACGCGACAGAAATGAGAGTGGAACTAGTTTGTGCACCGTGCGTATAAATACGGCGCAGGTGAATGTAGAAGCCCCTTAGCCCCTTACCTCCGTACCCTTCGTCCATTTAGCATGTTACCGATAAGTTGAAGCCTCACCCACGATACAACGTGCGGTGAAGTATGGCCTGTTTGGCCTCAGAATAGAGCATCGAGACCGCGTGCGAATTAGTAACTGAATTGTCAGAGTTTGGCGCTATACCGTCGAGTGCGACATATTTTTATTAAGTCTTTAATAGTCTATTTGTGTATAGTGTATCGTGCGGTTATAATTCTACAGTGACCAGCATCTCCAACGCTTTCTCGTATTAGCTAGAGTTCTTATCCAGGCTGGGCCGACCGCATGGCGCTTTCACCCGAGGAGACCTAGGCGAGAGCCGTATGGACATGTACACTGGATTAATCTACCCGACGACTACATAGCCCTTTGCGGCTGGAATATATTTGCTTTGGTCCTGTGATTTATGGAGCGGAGAACCAGTGTGGTATAATTATGTCCTCATGTAAATATATCCCCCTCCCTGTGTTCCCTTTACCTGTGCCCCCCCCCCCTCTCTGTGGAATAAGACACTCCCCTCCCCTGTGTCCCCATTACCTGTACCCCCCCCCCCAAACCTGTACCCCCTCCCCCCCATCTGACCTATCAAATGGGACCACACACCCCCTTTGTTGAACTATAAAGGGCTCTTCCCGACCACAATCAAGGCTTCTTACCTGGGTAATTTCAGCTGATCACCTGGGGCGAGAGCCTCAGCCATTCTCTCTATGTATTCTATCTGTTTGGTTAATAAACCTTGTTATTATCCAAGCCTCGGTTGACTGAGACATTCTTCATCAGGATATCCACAAATATCCCACAATTGGCGTCTACGAACTTGTGACAGACTTTTTGCGTCCTCCCGGCGTGCTGTATCATTCAACTATACAGAGAAAAGTGAGTATAATAGGATGGTCGACCAAAAATGTATGGAAGGAATTAAAATCTTCCCGCTTTTCTCTGTGCCAGGTGAATATTACAGAATGTTGTCCAATATTGAGATCATGGCTGAGTAGAATAATGTGCATTAATATATCTGATCTGTATTGAGAATCGTTACCAGGGCGCGCGTGCACCTGGGTCCTTTATCAGGCGGTTCTGAGAGGATGGGTTATAGTGCTATTCCCAAAAGTTTAGGCACAAAGGTTGAGGTGCTATTCCTGGTCGAGTCGGAGCCGACCGAAAGCTAAGGCACACACAGGTTGTTGGATTGCTACCCCTAGTCTAGCTGATGCAGACTAAAAATATAGGCAACAAAATAGATACGTGAGCTTATTATGATGTGATATCCTTGGAAAACGCTACTCTGTTAAAAACGTTCTGTGATTCCTTTGCAAAGAGGCGGGAAGTAGGACCGAGAAGCGGATAGAATCATAATTAGAAATTACCAGAGTAGCGTCATAATATTCATTGTTTCAACCTCAAACTAAGCCCACAATCTCATTCCTGAAAACGATGTATTTTGGATTAAATTAACCAATTGATCAATACAGATAGCGGGAAGATGATCACGCGATGTCCTATGTAGTACATGATTACGCGATGTCCCGAGAGTACGTGAATGTACATTAAACGGGACATCAGTCGCGGAAAGTACATTAAACAGGACATTAATCGCGAGTTCAAGAGACCGAGAGTGTGATTAAAAGGTATATATAATCTAATATATCGCTGGTAAATTTCGAAGTCAGGTTCGGTCGTTATGACTTTAATAACGATGTGTAGTTATATATCAAGGGATAAATGCCTTGTCGCAGCAGAGTGCTGGCCGACTAAACGTACAGCGATCCAATACAGTCAGATATATACACACGTTAACTTATATGTATTAGTGTTTGTTTGTCTGTTTAAGCCTCGTTTGTATGTGCACAAGTATTATAGGACCCGTCGCGTTGCTTTATTGAGTCAAGAACCGGCTGCGGATAGCGCGACGAGCATTGAGAGACAGGTACCGTTATACAAAGAATAACATTGAAGTGCAGTTCACGGGAACAAACTAGGATAGTAATTTCCGGATTCCGCAGAACACCGGCCCACGGGAACAACCATTTGGGGAAGTATAGTTTTATCGTTTCAGTTTGTTTACGTTTCACATATGCACAGGCGCGTTCATTCGGTAACAAAACGCTGGTATAGGAATTCCAGGCTATTGAGAGCTCGTAAAAAAATACTGTATGAATTGCAAAGCGTTATTTCCGAGGCGAATGAGAACGCACGAACGTCGCATGGAGCGATGACGTCACGCTATGCGCGCCGTGAAGCTATGATTTTATATTAAACTATCCATAGGCGAACGTAAAGTTTAATGTGCCCAAGGCCGTAGGTGCGTGAAATCCACGTGTAGTATATGTTTTATTTGTATATGTATGTGCGCGCTGCTATTGGAAAATGTTGAGTTGAGGTGGCGAGATGCGGGTTGCTGACGACACGTAACGGATCCAACCCAACACAACAGCTGTCCCCGGTGAGTATAAAAATCATAAATATAGATGCATTGATTGATTGAAAACTTTATTAACAGATTGCAGAATGAGTACAATACAGCACAGCTCAATACACAATTGTTAAGGGGATGCAGACCAGAGAGAGACTTTAGTCTTGTTTACATCAGGGTCCCCCATTTTCAATACCAGACTTGTTTACATCAGGGTCCCCCATTTTCTGTTTATCAGGACATATTATGACATACATGACATACAGATAGTCAGTACTGCTACATCTGTACATTTATGACATACCAGATTTGCAAATTCAGTACTGTTTGTGGTACACAACTATCATCTCAGTTACAGTAAATTACAACTATCTCAGATCACTTGAGTGTTTATGTTGCTTTAATTTACACATTATAAGTCACATAAAGCTAATTACAATGTCTGTTTCAGAATTATAATACATCTATGGGCGTACCTTGTAGTCCACATAAACAGCGTTAGATTAGGCTTTATAAGCTTTCAATGTTGAAAACTTGGAACACAAACAACATAGATCATGTTTAAAAGTAAGATGTTTAGGTTATATTCACTTGAGTTAATGTGTTTATCTAAAGAACCAATGAAAGATAACTAGCCCTTTCCATTGTAAGACATTTTAAACATGATTCAAAATGTGTGGGTCCACATTCATATGCTTGTGTACATATGCGATATGATTGATAAATGATAACACTATCATTACATCCAAGAACGGGATGGATGAGATCTAGCTAATGTTTGTTGAGCACACAGACAGTCAAAGAGGATTCACCCAGGTTTTAGAAAAGAGTGGAAAATTAACATGTGTTTGTATTTACAGATCTGGCTCTGAGGCGAGATGCAAAACAGTGAATGACTACACCCAAATTGTATCACAAAAGACAGAAAATCCAACAATTTGCATGTCAACCGAGAGACAGTGCAGAGCTGAGAGACAATCGATTGACCATTTGGAACAAATCTACATCCAAAACACCCACATGTAAATTTCTTCAGAGTGGGCACTTGGGAGACAAAGCAATGCAAATGCCTGCACTCGTGACCACAGACTTGATGAACTCACCTAGCGGTGGATGGCAACAGAGAACCACTTAATTAACATGAATTAGACACCGGTGATGAATTTGCAGTTATGAAAATCTACCTAACTCCCATACTAACAATAACTAACCAGTCGTTTTCATCATCTCTTTTCAAAAGACACATGAATTAGAGAAGTGCCCGAGATGAAAGATTAATGATGAAAACAACTACTTACAATCCCCTCCTTCTATTCTCTGTTCATAACCAATAACATGCATGACTTTCCTTAGACTATTCTTTTAACAACTAATACTCTCCATGATTGCAAAATTATCAACCACCAAAATTGCAGCACAATTATCTAAATGTACAAGATATCAACAACATTGATCATTTAGCTGACACTTTTATCCAAAGCGACTCACAGGTTCTGTACGACAGGACATCAGGCAAGGCACACCTCTATCAGCTGAGTAACAATGGTCATCAAAGTGTTGAGTGCTACAGTGTAGATTAGTTTATTAGGACAAATGCATGACAGTAAGGTTAGTTAAAACGTAGATGACAAAACAAATGATTGTTTTTCATGCAAAAATTAACTGGCTACCTAGATTTTATGTTTTTTCCCCATGCTATGCTATGATGAGCCATACTGAGATGTGAAAAACGCCAGAGAAGTCGTGGAGAGGTAAGTATCCTGAGGCACACCCAACGCATCCTGAGGTAAGATCAACTTCAATTTAACACCACAGACTATTTTATCTGATTCAAGACTTTGGCCATTCATTTACAAATTTTATTTAAAGCCTAATGCTGTAAGATCTAGTTAGACACAAGATCTGATAAAATTGTAGTGAATGTGACCTTCTTGACGTAAGTTATCACTGCTAATGCAATTGGTTTGCATTTCCTATTGTCAATTAAGTGAACCAGTTGGATTGTTCCAAGACACCAAGTTTGTTTTGACCACAGAACAATGCATAACGATTATCATAATCACCTTTTATATTAACCACTAGGTTAACGGTTTTCAATTTTATTTTGACACATTAGCCACTAAGGTAATGTCTATTGTATATATTTATTTAATTTTTATGTGTTACTGTTTGGCCCTGCCACACGACCGACAGAGAACACCTTGTCAACAACGACGCAACATCATTCAGATTAATACCTTCACAAGAAGGAAACTTTTCACACAATTGTATGTATCTGCAAAACGATGAACTAGAGATGTGATGAAAAGAAATCAATGAGAAAGCATTAACAATGGTTAGTAATAATGAGCTAAAATGTATTGCTGAAGGAAGAAGTGACCACATGATCACATTACATCACATTTGAATTACTTAGGTTACAAAATTGTATTGTCAGACAAGAAAGAATCAGTTGTTTTATTCTCTCATAGAAGAGGACATGTAACGTTGTTTTGCACCTATATGGTGATGCACTAGAATTACATACAGAAGCGATGCATAAGACGTTTTATCTCCTCATTTATAGAGAAGAAATGGAGAAAATTGCCTGATTCTAAGTAAAGACCAACAAAACTGAGGCAATCACAGATGAACGTGACACTCAAACTCAGGGTAAATACAACTGGATCCTAAGTAATTTCATCAAGAATCATCATAAAACGTGCAAAAATATATATATATATATTTTTGAACAGTTTCCCATAATCAATCATGTTAGTTTTATTAACCACCAGGTTAACGGTTGTTAAAATGTTTTTGTACACATTAGCCTAATTATGCACACAATTTTGTTTTTTCACCCTGTGCAATCTGACCACACAGACAGTGCATGTATTTAATTGGTTTATTACGATGCCTGTATGCACAACGATCACATTAGCCTCCCCAGAGTCACGACATAAACGACTGAAGGTATGCCAAGATATTTGCACAGCGATAGCTTCTAATGATTATGTTAATTGTTGTTTGATATCAGAGATGAGGACCACTCATTGATATAGGTATTTTGAGCGATTAATAAAAGAAAAGGGTGATATCTATTCCCACACCTCTGATATCAAAATAACACAGACCGCAGTCCAGTCGATCATGTCATGAATCATGTATGTAAATAATTCTATTAATCATGTATGTAAATAATTCAATTTTAAACTATTATCCCCACTTTTACCTGTTCCAAACAATCCTGGTATATTATACATTAATCTCACCCACATTATAAGAAAGAAAAGTGAGTATTGTGGTATAATTATGTCCTCATGTAAATATATCCCCCTCCCTGTGTTCCCTTTACCTGTGCCCCCCCCCCCTCTCTGTGGAATAAGACACTCCCCTCCCCTGTGTCCCCATTACCTGTACCCCCCCCCCAAACCTGTACCCCCTCCCCCCCATCTGACCTATCAAATGGGACCACACACCCCCTTTGTTGAACTATAAAGGGCTCTTCCCGACCACAATCAAGGCTTCTTACCTGGGTAATTTCAGCTGATCACCTGGGGCGAGAGCCTCAGCCATTCTCTCTATGTATTCTATCTGTTTGGTTAATAAACCTTGTTATTATCCAAGCCTCGGTTGACTGAGACATTCTTCATCAGGATATCCACAAATATCCCACACCAGCCAACGCTGCACGTGTTGGATTTACCCCGAGAGGAGTCAAGTCGAGTCGGCGCTCAGAGAGCCTGAGGCCGCCTAGCTTTCTTCCCTGTGGAGCTACAGTCTACAAGAGAACCAAGCTGTATTCGTCTGTGGATCAAGAGGCTACTGCACCGGCTTCTGTACCTGAAGTCTCCCTAGTCATCGTTGACCAGACGTCCTACTACCGACAGATCTTCTACCCCCCTTGCTGGCTTACAACCAGTGGGAACCCCTTCCAGTATCTCCCGCTATCACTAGTGCACCATAGATATAATTCCCTAAGATTCAGGTTGTATAATTACCTCCTGCGTAACCAGAGAATGGACATTCGTTATTGATTTGCCTACGCATACTCTTTTGCCTTACAAGTGCATTCAAAGAATAATGTAAAGTATCCTATGTACCTTTTGCTTCATTAAATACTTGATTAATACCTTTGACTGGAACCGATTTCATTGTGGGAAGTGTTCATCATATTCATATATCGTGTACTGTATGGCCAGTAATTAAAGTACATAAAGCGGTAGTGGTTTAATGATACCATACTTATCAATACAGTCAGGGAATTGTACCCCTCAGTTACAATTGGTCCTTCGAGCCGGAGGGTAACTAGTGTAATATTAATATAGTGGTATTAATATTGACATGGCCTATGATGAACACTCCACAAAACGGTTCTCCTAAAGTAGATCGCCTGCAGCGTAGACGGCAGACACCTCAGTACTTAGAGGATTACGTTGCCAGTATACTACCTAGCCTTCTACAGACGGTAAACGCGGAAAAAGTAGATAGTAAAATTATGTCCGACCCTATCGCCCAGGTTACCCCGCCAATAGAGGCCCTAGTGGGTTCTAATGTAACTGACCAAGCTCACGGTAGGGACCAGGAGGGACCTGACACGACTTTACCCCCCGCCAAGACCGAAGAAGTAGTCCCCGGAGAGCTCCAGGATAAAGACAGCTCTCCAGGGATGGAACTCTACCCGCTACAAGAAGAAGAGACCCCGGAGATGGATCTCCAGGACTCGCCACAGGAGAGCAGATCTCCAACGAGTACTGCCAGGAGCGGATCACCTCAACCAGCGTCTTCCCCCAGCGGGGCGGACAAGATGCTGGCACAGGCATTCCTCACCAGCCTAGCAGCCTCTACAGAGCGCGATCGACTCCAAGCACAGATGCTTAGCGAGCGCGAACATTCTTCCATGGAAAGAGAACGCATTCAAGCGCAGCAACGGAGCGACGAAGATCGTATACGTCTAGAGATTAGACGCCTTCAGACAGAAGAGAATATGGTAAGAGACCGGGCCGATGCAGAGCGCGCCGCCGCCGAAGCAGAGCGCGCCGCCGCCGAAGCCCAGCGCGCCGCTGCCGGTGCCCAAAGAGAAGCAGAGCGCGACATCGCTCTCACCAAGCGCGAAGCAGAGCGCGACATCGCTCTCACCAAGCGCGAAGCCGAGCGCGACCGATTACAAGCGCAGATAATGGAGCAGCTGATCGCCAGGGCGACACCCCCTCCCTCCGCACGGGGTTCCAGGGCCTCGTCAAGACACGGGTCAAGGGCACCCTCCCCTACCCGATCAAACAACCCTGAGCCCGACCACCAGAGAGAGCCTATACCCCCCTCCGAACTCCTTCCCCGACCGGTCCACGCGAGGACCAGCTACAAGGAAGAAACGGTCTACACCGCGGAGAGGCTAAATAGACGACTACAGGATCTAGAGGACCTGCCAGAGCAAGAAGAAGAGGGAGAGGAGGAGAGTCAAGCCCGACAGCAGCACAGAACTCCACAGGACCAGGAGGTCCAGTACAGCCCAGGCTCTACCCCCGCGGCTCTGCGCTACAGACCCCCGACTCAATTCACGGGTGAGCTTGACGCACGACCAGCCCCGAGGAATAGCACCTGGATACGCGGGCCATGGTACCCAGCAGGTACCAGCCCACCAAGAGGCGTAAGAGGAGACTCGCCTAGGAGGCCTCTCTTCCAACGCTCACCGATGTGCCAGCCATCCATGGCATCATACATTGGCACACCGACGTTTCCGGACTTCACCCACAAGAACAGAGCACAGTACACCGAGCTACGAATGTGCCTAGAGACAATGATGTCCGATGTAACTGACGAACCGTACAAGTATGCTATCCTACTGAAGCACCTCAAGGTGCCCCGAGCGCACAATATAGCGCTGGCCTATGCCACCTCTACTACCCCATACACAGCGGCTCTAGCAGCACTCGACCAAAGATATGGACGTATATGGGATTACGTAATACAAGAGATAAGGCATATTGATCGCCTACCCCCAGCCACAGACAATCGCTCACTAGATGACCTGCCTATCAAGGTACAATCCCTGGTAGGGATGCTGGGGGCGCAAAGAGAAAAGGGTATGCACGAACTGTACGCAAACTCTAATGTCGAGGATTTTAGAGAAGCTTCCGCCCGCCCGACAAGAGCGCTTCAGGCGGCAAAGAGACCACCGTGATCCTAACGGTCCCGAGCCATCCCTCCTAGACCTAGCCGACTTCCTAGCGAGAGAAGTCAACAGCCTACGGTTGGATACGTTCATGCGGAGCACCCCAAGCTCCAGAGAGGGACCTAGGAGAGCAAACGATGGCCGAAGATTGGTGACCGTCATGCACCAATCAGAACCAGTACCGAGCAGCAAGAACCACAGTACCCCCTCGATGAAAGAGAAGTGGAAGATGGTGTGCCCGTACTGCGAGAAAGAACACTGGTTGTCACAATGTGACACATTCAAGAAGATGACCGCCGATGAAGTGGGTCAATGGATAAAGTCCAACCAACGCTGTTACCGATGTGCGCGCAGTCACATGGCAGCCGAGTGCCGCTTAAAGAAGAGGTGTAGTCGGTGTGACGGAGCCCACCTAGATGTCCTACACGACAGTAACAGAAGAAAGCCTGCACCCCCAAGCAGCACAAAGGCAAGTGTTATGTACATTGACCCCGCCAGCAGCGGGGGCGCCCGAGTGCTCTTAAAGGTGGTCCGCGTAACACTGAGTTACCAAGACAAGGTCATGGACACTTACGCCGTCCTTGACGACGGGTCAGAGAAGACCCTTCTCCTCGCATCCGCTGCGGCCCAGCTGGGGCTGCGGGGGAGCGAAAACCAGATGACGATTCGGACAATAAGAAGAGATCTAAAGACGATAAAGGGCGAGAATGTCTCCTTCACTATCGCAGCAAGCGGGCAGCCAGACGGTATAGGATTACTAATGCTTTCACCAGCCAAGAAATAGGCCTGTCGCAGTACACCTACCCCATCGCCAAGCTGATGGATAAATATGTGCACCTGCGTCAACTACCTATACCGCTCATAGATGGTGCCACCCCGACCCTGCTGATAGGCTCCGACCATGCAGACCTCATAGTCCCGATAGACCGGGTCCACACAGGGCCCAGAGGCTGTCCTGCAGCAGTCGAGACCCGCCTAGGATGGACATTACAAGGCCCCCTCGCTAAGTCTCTTAACCGAACAGCAGCCACTAGCTGCCTCCACTCCAGAGTGACAGAAGAAGACACCACCCTCCTACAGCATGTCGAGAGGCTATGGACACTAGAGACAATGCCCTTTAAGAACGAAAAGAAAGACATTCGTTCCAAGGAAGACATTTACGCCATAGCACTCCTCGAGCAAGGGACAAAGAGAGTCAAAGTCAACGGAGTGATGAGATACGCAACTCCACTCTTGAGGCGAGAGGGTATGCCTACCTTCCACGCCCCAAAAGAAGCGACGGAGCGGTATCTATTGAACACAGAGCGGCGCCTAGCCAGAGACCCCGCTCAAGAGACTGTGTACCGCGCTGAGATTAACAAGCTAATCACAGCGGGACACATAAAGAAAATTGACATTAAAGAGGCCGATCAGACGACCGAATCATGGTACGTGCCGCACCACAAAGTCCACCACAACGGCAAGGATCGTATTGTGTTCAACTGCAGCTACCAGATCGGATCACAAAATCTGAATAAAGAGCTCTTGCCCGGCCCAACACTCGGCCCCTCCCTACTAGGCGTGTTACTACGTTTCCGCCAGGACAAGGTGGCCATCAGCGGCGACATCAAAGGGATGTTCCTGCAGGTGAGACTAGTGGAGGAGGACAAGCCCCTGCTGCGGTTCCTATGGAGAGAGAGGATCGGGGATGAGCAACCAGCCATCTATCAATGGGAAGTCCTCCCTTTCGGAACCACATGCAGCCCATGCTGTGCTACGTTTGCACTGCAAAAACACGTCGCAGAGGACCCAGCAGCTGATGAAGAGGTCCGAAAAAGTGTAGAAAATAGTTTCTACGTGGACAACTGTCTGCAAAGCGTCTCGACGCCAGAAGAAGCCGAGGCCCTTCTACTCAAGCTCCGCGCCTCCCTGATCAAAGGCGGCTTTGATCTCAGGCAGTGGGCCAGCAGCGACCCGCAAGTATTGCGCAGCCTCTCCCCCGAGGACAAGGCAGCAAGCAGCGAGACCTGGATGGCGACCGTCCCAGGAGAAGCCCAAGAAATGACATTAGGACTAGTCTGGCGCTTCAAAACAGACTCGCTCCATTATAAACACACACCCCTGACCAAGGAGCAGGGAAGGTCGACTGCACTACCGACCACCAGACGGAGTGTATACAGAACACTCGCCAGACAATATGACCCGTTGGGATGTATTCTACCTTACACCACCAGGGCAAAGATGATTGTAAGAGCGTTATGGGACAAGGACCAGGGCTGGGACGACCCCATACCCGAACACATTGCATCCACATGGAGAGAGTGGGAGACGGAACTCAGCTCACTCCCAGGTGTTAACATACGCCGCAGCTACTTCCCACCCACAGTGAGGCCGGAGACGTGCCAGATGGACCTGCACGTCTTCAGCGACGCCTCCGAAGTAGCCTACGGTTCGGTGGCCTACTTGCGTGCCCGAGAGGAGGGAGGAGAAATACATACTGCCTTCATCCTGGCCCGCTCAAGAATAGCCCCACGAAAGCAACAATCTATCCCGCGTCTAGAGCTCTGCGCAGCCCTAGCAGGAGCGCAACTCGCCACGTTAATCCAACGTGAACTCACCATTCCGGTGCAAAGAACAATCTTGTGGTCAGACTCCACGACAGTACTCACATGGATCCGGTCTGATTCGTGCAGATACAAGGTCTTCGTGGGGGTCAGAGTCACAGAGATTCAAGATTTAACAGAAGTAGCAAGCTGGAGGTATGTGGACACAAAACACAACCCAGCTGACGTCATCACCCGGGGAATGTCCCTGGATGACCTCACCCGTCACAACCTATACAGTGACGGGCCAGAGTTCCTCAAGCTCCCGGAAGAAGAGTGGCCTACACCCACCCCACGGGAAGCGAGTAAAGAGGAGGCAGAAAACAAGAAATCTATGTTCTGTGGATTGAACACACTCGTCTCCACAGACCCCGACATAGACGATTGCCTCACCCTAGAGAGTGCGCAGCTAAAGACATTCCTGTGGCACCACCCAGAGGTTCAGCTCACTACTGACATTACAGCAGCTGACTACGAAGAAGCAGAACTTCTTCTACTACAACGAGCCCAGAGAGACTCGTTCCCCGATGAGCTAGACTGTCTACAGGGAGCAAAGCCCGTCCCATCAGACAGCAGACTGCTCCACCTAGCCCCCGAGAGCGACGCCCATGGTCTCATCAGAGTGGGTGGTCGTCTGCGGAGAGCTCCAGACTTACCGGATGACGTCAAGTACCCGATAGTCTTAAACAGCCGACACAAGGTCACAGAGCTGATCATAAAGAAATACGACGAGGATGTGCATCACGCCGGGGCAGAGAGAGTCTTCGCGGAGATCAGACGTCGTTATTGGATACTGCAAGGGAGAGAAGCAGTGCGGCGCTTCCAGCGAACCTGTCTAGACTGTCGTAAGTGGCGAGCGCAGCCCAGTATACCCCGGATGGCTGACCTACCTCCCTGTCGCCTCCGACTCGGCGACAAGCCTTTTCACTCCACCGGTATGGACTGTTTCGGCCCGCTGTATATAAAGAAAGGAAGAGGAACCGAGAAGCGGTGGGGTATTGTATTCAAATGCATGACCACCCGAGCGATGCATATAGAACTCCTTCCAACCATGAGCACAGACTCATTCCTTATGGCCTTCCGAAGATTCACATCGCGGAAAGGCAAACCGTCTATATTATTGTCTGATCACGGGACAAACTTCAAAGGCGGAGAAAGAGAGCTGAGAGAGAGCTTCCAAGCTATGGGCCCAGAACTTAAGACCCACCTCGCTCCATACCAGATTGACTTCCAGTTTAATCCCCCGAACGCACCTCACTTCGGTGGAACTTGGGAACGAGAAGTACGTTCAATAAAGACAGCCCTGTACGCCGTGCTTGGGGCCCAGACCGTGGCGGAAGAAGTCCTAATGACAGTCCTCACGGAGATCGAGGGAGTATTGAACTCAAAGCCCCTCGGTTACGTCTCAAGTGATGTAGCAGATGTCGACCCAGTCACCCCCAACACACTCTTGATGGGGCGGCTGGACCCCGCGCTACCACAGACAATGTACAGGCCTGAAGAAGCGAACGGCCGAAGAATGTGGAGGTACAGTCAAGTATTGGCTGACAAGTTTTGGAACAGCTTCCTACTCCACTATCTACCGTCTCTACAGACCCGCCAGAAATGGGTGAAAGAGAGAGACAATTTGACAGAAGGAACAGTCGTCATGATTATCGACCAGTCACTACCCCGAGCTATGTGGCCGGCTGGCCGCGTAAGCAAAGTGATCACCGGTGCCGACGGAAGGGTCCGAGCAGCCGAAGTGCTCGTCCAAGGGCGGACCTACACCCGACCCGTGGCGAGGCTAATAGAACTGCCAAGGCTCCCCGATACCATCGATGACGACCATGACCCCATGACTTTGTGAACTGACAGACCCCTCACAGCAGACATCGAGTAGTGGACAGTGCGGTTAATCTGTCTCTGCTTAGCTAATTAGGTGGGACTAATTAGGAGCGGCTGTTACAAAGGATCAGATTAAACCGAATATATATATTTATTTATTGATATATATTGCATAGTATTTGTATATCGTTTGATATCCCCTGTATATTCCTTGTACATATACACGGAATATCCCTTTAGCCCAGACCATAATAGTTCATTCTCCTATTGGACAGCGGTCCACCGGCGCCAGGGACCGGCCTCCGGAGCCAGGTTCAAAGTCACCGTCAAGATGTGTCTGGACATGCCCAACCTTGCCCAGGGATACGCGACAGAAATGAGAGTGGAACTAGTTTGTGCACCGTGCGTATAAATACGGCGCAGGTGAATGTAGAAGCCCCTTAGCCCCTTACCTCCGTACCCTTCATCCATTTAGCATGTTACCGATAAGTTGAAGCCTCACCCACGATACAACGTGCAGTGAAGTATGGCCTGTTTGGCCTCAGAATAGAGCATCGAGACCGCGTGCGAATTAGTAACTGAATTGTCAGAGTTTGACGCTATACCGTCGAGTGCGACATATTTCTATTAAGTCTTTAATAGTCTATTTGTGTATAGTGTATCGTGCGGTTATAATTCTACAGTGACCAGCATCTCCAACGCTTTCTCGTATTAGCTAGAGTTCTTATCCAGGCTGGGCCGACCGCATGGCGCTTTCACCCGAGGAGACCTAGGCGAGAGCCGTATGGACATGTACACTGGATTAATCTACCCGACGACTACATAGCCCTTTGCGGCTGGAATATATTTGCTTTGGTCCTGTGATTTATGGAGCGGAGAACCAGCCAACGCTGCACGTGTTGGATTTACCCCGAGAGGAGTCAAGTCGAGTTGGCGCTCAGAGAGCCTGAGGCCGCCTAGCTTTCTTCCCTGTGGAGCTACAGTCTACAAGAGAACCAAGCTGTATTCGTCTGTGGATCAAGAGGCTACTGCACCGGCTTCTGTACCTGAAGTCTCCCTAGTCATCGTTGACCAGACGTCCTACTACCGACAGATCTTCTACCCCCCTTGCTGGCTTACAACCAGTGGGAACCCCTTCCAGTATCTCCCGCTATCACTAGTGCACCATAGATATAATTCCCTAAGATTCAGGTTGTATAATTACCTCCTGCGTAACCAGAGAATGGACATTCGTTATTGATTTGCCTACGCATACTCTTTTGCCTTACAAGTGCATTCAAAGAATAATGTAAAGTATCCTATGTACCTTTTGCTCCATTAAATACTTGATTAATACCTTTGACTGGAACCGATTTCATTGTGGGAAGTGTTCATCATATTCATATATCGTGTACTGTATGGCCAGTAATTAAAGTACATAAAGCGGTAGTGGTTTAATGATACCATACTTATCAATACAGTCAGGGAATTGTACCCCTCAGTTACACCTGGTGATACTAAATCCAGATTGAACTCTGCCATTGGAAAGGGGAGATTTGGCCCAATCCATAGATGTGCGACTTGGCCATAATAAGGTCATTTATAGGCCTGATATTCTATATTCTATAATCATATTTCAAATTACATGTGTCCATATGGCAGAATTCAGTACTGTATCTACAAAACCTTCTGTTTAATCGTCTTCCCTTTATTCATTTGCTTCGATGTTTTTGTACACGTGATCTCAAAGTTTAGGTCTGAGTCTATTATAACACCAATACTTGTAACTTGCCAGGAGTAAGTTGCCCCACATTTCTCTGTAACATTTCTCTTTTTGTTATAGGGCTGACTAGTAGGATTTCAGTTTTGTCCTTGTTTAATTTGAGGATGTTGTTCATCATCCATTTGTTTATTATATAAGAGACAGGCAGAAATGGAATTAATAGCTGTGGGATAATTTGGTTCAGAGGAGATGTACAATTGTGTGTCATCTGCGTAGCTATGGAAACATACATTATGTTTTCTAATGATTTCTCCAAGTGGCAGCATGTATAGTGAGAATAATAACGGACCAAAGCAAACCCCTATGGACATAATTTATGACATAATGAGTAGGGGTGGGAATCACCAGTTTCATCATGATACGATACGATATAGATTCTTTGGACAACGATACGATATTTGCCGATATCACAAAGTCTCTCACGATACAATACGATACGATTAGATTCAGGTGCCTGCGATCGATATGAGATGATATCATATGCCCATTTAACACAATCAGTAACATTTAGATCAACAAAAAAAAGGTAATGAAAATATCATTTGACATTTGTATTTTTGAGCTCTTCCAGACATTTAAAGGAAAATCAATCTATTGTTTTTAATACAAATAGACCTCCTGTTCACTGTAAAGTGCCACGTTTTTATATATTGAGCTTTAAACTTTAAGCTACATTTTTTGGAACTCAAAACTCACAACCTCCCTCTCCCAAACCGTTCCTACAACAATTTGTTGATGTTGCATGATCATGTATAGGCCTACATTTATTATGTATTATATTGTTTATGTTTAAATAACATTTAAACATCAAACTCCTCTGACCTCATCTGGTCTTTCCAAAGACGCGCGCACACACACACACAGAAAGGGAGAATGCTATGCTGTAACATCTACACACACGGAGCTACTGCTGTTGTTCTTGGGCGGATATGAGACTCGCCACAGGATTTTCAAAATAAGAGTATCGATATGAATCGATCTTATTACATCGCATCGATCCGATTCGATTGTTGATAATTACATCGATGTATCGATCTGGATCGATGTATCGTCCCACCCCTAATAATGAGTCAACATTTTTTCCAAGTGTGGTTATTTTTGCCTAGAGGTAGCTGTTTGACAGCATTACACTGTACCTTTAAATATAACGTTGGACATACTGAATAAGCTGAATTTAGCAATGATATTGAACTTTATAACACTCCTGGTGCAACAAACCCCAGTACTGTTAATTTGATTTGGTAGGCATAACCAACTTTATAAATACTTTACCTATAAACACAATACTAATTCACCGACACAGTCTTGTTGAAACTATATTCACAGGTAAATATATATTTTTCATAAATAGATCTATCTACAACAGTAAGTACTTTTACTTAGTAATTTCCTGGTTGTAATATGACCAGCTCAGCAATTACATGCTCGCTCACCATGGAAAGTGAATGGTGTTTTTAAATGTAGGAGTCTTCTGTCGACCACAACCACACCCAGCTTGCTTACGCAGTCAAGGGGAATCAACAGGATGAACTGGAGTTGTCTGACACAAAGTGCCATGCCTGTGAACTGTGTCTATGATAGGGTTTCAGAGTGTTGGGCGGTGCTGGGTGCAGGATGGTTCAAAAGGGGGTGAAGATGCTCAAAGGGGGGGGGGGGGGCTTGCTTTTTGGGGGGGTATTTATCATTATTTTAATACTGCCAGTTAATTGCTTCAGAAGGTTCACTTTGTGGATGTTCACTATTTGCTGAAGAACTTACGTTTTACACATCAGACTTTGATCATGTTCACTTGCCTGACCGTCAGCTTTTTCATACTGCTCTGTTTGAATCATTGACACATAGAGCACCGCAAAAAGAGTTTTGAACAAGTAAATTAACTGTAAACAAGCCTACATTTCCTTGGAGGGTGTTGTGACGACCCGTTGCCATGGACAACACACCAGGTTCACCAGATTCACGAGGCAGATTGTGCCAACAGCGTGGCATGCATGTCACATTTGGGACAGGCCACTTCATTTAGTGCCCCCACTCATTGGCCAGTCATCGACATGGCGGAGATCAAGCTCACATTAAGCTAAAATACTTATCAGCAGCACTCATATAAATAAATGTATGGCTATTAGCCAAGGCCCTTACATCACCTACTCCATGATGATCTAGCATTGACTTCTAGCCAAGAAAGTTGGAAGGTTGGAAAGCCTAAAATGTTGCTGTACTCGCTGTCCCACATACTACTATGCAGTATTTAACACTCAAGCTCCACACGAACAATGCCACTAACCCTTAGCTGCCAGGTATGTACTCTACCCCTCTTGGTGACTTGTTGTTCACAATTTGGAAGTCACTTTGGATAAAAGCGTCGGCTAAATGACTAAATGTAAATATGAATGAGTAGTCTAGAACTAGTAGCCTGTTAATGAGCATCTTTGAGATCATCGTTGATTTTAATCCTGTGCAAATCTGCCGTTTCTATCATTTGTAAGGTAAAAAAGTGAGGGTAAATTACCTACTGTATTTTAGTGGAGACAGAGGTCCCCTGATAACAGATCCCTGTCATTTCAGGCACAAATCTGGATTTGCAGCAGCCCATGTGTATTTTTTTCTTTTTCATTGCACTCATTATTATTCTGAGGTCATTTTGACATATCAGCCACCAGAAATGTTATTACATATAATAATAATAATAATAATAATAATAATAATAATAATAATAATAATAATAATAATAATAATAATAATAATAATAATAATAATAATAATAATAATAATAATAATAATAATAATACTGTATTTGTATAGCACCTTTCATACAAAATGTGCAGCTCAAAGTGCTTCACAACAGAAAAAGACAGGCATAAAATGAGCACATAAAGTGCAAACATAAAATCAGTTTCTCACATTAGGATCTAAGTTAACATCCCAATAGGCCACCTTGTTTATGGTTTGATTCAGTTTTTAAAATAGACAATAATAAAAAGAGTAACTAAGATATAATAGACAATATCAATAACATAATAGTATGTCAAGGCAAGTACAATAATATCAGGATACCTTGGTAAAAACGTATCGTGTGGAATGCACCTTTGTTAGAGAAATTGAGGAGTAATCCTGAATTCCAGAAGGTACCCACATAATACAGACCTGTGTGAATAGTAGCCTAGCTTCTGGTGACTCCATTTCCCTTGGCTACAATGTGCAAAAGAGAATATATATTTATTTATTTTATAAAAAAAATATATATATATATTGATCTTTTTGTATTGCTGTAAAATTGGATCTACAAGCCAAAAAAAATATATATTAGGGCTGTCCCAGACTAAGGATTTGGATGGTCAACTATGATTGGCCAAAATTTGCCGTTAGTCGACTATTGGTAAAAAAAAAAAAAAAAAAAAAAAAAAAGTATAATATTAAAAAATTTATTTTTTAATTTTTTATTTTTTATCATTCCATTAGGGCTGTGGGGGGTGCTTAATGTCTGAAGGAGTCGACTGAAGGCTTCTTGTCCTCTGCAAAAGCATGCAATTGGTCCACTGATGGATACATCGTGATATTTGTCTAGTCTAGTGTGTTCATTAGATGGGTGAAATCCTCTTTCAGTGCCTCTGTGCCTGTTTTCGTACGCAGTTAGCCTCTGGTATGCGTGCCATTAGCGTTAGCCACGCTTCTAGGCCTCTTTTCTTTTGGAAAGAATGATAAAAAGATTTATTAAAAAATATATTATAATATATATATATTATTTATTTTTTATATATATTCGACTAAGAGGTTGGCCAGTCGACTACGGCTCCTTTCGACCGATTAGTCAACTAATCGACTAATAGGGGTCAGCCCTAATATATATATATACAATAGAAATTATTCGAATGATGTGAACAGACTGAAAACGTTATCAGACACAAATGGCACAAAACGACACAAGAGGCTTATGGCGGGGGCTGAGGACGATAACTGACTACAAAGTCAGCGCCCCCTCAATGGGGAGCGACGACGCCTCTCTCGCGGACAAACTCAACTCTTTCTACGCTCAGTTTGGTGCAGACAGTGGCACCGCTAGCTCAACGGCTAGTGACGTCACTGGCGCGCCGGCTGTTGTGGAGGGGGGGTGCATCCGTGGGGGGGGGGAGGGGGGGGGGGGGGCGGGGACGCTCTCTCATTGTCGGTACACAGTGTGAGAAGAGCATTTATGCAGGTGAACACCAGAAAAGCTGCTGGCCCAGATGGAATAACAGGACACATACTTAAGTCCTGTGCTAACCAGCTAGCCCCTGTGTTCACCGCCATATTTAATCGATCCCTGGCAGAGTCAGTGGTCCCTGCCTGCTTCAAGATGTCTACCATCATCCCTGTACCAAAGAAACCCTCCCCAACATGTCTCAATGACTACAGACCGGTGGCACTCACCTCTGTGGCCATGAAATGTTTTGAGAGGCTGGTCAAGGATCACATTTGTGCCTCCCTCCCCAGTGATATGGACATTATGCAATTTGCATACAGGCCAAACAGGTCCACTGATGACGCGGTCTCCCAAGTACTGCACAGCACCCTCTCTCACCTTGACCGCCAGAAGGGGGGCTATGTGAGACTGTTGTTCATTGACTACAGCTCAGCGTTAAACACCATAGTCCCCACCAGACTGGTGGACAAGCTGACCGAGCTGGGTCTGAGCTCCGCTCTGAGCGCCTGGATACTGGACTTTCTGAGCGAAAGGCCCCAGGCGGTCAGGGTGGGGGGTCAGACCTCCAACACCATCACCGTGAGCATCGGGTTCCCCCAGGGCTGTGTTCTGAGCCCCCTGCTGTACTCACTATACACACATGACTGTGTGGCCAAGTTCAGCTCCAACTCCATAGTGAAGTTTGCGGACGACACAGTGGTGGTGGGGCTGATCTCAGACAACGACGAGAAGGCCTACCGGGAGGAGGTTGAGGTACGTAGCTAACAGTGTACTGCACTGCCACAGGACCTAGCATGTCCTACCATGCTCTGTAAATAGCTCATGTACAGATACCGATATGCCTACTTTGTTTACTTGTTTATTGCACTATGTCGCTCTATTGGTTGGACTCTTATTATTATTACTTGTATTTGCACATCGTTGCGGGCGAGACCCCACGCATTTCACTGTATACCTGTATGCCGTGACAAATAAAACTCTTGTATCTTGTATCTTGTATTAGATCAAATATTTTCTTGCAGATGGTAGCAAAGTTTTCCGTTGGGGACATAATTAATACTTAATAATAATCAAGTTGCGGTCACTATGAAAATGGTTTCATGTACAATTGGTTTGTGATGCACACTAAATAATCTGATTCGCTTTCACGTCAATTCTGTGAATAAATACATAATTCCCACTTTTCGCCATTTTATGGGTATTCTTTCTCCAGCAGTCACACAGATATCATGATGTATCGTAGATAAAATGTCTTGCAATATATCGATTATCGCAAATATCGTGTATCGTTATTATCGTTATCAAGAGCCAAATATCAGTATCGTGAGTTACCCATATCGTCTCACCCCTAGCGCTGACCCCAAAAAGCTTGAGGAGCCCTGGTCTATGAGGTCTGATCCTTTTGGAAGCCTAGGCCAGATTTTAGACTGGCGCCCTCACCCTCATTGGAAGCAATCCTGTCCTCCTCCAGCCCTGGTATACAGCCCTGATCACCAGCTAACATCAAACCTACACCGCTTCAACACACAGCCATTCCATCTCTGTTGTTTCAGAAAGCTGGAGCAACACTTTGTAATTACAATGCTAAATAATATAGACCAAAAGGAAACAGTTTTATTGTTAAAAGAATGTAAGGGGGGGGGGGGGGGGGGCCGCCAAACATAAATGTTTCACTCTGTTCTATTTATTAAATTAAAATACATATTTGTCTTTCCCCATAAATCCTTCTTTTTGGCCTGGCAGCTGGCGCCCTCTAGATGGATGGTGCCCCAGGTACTTACAGTACATGGGCTATGCCAAGGGTCGACACCGTTCACATCCAATAAAAGCAATGGTTCTGAATGTGTACCTCATAGCCATAATTTTTATTTGAAACACAACATTCGTTGAGCGCTGAGGAAAACCAACCGGTCGACGTCACCATCCAAAAAAAACGCCTCTAAATACGTGTCACGTCACGTAGTTACGTGTTGCGTCTCGTCTGCAGGCCTGGGATCAGTGTGAGGAGGTGTGTAACCTCAAGGCAAGTGTTGAGCACTGAGATGGTGTGTTTTTACAACGCAGCCTCGCTGTGCTTTGGGACCGCAATAAACCATGGCCTTCAAAGCACAGCCAAGCGCCACTTACTGCTGAGTGCTTCTCTGGTGGTTGGACGAGATTACTCTCAAAACAAAGTGCAGACAGGTTGATTAATAGGAGGGTCTGCGGAGGTGCGCGCCGCAGTATATTTTCACACTCGGCTAACACTCGTTCATTTCATTCGCACAGACTTTTATGTGCTGATCCTGTCACTGTGTGAGTTTGTCAGTTCATAAAAAAAATTGCCTCTTTCTTTGAGTGTGTTTTAGTGAAAAGTCATTAGAGCTGTTATAGACGTGTTGTTTTAATGTCCAGGGAGGGAGCGGGGCTGTGACGGCCAAGAGAGTCTGTCTGTTCTGGGACCATATTAGTGCAGATCTGGCTCTGGGATAAAGAGGGGTGGTCAGGTTACCACAAGTATTCACTGGATACTCAACACGTCAATGTCTCTAATCGGTTTTCTCTGTGTGTGTGTGTGGGGGGCGTATGCCTGTGCCTGTGTGTGTGTATATAGAGTGCATCATAGGAGGTCTACAGTATATCTTTGTATTGACTGATATGAATGTGAATGAGTGCCATTAACTGATATTCTAGGTTCCAGTCTGACTGACTAATGTGGTTATTGATTGATGTCGTGCCGTAAGCGACTGAGTGATGAATAATGCCATTGATTGTTACTCTCTCCCGTAGTAACCGACTGGGGGTCCTGTGTGTGTGCTGTCCAGGTGAGGCAGGGCGAGACGCGGGCCGCTCGGCTCCAGAGCCAGGTGTCGGTCGGGAGGTGAAGGAGGGGGGCTGCGTGCGGGACAGGGAGCTGGGGGAGTGGAGGGACCTAGCTTTCTCCTACAAACAAAATATCGACCAACAACTAGCTTTAGCACAACTGTGTCTCTCTTCCACAATCCAATCTTGCTTCTCCTTCTCCTTGTCCTTCTACTTTTTTCCTGAGAGGAGCTTCTATCCCAGGCTTTATCCAGGAAGCTCCTCCTACAGAGACAAACCAAAATCACAAACAATCAATTAAACAATACAGACATTATTTTACAGCTTAAATAATTATGTACAACATGGATACAGCACCCCATACTGACCTACCATTATAAAACACTAAACAGTGTTTAGGGCACTGTATAAGTCTATTCCCTTCTTATTATGAACCCCCCCCCCCCCCCCCCCATGTACTCTACCACACTTCATACCTTCCAAATAACCCCTCCAGAAAAGGCTTTGGCCCCTCCCAGTTCTGGTTGGGCAGCCAGAGATTCTACAAGGAACCAAGTGTGAGCACGGACAAACAGGGTATTTGATAACAGTTTAAATAAACATAACATGTTATTATTTAACAGAATGTGTTTGTCTTCTGTGCATGGGTTTTACCAGTATACCTACATACAAGAAACAAACAATGCCAAAGGCCTAAGCTAAATGTTTGGTACTGTAGTACATTTACATTTACATTTAGTCATTTAGCTGGCGCTTTTATCCAAAGCGACTTACAAGTTCTGTACGACAAGACAGCAAGAAGGGTACAACTCTATCAGCTGAGTAACAATGTTATCAAAGTGTTGCGTGTTACAGTGTAGGTTAGTTTATTAGGACAAGTGCATGACGGTAAGGTTAGTCAGGGTTAGATATATATATATATATATTTTTTTTTTATCATTTCAGATAATGGTTGAAGAAGTGAGTCTTTAGTCGACAGCGAAAGATTGGACGGGATTCGGCTGTCCTAACTGGGATGGGTAGTTCATTCCACCATTGTGGGGTAAGGACTGAGAATAGGCGGCTTTCTTTTTGATGACCCTCCGGGAGCTTGTATATGATGAATTGAAAATGGGGGACCCTGATGTAAACAAGACGAAAGTCTTTCTCTGGTCTGCATCCCCTTAACAATTGTATGTATTGAGCTGTACTGTACTGTACCCATTCTGCAATCTGTTAATAAACTTTTCAATCAATCAATCAATTGGATAGGAGTAGGTCTGAGGCGGCCAGAAGATGCAGAGCGTAGGGGTCTTGAGTGTGTGTAGTTAGAGACCATTGACCGGAGGTAGGCGGGAGCGGTTCCCTTTGCCGCACGGTATGCTAGGTCGAGGGCCTTGAAGCGGAGACGTGCAGCAATGGGGAGCCAGTGCAGGTCCCTAAGAAGTGGGGTGACATGGGCCGACTTCGGTAGGTTTGAGATCAGGCGGGCCGCTGCGTTTTGAATGAGTTGAAGAGGCTTGGTGGCAGTGGCTGGGAAGCCAGCTAGCAGTGCGTTGCAGTAGTCGAGGCGGGAGATGACTGTTGATTGGACGAGTAGTTGGGTGGCTTCTTTTTTCAGGAAGGGGCGTATCCTTCTGACGTTGCTCAGGAGGAATCTGCAGGTTCTGGTTGTCGCTGCGATGTGAGCAGAGAAGATCAACTGGTCGTCGAGGACAACACCAAGGTTCTTGGCGGTCGGGGACGCGGTCACAGCTGCATTCTCGACTGTGATGGAGAGGTCGGTCAGGGGGGAGGATTTGGCCGGCAGGTGGAGCAATTCTGTTTTGCTTAGGTTCAGTTTGAGGTGGTTGGTCGTCATCCAGGCGGAGATGTAGTATGGCCACATGTGGGACAGAGTGGCGGTCTAGCCTAGGGAGGATATTAATACATTGAGTGCCACGGACGTGTTTTGTCGTTAGTTCATGCCGACCTTTGAGTGCCCCCGACGCTATATAGCGTTTGTTTGTCTTTTTTTAATTTATTGGCGATTTGAATTCATATTTCATTGATCGAGCCTCGGGTTAGTGCTGCAGAGTCTCTCTGAGCTCAATTGGGAAGATACCGCCCCCTATCGTCTCTCCCTGTGTAACTGCACCCCATTACTTTATACTGATGCAGGGGGGGTGGCTAGTGTGGCTTTACTTTTCCGTCAAGCCAACTGAAGGATCGATTGTGCTCGCCGGCCCGGAAAACGCGTGGATTATGTATTTACAGGACCCAACACTGTAATCAATAATCTTTTTGGATAACATCTGACCTCAGGTAAGGAATCTATTTTACCAGTCTTAGGATAATCAGAGCTGTTTTGACCTATATATCAGCGTTTGCCCTATGCGTGTGGTGTGTGTGTGTGTGTGTGGCTGTGATTGCTGATGAGGAAATGAGAGAATCGATTTTTCAGCCCGCCTCTATAGCGTGCATAAGTACACATATACTATCGATAATCTAGCGTTTATTTGAAAACGATTCATAAATAGGCCGAAAAATTACAACGTTTTTGTGTATTCCAGTAAATGCCCTTTATCACGGAATCTATATATTTTCCTGAAAAACTAGGGCTTTTCAAAATGCTATAAAACGAAAATGAACCGATTAAAAAAACAATCCGTTTCGACAATGTTGACTGCAAACAAGTCATTGATAAACGACAGGCAGATTAGACACATAGCCATAATTTAAAAGAGAGATTATGCGTTCACAACGCTATCATTGAAGTGGGTCCTGGCATTTAACCATGTTTCCCATGTTAATGGCTGGCACTCAAACTGTTAATGGTGCTGCTCAAGGCAGAAGTGGGGAAGAGGCAGTGGTGGGTGGTGAGGAGGCAGTGGCAGGTGGGGAAGAGGCAGTGGCGTAGAGCTGGGCGATATATCGAGTATACTCGATGTATCGTGGCTTGTTCTACATGAGATGTAGTAAATTACTATATTGTGAACATTGAGTATATGTTGTCACGTCAGTTAGCCGCCGCGGCTGAGATGAGACTTGCCTTAGCGCAGCGCTTTCCTCTCATTTCATTATAGACACAGACCTGCGCGGACCTCCAATGACATGCAATTGAATTGAATTGACGCAATCAACTGGCTAATGTTAGCCGCTAACTAACATTAGCCGCTAAGCTAACGCTAACGAAGCATTAGAACTAACCTTCTAACGTGACTCTGCAACACCAGTTCCATTAGTGAGGAAGGGGGGGGGGGTATTGACGAGGCTTGACAACAGAGGTTCAAGATTCACATGTATTGGCAATTTGTTTCTTTATATCGCTTTATGCAGCTCCCTCCAGGTTCCAACTGTGTTGACAATGCCATCTTGGTGTGACATCATCAACTACGGCAACTTAGGACGCTCTACGTTCAATGATTTAAAGTGGCCAAACGTTACAATATAAATACTAACTGGATAGTTGATGATAAACATTGTATTTCATTATCTGAAATATTAGAAAATCATTAAGTCTGCTATAAGCCATTATCCCTTTGTGTGTGATTATTATTGTCTCACAGTAGTGCGTATATATATAAAGTGTGTGTATATAGCTAAAGTGGATAGAAAAACACAGTAGCTACTGTGCAAAGGTCTTAGGCACCCAAGAGCTTTTATATAAATTGTCTTACAGTAGATTATTTATTTTTTAATAAATAA